>NC_141689.1:425970190-426322690 GCF_964263255.1 Lissotriton vulgaris
GGTATGGGGGGGTTCTCTAAGAAGCACCCCAGTACTTGGTATCATACAGCTAACACTGGAATCAGTGTAGTTCCATGATTCCAACATGTTTGATACCAAACATGACCAATTTTGGAGGAATCATTATGTAGTTGTACACCTTGATTTGCCAGTGTCCTCTTCATACCTTATAATGGCTGTCCACACAAAAACCCAGAGAATGGAGTCTGGATTTTGTAGGGGTACCTCTGCTGGTGCAGGGGTACCCACACACTTAGAACTATGCACCTTGCCCATAGACTGAAGGGCCTACCTCAGGGGTGACTTGTAGGTTAAAAGTTCAGTGACAGTGATATAAGGGAAACCTTATGTTTGAGGCATGTGGGCTGCTGAATTCATATCTGTGCATAGATCGCCGCCTAGTGTTGGGTCCGGATGATTGCACATTGTTGTCCTGGAAGAGTCTTCGAAGTATCACGAGATAGGTGGCTCCTCCCCTGGACTACAGTGCGCATGGGCATCGACTCCGTCCCCGGATTATTTTCCGCCATTGGTTTCGGATGTCTTTGGTTCCCTCTTGTCGGAATCGATAGAAAAACTTTCCTTGAGACCAAAAGGTCTTTAGTTTACGTCGGTATTGTCTTGCGTTCGGCTAAACAACTTCTACTTTGGCTCCGAGCCAAGTTCTGTACTTCCGCGTGCTTTCGGCACGGAAGGCCTTGTCGACGCTCCAGACTCATCGACCATCCATCATGGACCGAAGTCCATTCAAAAGATGTCCAGTCTGCAACTCCAAGTACCCACACATTATGTCCACCCGGTGTGCAACAAGTGTCTGTCGCCGGACCACGATGAGGCCAAGTGTATGGCCTGTTCGAGATTCAGGTCCAAGAAGACACTCAAGCTCCGTCGAGCTGCGCGCCTGGAGGCCCAGCAATCTGCACCGGCGCCGACGGACATTTTCGATGCTGGGGAGGTCGAGGAGGAGGATATCCAGGACGTCTCGGAATCAAACCCCGCGTCGGACATCGAAGAAGACTACGACGCTGATGCCGAGGTTTTCGAAAGCGAAGAAGTCGTCGAGGAGGTAGGAGACGACGACGCGGCCCTCGGGGCCATGGAGGATAGCTCGGACGAAGAGCTCCCTCAGACTGACTCTGGGGCCGTGCCTATCTATAAGACCCAGGTCGAGGGATCGCCTTCGGGCCTTACCCAAGACCTCAATATAAGATCCTCGGCCCCGCCTTCGGGCCCGGCCACGGACATTGTTACCGAGTCACTCCCGGTGAAAACAAAACCGAAAGTGAAACCTACGGTCTCGACGCCAGATGCTGCGCAGGTGCAGGTACCCAAACCGAAAGTGCGCATCGCATTGATCGGATCGAAGACTTCTGAGGCCTCGGCGCCGAAGAAACCTAAAATGGCCGTCGAGCCGAAAGGCCAAGTCAAGGTTGCCGAGCCTAAGGCTACGGTGCCGAAGACTAAGGTGAAGGTGTTCGACGCTGGCGCATCGGCGCCGAAGACGATCGACGCTGGCAAAGCTCGGGTCGAGCAAAAGAAGGCTGTCGACGACAGCAAGAAGTCTCTCGGCGACCCGAAGAAGGGGTCTGATGACCCGAAGGGCCTCTCTGCCCCGCTTCCACACGACAAGGCCAAAGGTGCTGCGCCACGTGAGTCAAATCCAAAGGTAACCTCGAAGGACTAAACTCCAAAACCCTCCTCGAAGGACTCCGTGGAACCGGCGCGTCCATCTGCCGCTTTCACGAAAAAGGTCACTGAGTCCCTGCAGCGCATTAGGGACGGCGCCACGGCGGTCGAGCCGAAGGACCCTCCGCCTGCCAAGCCTCTGGAGAAACCGGCTAAGGCCTCCACGCCGATCCTCTTTACCTTGCCGCCTACGACGGCGCCGAAGGCTTTCGCTCCTAGGCCGGGGGCCAGTGTGCCGGAGAAGGTCTCTTCGACGCCGAAGGCAGCGTTGGTGGTCCACGGCTCGCGGACTCGACAACCCTCGGAGGAGGGGCGTCAAGAATATTTCATCGACGCCGAAACGGGCAGGCTTTCCCTTCTGAAGAGGAAAATCATCCCAGAACCCCAATTGGAGTCTTACAAAATCCCCCTCAAGAGGAAAATGGACTCTGCTGGTACTCCGGCCTTGGTGGAGCCCCTTTCACCACAAGCTCATGAGGTCTCGCCCACATACTCCGATGTGGACGCTGGTGAGGGCGATGAGGAGGATGAATATAGCTATCCGGTCTACACAGACCCAGAAGATACAACTGAGCCCTGGTCAGCTGGTGGTGACCCTGGGGATCCTCATTCGGGACAAGACCCTCAACTCTTCTCTGCTAAGACTTCACTGTGAGAAATTGGCCTGATATGCAGTGCTCACTATTCTAGTGATCACTATGTATCAGTCCAAATGACCCTTATTGATGATTGGTTGAAAGTCAACCGTAGACCAGCTATCCTAGTAGCATGGACAAGAGCAGTCTTTAGGCTAGACTCTAGAGGGCGTGTTAAGCCAGCTGTTATACCATCACATATACTCCTTGAACACCAAGTGAAAGGACACCACACAAGTTGTTATGAAAATAAAAGGATATTTATTTAGAACACAACAGCCCTGGACTCTTTATGAGGACAGGGCGCTAAGCACAATACAAAGCTCTTATGAAAATACTTTAAGTCGCACAATTTACACAAATGCCCGAGGGGCACGAAAAACCATATACTCTAAAAGTGGAATGCAAAATACTAGCAGGTAAGTAACTAGTCTCAAAGGGCTTAGGATCGCTAGGACTGGACTACTGAACCTTCAGATTACGAGCAGGAGGCCTAGGGAGATCGGGTGCAGAGTGTGCACTCTCACGCGGGATGCGGGACAAAGTCTATGGATGCTAGATTTCGTAAAGTTAGTGTTATCAGACGAATCCGACTAGGTAGAGCTGAAACGAAAAAGGATCTGGACCCTTGGATAGTTAAGCTATGCTGGAGCACCAAAATGCTCAGGTTACCTAGCCCAGGGGCTGCGGCTGCATAGGGCTGAAAAGACGTCGGGAATCCTCGTTGCAGTCTATGGAGCCTGAAAGAAGTTGTTGCTGGTAGGCGACCAGTGATGAAGTTCGATGGGATCCAAGCCTGGATCGGTGATGGAGGATACCTGTAAGCAGAGGGGACCAAGTTCTGAATCACTAGCCAGTGATTAGATGGGCACCAGGATGGCACCGGACGAAGTCACCTCGACCAGGTGAGTGGGCGACGCTGGGCTCTGCAATCTCTCGGACCAGGAGGCGTTGTTGGCAACCAGGATGGAGGTGCGAGCTGTCCCACGAAGGTATCTGCTGTCGACGTCGCTGGACCCAGGATTGGGGCAACAACTCTTGGCAAATGCAAGCCCACGCGGTGGACTCAAAATGGCATCTGGAGTGGACCAGGAGGGTCCGGGGTGCTCCTCTGTTGGAGGGGAGCAAGGGCCAGTCTGGAGCAACCAGACCAGCGGTGTTGTCGTCGTGGTGCGTCGTCAGGAGGGCCACAAGCCAGCAGGCAAGTAGCCAGACAACGCGGTGAGCAGCAAAGAGCAGAAGGGCCCCACGCAGATCTGGTGGATGCTGGGGGGCTGGACTTCGGTGCTGGAGCTGCTCAGGGTTAGGGCTTCTCAAACCCCAAAGCACTCACTCGAGGATCCCTCGGCGGTCGTGCTGGGCAAGCGTCGTGCAGTCTTGAAGATGGCCGGTCCCTCGAGGTCTCGTCACACCCACGAATCTCAGCTGGGCTGATGATGCAGGTAGAGGTCAGAGGTGCCAGGGAAGCCGGTTCTCGTCGAGCTGGGCAGTCTTGATCCGGAGGAGAGACTTACAGCAAACCGCGATGCTTGGATGGGGCCTGCGGGTGCAGGGTGGCTACTCCTTAGCCACAAGGGAGAGTCTTCTGAAAGGTTCAAGAGTTCTTTCGTGGAAAGTCATCAAGATTCGGAATTATCTAATTCGGGAAGGGGGCCCGCTCCTATCTTTATACTAAGGAAAGGGGCTGGCACGCGACTAGGTCCTGCCCATGGGTGGGACAAGGAAGGGGGGTGGTTACACCCCTCTCCCATGCCGGACTTTCCACAGCTCAGGGGCTGGTGTGCCCCTGGAACTGGTTCTAGCCGGCCTATGCATAGTGAGCACCGGGGTGCCACTTGCAGTCACCTTCCTCTAAAGCCCTGCCTACCCAGGATACACAAAACCCTGTCTGGGATGATGCTAGCACCGCCCCTGACAGGAAACCCTTTGTCCAACCTCTCTTTGCTGGAAGGACTCCCAGCAGCAGGAGGTCAGACTTGTGTCTGTGGTGGCAGCATCCATTTTGTGATGCTGAGGCTCGAGTTAACTTTACCTGGGTTCATAGTTACATACATGTCGTGTCCCTCTAGAAGGGTGGAATGCTAACCCCGTCGCCAGAATTGGCGAGGGGTTAGTATTCCAATTCGTATGACACCTTACTCGACATGTTTTGATAAAGCGATACCAGAGTTGGCATATAACCGCGAGGATTATAATGCACTTAAGAGAATATGGTATGCGTTATCATGGAACAGCTATTAGGACTTGGTTCCGCAAGATGCAAACGGGCTCAGCTCATGCCAGAGCACCATCTCACATGATTCCAAGCACTCCGCCTTCAGGATTGTCAAGGCCTGCCATAGGAGTGACTGATAGGAATCTATGCGTCCATTTTAGGGTTAGATATAGGTATACTATATCTAAAGCAAAGGGTGATTACACCACCTTGCCCCAGCTGTCGTGCAGCCAGTTGTGTCAGATTTAGATGGCCAGCCAGGGGTGGCATAATACATGCTGCAGCCCCTGGTAGGCCCTGGGTACACCTATGCCCTGAGTTACAGGGTCTGATAAGGTGGCCCAGTACCAATTGGTAAATGCACCTATGGTACACGTGTCAATTTAGTGAGAGAACAGCTAGGCTGTGGGTCTGATTAGCAGGCCCACAGCCAGGGAAGTCGTAAACCAGTGAAGCAAAAAGCAAAAATCTGGGGTGATCATAGGATTGCAGACCCTACTCTCCTACATTCACCTACTGAAGACTCTGCTGCTTTCAATGCCCTCATTGAACGAGCCGCTGACAATCACAATGTCCAGCTGCATGCTGACCCTGTGGATGTGGATTTCCTCTTTGACACCTTTTCTGTGTCTAAAAAGACTGTAAAAACTCTGCCAATGCTAAAAGGTGTTTTGAAGCATGCTGCTGAGGTCTTCAAAGAACCTACCAGGGCGAGAGTCATCAACCCAAGGATTGACAAAAAATACAAAGCGGCGCCTACTGATCCAACTTACATTAAAGGACAGTTGCCTCTGGACTCCCTGGTCGTCTCGAATGCCCGGAAGAGGGCCAATTCTCAGACTACGGGTGATGCTCCTCCCCCAGTCAAAGAATCCAAGGTCTTTGAGGCTTCAGGGTAGAGGGTAGCAGCACAGGCAGCCAACATATGGCGCATCTCAAACACACAAGCGCTTCTGGCGCGTTATGACAGGGCGCACTACGATACACTAGAGACCCTTTTGCAACACCTGCCTGATCAATACTAAGAAGGGGCTGAGATGCTAATCCAGGAGGGGAAGCTAATCTCCAACGCTTCCATTAAGTGCGCTCTGGACGCAGCTGACACCGCTGCGCGAGCCATTAACACCAGTGTTATGCTTCGGAGACATGCCTGGCTGAGAATCTCTGGTTTCAAGCCAGACATCCAAACCACCATCTTGAACCAAACGGTCAACCCAGATCACCTGTTTGGCCCTGAGGTTGACACCACCCTAGAGAAAATGGAAGGACACTGACACTGCAAAATCCATGGGTGCCTTGCAGTCTCAGCAGTTTCGGGGTGGGTCCTTTCGTCGCTCCAATACCAGAGGCACCTCAAGGGGTCAGCTTTCGCAGTCCGCGCAATTCTACAAGGGCAACACCCAGACTTTGTATACCAACAAGAGTCGAGGTGGATATCGCGGCAACAGCGCCAAAGGCAGAGGACGTGGCAACAACAGCTCCAGGTCCTCTACCGCCAGCAAACAGTGACGCCTTGTCACTGCCCCCCGACCACATAACACCGGTCGGGGGGGAGACTCCAGCAGTTCCTGCCCATGTGGAAGTCCATCACCACGGACAGGTGGGTCAGAAAACTTATCCAATTTGGTTATTGTCTGGAGCTAACATCCACTCCACCCAACATACCCCCAAGGCACCGTCCTATGTCGGATGAGCACTTGCACTTATTGCAGAAGGAGGTCAACGTCATGCTGCAAAAAGGGGCAATAGAGCTCGTGCCTATGCAGGAACGAGGCACAGGAGTTTACTCCCGTTACTTCCTGATTCCAAAGAAGGACGGGTCCCTCAGGCCCATCCTGGATCTCAGGCCCTTCAACTTCTACATCCTGTCGGAGCACTTCCATATGCTGACCCTGCAGCAAGTGCAACCGCTGCTCCAGCAGGGGGACTTTCTCGCAACTTTAGACTTAAAGGATGCGTACTTTCACATTCCACTACATCCTTCACACAGGAAATACTTCAGGTTCACCATACAAAACCAGCACTACCAATTTAGGGTTTTGCCTTTTCGGTGTCACCACGGCGCCCAGGGTGTTCACAAAGTGCCTGGCGACGGTAGCGGCACATCTAAGGAGACAAAACATCCACGTCTACCCCTATCTGGACGACTGGCTCATCCAAGCAAAGTCAGCCCAGCAGTGTGCCGCCCACGTGTCCCACACCATTCACCTCCTGCACGATCTGGGATTCTCACTGAATTACCCAAAATCCCACCTCCAGCCCGCCCACATACCGCAGTATCTGGGTGCGACCATAGACACTCTGGCGGCCACAGCACAGCCGAATTCAGTGAGAGTCAGCAGCATTCAATCGCTGATCCAAAAATTCAGGCCTCAACACTCGCTTCCAGCAAGAGTGTGCCTGCAGTTGATAGGCATGATGGCCTCCTGCATCTCCATTGTCCCGCACGCGAGACTACATATGCGTCCGCTTCAGGAGTGCTTAGCACGTCAGTGGACTCAGGCTCACGGGCAGTTGAAAGACCTAGTGTTGGTGAGCGGTCGGGCATACAACTCTCTGCATTGGTGGAATCCACGAAACCTTTGCAAGGGCCGACCGTTCCAGGAGCCTGTGCCACAGATCATCCTGACGACGGACGCTTCTCTCCAGGGATGGGGAGCGCATGTACTCCAGTACACTGTGCAGGGACTATGGACAAATCAACAAGGGAAGATGCACATCAATGTTCTAGAACTGATGGCAATCTTCATGGCACTAAAAGTCTTCAAAGTACATCTGTGCAACAAGGTCATGTTGATCTGGACGGACAACATGACGGCCATGTACTACATACAGACGCAGGGAGGAACACACTTTCCGCAGCTGTCTCATCTGGCTCAGAGCATGTGGAAGTGGGCCATTCAGAGGAACATCTTCCTCATGGCAGAGCACCTCCCGGGCAAGGACAATCAGATGGCGGACCTGCTCAGCAGGCACAGCCACCAAATGCACGAGTGGGAGATGCATCCATCAGTTCTCCAACCGTACTTCCGAAGGTGGGGTCATCCAGAGATCGACCTCTTCGCCACAAGGGAGAACGCAAAATGCCAAAGCTTCGCCGGCAGGTTCCCACACCCAGAGTCGCAGGGCAATGCGATATGGATGAACTGGTCAGGCAAATTTGCGTACCCTTTTCCCCCAGCACCGCTGATACCGCTGGTGGCACGCAAGCTCAGGCAGCAATCGATGACTCTCATCCTGGTTGCTCCAACGTGGGCTCGCCAACCATGGTACACCACGTTTCTAGAACTGTCCGTGGTACCGCATCAGAGGCTACATCTCACACCCAGCCTTCTGACGCAGAGCCATGGCGACATTCAGCACCCAGATCCGCAACAGCTCAACCTAGCGATCTGGCTCCTGAAGTCCTAGAGTTTGGCTACCTGCACTTACCTTCCGACTGTATGGACATCATTCGGGAGGCAAGAAAGCCCACCACATGCTATGCGGCAAAATGGAAGCGGTTTGTCATTTATTGTGCAGAGCACCACATTAACCCGCTGGATGCTTCTATTCAGAACATCATCTGTTACCTTTTCCATCTATACAAGTGTAATCTGGCCTATGCTTCCATTCGCATTCATCTGTCTGCAATGGCCGCTTATCTCCAAAATAGGCAGCACCTCTCCCTCTTCAAGGTGCCTGCCATTAAGGCTTTTATGGAAGGGCTCAAACGAGTCATTCCGCCACGGACTCCACCAGCTCCTGAGTGGAACCTCAATGTGGTCCTTACCAGGCTGATGGGTCCTCCCTTCGAACCACTGCATTCCTGCGAGATTCAGTTCTTAACGTGGAAACTGGCTTTCCTCATAGCAATTACATCGCTAAGAAGGGTTAGTGAATTGCAAGCCCTCACTATCCAAGAGCCATTTATTCAAATTCATTCCAACAGGGTAGTTCTTCGCACTAACCCTAAATTTCTACCCAAGGTTGTGTCTCAATTTCATATCAACCAAACGATCGAATTACCTGTTTTCTTTCAAAATCCTGAGTCACTGGCGGAGCGGATGCTCCATACCCTTGACGTTAAAAGGGCCCTAATGTATTACATCGATAGGACCAAGGATTTTAGGAAAACTAAGCAACTCTTTGTCGCCTTTGCACCACACCACAAAGGTAACCCTATTTCCAAGGCTGGTATTGCTAGGTGGATCGTTAAATGTATCCAGATCTGCTATCTGAAAGCAAAACATACTCTTACCATTCCACCAAGAGCCCACTCCACCAGAAAGTTGGGGGTCTCTATGGCATTCCTTGGAAACATTCCTTTGGAAGACTTATGTAGAGCAGCCACATGGTCTACCACACACACATTTACTAAGCATTATTGTGTTGATGTGCACTCCAAACAGCAGGCAGCTGTAGGGCAGGCTGTTCTCAAAACACTTTTCCAAACTGCTGCAGCTGGCACGGGCGGCCGCCGTTAATGGAGGGACTGCTATGTGTTCTATGCACAGATATGAATTCAGCAGCCCACATGCCATCTGTTCTTGGCATGTAGGGCTGCTGACATTCATATCGCCCGCCCTCCTCCCCGGCGCCTGTAGCAGCTGCAGTATTCACATATACTCATAGCATGGTCATCATTCACTGAGTTTCACTCCATCTTGGCCACAATGGCTAAAAACAATCTGGGGATGCCCATGCGCACTGTAGTCCAGGGGAGGAGCCACCTATCTCGTGATACTTCGAAGACTCTTCCAGGACAAAAATGTGCAATCATCCGGACCCAACACTAGGCGGCGATCTATGCACAGATATGAATGTCAGCAGCCCTACATGCCAAGAACAGATGCATACTGGTAAGTAGCATATTCGATCTAAAGTGAAAGGTGCAAGCACCATTTCACGCAGACTGCAATGGCAGCTCTGCAGACACAGTTTGCATGGGATCCGATGGGTGGCATAATACATATTGCCGCCCATAGGATACCCCGGGTATCTCAGTAACCTGTACTAAGGCTTATTATGGAATCCCAGTATGCCAATTGTGGGGTGTACAAAGTACCATAGAATTTAGAGGAGAGAGCACTGCCAGTGGGGACTTGTTCAGCAGGATCCTAGTTAACTACACTCAAAACATTAACACCAGGCAAAACGGTGGGTGTGCTGTGCCAGAAAGATCCTACTTTTCTACACCTGTGGACTGCAGAGCTTAATCCTTGTAGGGACTATCACAAACGGAGGTCTGTATCAGATACCCACAAAGTCTGCCATTTGGGTTTTGAGTTCAGCACACAACTGTCCTGTGATTAGTTTGCCCTTGATACAGGATGCAGGAATGTGAAACCAAGCTGTTCTTTGCCGAACTCCCAAAAGCACTCTGGTAACTCCCACCTGATGGGTGGAGTTTTGGCCCGTTCTGATGACAGGTGATCATTAGGTCCAAGTCTTCCGGTAAATGGAAGTCCAAATGGAGGCACAAAATGGCTGCGCGGGAGTTGTCCCTAAATCACCACTCTGAACCTGAGAAGTTGCGAGGGTGCACCACTGTCTGTATCAATGTCCGCCGCCGATGACCTGATTCTGTGACTGATCCTAATGTGCTCCGTGCCTAGTGCCCTTTAGAGTTTGCCAAAAGAAAACCTTTTGAGAGGCCATGTAGGACATTTTTGGCATCCTTGCAGCTCCCTCTGGTATGCCTTTAAGCCCCACTGATCTTTGGAAGCTTTTTGATGGGGTACCACTGGCAGGTCTGCCCTCAGCGCATTCCGTGCCTTCTGAACCCCCATCAGGTTCCACTCCCAACGCCTAAGCCAACTTCCAGTCGGACATCAAGATCCACCCTGGTCCCTTTGACTTCTGTGCCGTTGCAATCTGAAAGAAACAGGTTAGTATTAGATTCCATACCTTAGAATATCCCCAGGCCTCAGACTGGATCCGGAAACCTTTGCGTAGCAGTACCCTTGCGCGTCGGTAGTCCTCTTCGGCGGCTCCGCGTCTGTCGTTGGCGCCGGGATGACGTCGCCGGAGTACTTAGACGCCACCCTCGCTCGCTGAAGTCAGTTCTTCTTTTTTCCGCGCCAGTAGGCGCCGATCCGGAAAAAGTTGTTCCCTTAGTTGATTTTTGGCTAACTTTTTCGATCTGTTTGATCATCTTTCGAAGTCTCTCGACTCCGACGGTGCCGGTAGGGATGCCCGGGTTCAAACCCTGTGTCGATTACAGCCGACTGATGTCAGTTACCGACCCCCCCATCGCCGGTGCCATCACTGTCTGGGCCCTGACCAAGACAACAAGTCCTGCTCCGACTGCCGGGCCCTGACGTCCAAAGCTAGACGGGATCAGTCCCGCAAGCTGCTCGAGCTCCGGCAGTCGGCCCCCGCGCCGCTCGAGGTCCCGGTCCGGAAGGAGGTCGAGGGACCGGTCGCGGGCCGGAGTCACCACAGTTCCGGGAGTCATCAGTCTTCGGGCTCTAAGTCCTCAGGTAAGAGGCACAAGAAGTCGAAGAGGCAACATCGCTCTTCAGACTCCCCCCGACGCTCGCACGATGCGGCTGGGGGTTCGGGCGGCTTCGCCGGAGCCGCAGGCGTCTCAGCCTGCTCCATACCCGCCGGTCCCTGGGCAGAACGCGACGCCGGAGGAGATCGAGGCCTTTCTCATGGCCATGAGGTCGCTCACTCCTCAGTCTGGTTCCGCAGCGCCTTCGGGCCAAGCGGTCCCGACTGGGTCCCCAAGCGCAGCCGGGTGCTTCGGCCCAGATGCCGCAGGTTCGTCGCTGGTCGACCTCACCGGTGCCGGCCCAGGGCAACGCCGTCCCCGGTCCTACCCTCGATTCAGGTCTGGCTTCGGAGCGGCACCGTATACGACGCCTCTAGGAGATTTCTACTTCTACGATCCGGCACCATCCTTTGAACCTGAGTATCAGGAGATGGGTGGCGAGGAGGATTGGGAGGGGTCTGAGGACCCTCTGGCATGTGAGTGCCAGTCTTCTCAGGACTGGGCAGGTGAGCCAGGGGAGGCCAGTGGTCTGGACACTTCGCCTGACACTGGTTTTATCTCCCCTCCTACCGTGGCTACGGAGGAGGGGGCTGCCCATAGTGTGGTACTGACGCTGGCTGCCAAGGCCTTGGGCCTTGAGCTCCCCGTCGTGGCAGTGAGGACTCGCCTCCTCACTGAGGTCCTTAAACCGCTGGCAAGCTCGGCTGACCCTCTGCTGCCGTTTAATGAGGCCTTGTCAGACGTTCTTCTGGGCACTTGGTCCAAGCCCGCTACAGGTTCGCCTGTAGATAGGAACGTGGCCAGGCGCCACCGCCCGGGTTCAGGCGACCCTTGCTTCCTGTCCACCCACCCCCCCGAGAGCCTGGTCATCCAGGCCTCTAACTCCCAGTACACATTCCCGACGGCTCCCCCGATCGGGAATCCAATAGGTACGAACAGTATGGAAAAAAGATGTTATCCTCATTTAGTTTAGGGTTGCGGTCAGTCAACACCTTGTGCCTCTTGGGCCGTTAAACCCACTATCTGTGGGACACGGTCGCGGACGTGTTGCCACAATGTCCGGAGGCGGTCCGGACTAAACTCACCCAAGCCCTTGTGGAGGGTCGAGATGAGGCACGGTATTCCATCCGGTGTGGGCTGGATACCACGGACTCGCTGGGTAGGGCGATGGCAACGACGGTGGCGATTCGTCGCAACGCATGGCTGAGGTCCGCCAACTTTTCGGCTGATGTCCAGAACACCCTTATGGACATGCCGTTTAATGGCCGTTGCCTCTTTGGTGACAAGGCAGACAGTGCGCTTGAGCGCTTTAAGGACTCCAGGGCTACGGCCAAGTCCTTGGGCCTCTCGGCCCGCGCGAGCAAACTGTTGACTTTGGCTCCTGTCGTGGCCAAGGAAGGTGTGAGAAGTTGGCCTGATATATGATGCTCACTAATTCTAGTGATCACCTTGTATCAGTCCAAACAACCCTTATGGTGATTGGTTGTAAAGTCAACCTTATAGACCAGCTATCCTAATGGTAGCATAGACAAAGCAGTCTTAGGCTAAACTCTTTTGGCATGTGAAGCCAGCTGTTTTACCACATATAACCCCTTGAATACCAAATGAAAGGACACCACACAGGTAGTTATGAAAATAAACAAGATATTTACTAACTAACAAACACCTCTGATCTCTTTATGAGATCAGAGGGCTAAGCACATAACAATACTCTTAAGAAAAATACGTTTAAGTTGCACAATTAAAATGTTGCCCTAGGGGCAAAACAAACCATATACTAAGTAAGTGGAATGTGAAAGTCGATAGAAGGAATGGAGCTGTCCAGGAGGATCGCTATAGGATCGCTGGGACTACACTATCCTAACTTTAGGTAAGTAATAGGAGGCCCACGGAACGCGTGTGCAGAGTGTGAACTCACACGCGAGATGCGTAACAACGTCTATGGACAGTACAGTTCAAGTAAAAGGTGAGTACGGACAATCCTGACTAGTTAGGACTAAAACGACTGTGGAACTGGACACTAGGAGAGTCAATCTACCATTGAGCACCGAAATGCTCTTGTTACCTCACCCACAGGCTGCGGGTGCGAAGTCGTGTCAGGTTCCGGCGTTGAAGTCAATGGAGCCTGAAAGAAAAGATGCTGCAGGCGACCAGGAGGAAGATGTCCGGTGTGATCCAAGGGTGGATCAGTGAAGAGGAGAACCTGAAAGCAGAGGGGACAATGTTCAAAGTCACTAGCCAGTGACTGGAGTGGAACCAGGAGTGGAACCAGATGTCGTTGTCGCTATCAGGTGAGAGTGGATGCTTGTTTTTGCAGCCACGTGGACCAGGAGGTGTCTTCGACGACCAGGATGGAGGCACAAGCTGTCCCACGCAGGCTCTCGCTGTCGGCGGTGTCAGATCCGGATTTGGAGTCAACAGGCCTTGGCAAAGGCAACCCACGCGGTGAGTGGAAACGGCGTCTGGAGTGGACCAGGAGGGTCTGGGGTACTTCTCCTTTGCAGGGAAGCAAGGGCCAGTCTGGAGCAACCAGACCAGCAGATTGGATTTCAATGTTCGTCGTCTAGGAGGTCACTAGCCAGCCGGCAAGTGACCAGACAACGCGTCGAGCAGCAAACAGGCAGAAGGGCCCCAGGCAGATCTCGTGGAGGCTGGAGGGCTGGTCTTCGGTGCAGGAGCTGCTCTGGGTCGGGGCTTCTCAGTCCCCAAAGCACTTTGTCGAGTTACCTCAAAAGTCGTGCTGCTTCTTTCAAGATGGCCGGTCCCACATGTCTCGTCGCACCCACGGATCTCAGCTGTGCTGCAGATGTAGGTAGAGGTCGGAGAGGTCTGGGAATCCGGGTCTCGTCAAGCTCTGAAGTCTGGATCCTCGAGGGAAGACGACAAAGGGAAGCCGCTGGACGTTGATGGTGCCTGCTTGTGCAGGGTGGACACTCCTTGCCCACAAGGGAGATTTCTTCAGTCTTCTGTGCAGAAAGTCGAAGTCCAGAGTTTCTTCTTGTATAGTTTCAGTTCAGGATTAATCTCACTTGGAATGGGACCAGCTCCTACCTTTATCCTGCTAAAGGGGGCTGTACTATAACTAGTTCCCTCCTATCCTTTGTCCAGTCTTGCGCCAGAACTGGGGCTGGAGTGCCCCAGGAACTGGTTTAGACCGGTGTATGCACAGGGACACCTTGTGTGCCCCAGGCATGTCTCATTCCTTTCAGCCCTGTCCTACCCAATACACAAAATCCAGTCTGGGGTGGTGCTAGCACCTCCCAAGGCAGGAAACCCTTTGTCCAAGCCTCCCTCGCTGGAAGGACTCCCAGCAGCAGGAGGTCAGACTTGTGTCTGTGGTGGCAGCATCCATTTTGTGATGCTGAGGCTTGAGTTAACTTTTCTCTTGCCTCTGAGTACAGGAGTCCATCATACCAGTATACCTTGTGGGTTCCTGTGGCGTTCCCTGCAGCCTCAGCAGCAGCCTGCTGTCTGAGGGGTTCAAGAGAAGGGCAGTCTAACTGTGCTTTCCCCAGGTCTTCTCTGGAGGGTGCCCCTGAACCCAGAAACTCAACCTGATCAGGTTCAAGTTCTTTAGGCTCAGTTTCCCTCACCTCCTTGAGGTCCGCCTCCTCTGAGACTTGATCCTCAACCTGGGGGAAGGCAATGCCTTAGCCCTACTGCTCTTCTTCTTGGAAGGTGTCTGGTCCATTGTTCCAGGATCCAGCACCTGTTCAGTGGGGCATCGTCTTGCCTGTGACCTAGTCACAGCAAGGACATGTGCTGGCACACCTAACATTTCCATGTGAGTCCTCTGCTCCACTTCTGACCATAGTGATGACTCCAAATCATTGCCCAACAAACATTCAACTGGGAGGTCTGAACTAACCACAACTTTCTTTTGGCCACTTACCCCTCCCCAGGAGAAAGCCACAATTGCCATACTATGGTGGGTAGTGACATTGCTGGCATTGGTCACTAGGTAGTCTGTACCTAGTATGATCTGTCCAGGGTCCACAAAGTTAGGTGTCACCATTGTGACACTGGCACAAGTGTCCCTATAGGCCTGAGCCATCTTTCCATTTATAAAAGGTGTCTGCCTGTATTTGCCCAAAGTATTGGGACTTGCATCAGGGGATATATCCATATCCCCTGTACAGACAAGGACAGCCTGAGTGAGTGTGCCAACTAAGTTGTCATACCCCTCAGATCCCAAGGTTAACCCAACTAATCCCTTGGGAGGTGCACTACCACTTCTGACTGTACTAGGGGGTGCAGGTGCCTTAGGGGCTGCAGTGGTAGGAGTTTGCCCTCCTTTCTTGGTGCACTCACTAAACCAGTGAGTTTTACTTTACAGTATTGGCACCACCTTTTAGACTGGCCTTCTTGAGTCTTCTTTTTCTGCTGTGAAGCCTGACCCCCACCCTCTTTGGTTTGTTGGAGGCCTGTCGAAGACTTCTGGTCATTTTGCTCATTCTTATTGTTACCCTTTTGGTCTGCTTTCTTCTGACCACCCTGGTTCTGGCCCTGCTTAACCCTTATTCTGACCCATCTGTCTGCCTTCTTTCCCAATTCTTAGGGAGAGGTCAGATCCGAGTCAACAAGGTGCTGATGCAACAACTGGTTCTGACAATTGTTTAAAATCTGTTCCCTCATGATCAGATTGTACAATCCTGTGTAATCAGTAACCTTACTGCCCAGCAACCAGCCCTCCAAAGCCTTAGTGGCACAATCCACAAATCAGACCAATCCTGAGACTGGGTTTTCTGGGTATCCCTGAACAGCAACCTGTACTGCTCAGTGGTTAGGCCAAACCCATCTATCAGTGTATTTTTCTTGGTAATTGTTAGCATCCTCAGCTCTAGTAGTGAGGAGCTTATCTCTACCTTTGCCTTCAAAGGAGAGCCACAAGACAGCTGCCCACTGATGCTGGGGGACGCACTGGACAGTGCAGGCCCTCTCCAAGCAGTTATCCATTTGTGGATATCATCCCCTTGTTTAAAGGGGGGCACTATCTTACTCAGGTGTCTAGTGTCTAAACTCCTGTCCTTTTCTCTAGGTAAAATGCTGCCACCAGTGGGGTCTACCCCACTCAATTTCTGCTCTCTAGCAAAGGCAAGTCTCTCTTTGGCCAGGGCATGTTCTTCCCTTTCAATCCTCAGATTAACTTCCCTCATCTTAGCTTCATGCTCTCTTCTCTGAGGGGATGTCATCCCTCTGTGAGAAGAGGTCTGAGAGCCATTGGTTCGAATGGATCTGTTAGAGCCTCTGGATAGATACTTAACTCGTCCACTCCCAATGTTAAGCCTGCCTGAGAGTGGCCCTGGGGGTCCCCCAAATCCATTCTCATGCCTGCTTAAGTTGGTCCTGGTGAGTCTACTGACTTCTACCTGACCTTTGTCTGCCTCATCCCCTGACACTTCCTGATCCTCCTCCTCTCCTTCACTAACTGTTCCATTGAGGTTGAGGTCAGGGTCCCCAAGGGTTCCCTCTAAGGGGGGCATGCTCCCATCTGGATTAGGAGGGCCTGTGCTAGAAGCCCTCCTGGCATCATAAGTCTCTAAGAAACCAATCGGGAATGGGATGGTAGGGTTAGAACCCTGTTTTAGCTTCCTGGAGGTACACACTTGTCTCATCTCCTGGAAGCTAAGAGCTGCATATCTTGATATGACCTGTGGAGGGTCAACTGACACAAGGGGGGCCTCTGAGTTCCCTCCTTTGTCTGACATGCTTCTAGTGTGGTGTAAGTGATGCACCTACCTACACTATTTGTTTGCCTACTGATCCCTTGCTAAGAGTTGTAGTCCGGGTGTGCTAGGCCCTGTTAAACTACAACAGCTGGTTCAGTAGAACTCAGAGTATTCTAAGCTAAGTTATATGTACCTTGGTACTTATGTGATCTTTCAAATGATATTCTTAGGATACGTGTGGTAAAACAACAGCAAGCTCAAATCCCAACCGCTGCTCACCAATGTGCGAAGTTGGCCTGAAAGGCAGTGCTCACTATTCTAGTGATCACTATGTATCAGTCCAAACGACCCTTATTGATGATTGGTTGTAAGTCAACCTTATAGACCAGCTATCCTAGTAGCATGGACAAGAGCAGTCTTTAGGCTAAACTCTAGAGGGCGTGTTAAGACAGCTGTTATACCATCACATATACCCCTTGAACACCAAGTGAAAGGACACCACACAAGTTGTTATGAAAATAAAAGGATATTTATTTATAACACAGCAGCCCTGGACTCTTTATGAGGACAGGGTGCTAAGCACAATACAAAACTCTTAAAGAAATACTGAAAGTCGCACAATTTACACAAATGCCCGAGGGGCACGGAAAACCATATACTATGGAAGTGGAATGCGAAATTACTAGCAGGTAAGTACTACTCTCAAAGACTTTAGAAACGCTAGGCCTACAATGCTGAACCCTTAGATTAGAAGCAGGAGGCCTAGGGAAGTCGTGTGCAGAGTAGGAACTCTCACGCGTAATGCGGGACAAAGTCTATGGATACTAGTAAATGCAAAAGTTAGTGTTCTTGGGCGAACCCGACTAGGTAGGTCAAAAACGAAAGTGGATCTAGACACTTAGAGAGTTGGTCTACGCTGGAGCACCGGGGTACTCGGTTTACCTAGCCCAGGGGCTGCGGCTGCATATGGTTCAAGTGTCGTCGGGTTTCTTCGTTGACGAACCAGGAGCTTGAAAGAAGAAGTTGCTGACAGGCGACCAGTGGAGATGGGTGATGTGATCCAAGCCTGGATTGGTGATGGAGACGACCTGTAAGCAGAGTGGACCAAGTTCTGAATCACTAGCCAGTGATTAGATGGGCACCAGGATGGCACCGGATGGAGTCACCTCGACCAGGTGAGTGGGCGAAGCTGGGCTCTGCAGTCTCTCGGACCAGGAGGCGTTGTCGGCGACCCGGATGGGGGTGCGAGCTCGAAGGTATCTGCTGTCGGCGATGCTGAACCCAGGATTGGGGCAACAACTCTTGGCAAATGCAAGCCCACGCGGTGGACTCGAAATGGCGTCTGGAGTGGACCAGGAGGGTCCGGGGTGCTCCTCTGTAGGAGGGGAGCGAGGGCCAGTCTGGAGCAACCAGACCAGCGATGGAAGTGTCGTAGTTCGTCGTCAAGAGGGCTACAAGCCAGCAGGCAAGTGGCCGGACAACGCGGTGAGCAGCAAAGAGCAGAAGGGCCCCACGCAGATCTCGTGGATGCTGGGGGGCTGGACTTCGGTGCTGGAGCTGCTCAGGGTTAGGGCTTCTCAAACCCCAAAGCACTCACTCAAGGATCCCTCGGCGGTCGTGCTGGATAAGCGTAGTGCAGTTCTGAATATGGCCGGTCCCTCGAGGTCTCTTCACACCCACGAATCTCAGCTGGGCTGATGATGCAGGGTAGAGGTCAGAGGTGCCAGGGAAGCCGGGTCTCGTCGTGCTGGTCGGTCTGGTTCCGGAGGAAGGACGTGCAGCAAACCGCAGTGTTCTTAGTTGGTGGCCTCAGATGCAGGGTGACTACTCCTTAGCCACAAGGGAGAAATCTTGAGAAGAAGTCTTGAGTTCCTTTTGTAGAAAGTAGTTTCAGGATTCAAAGATGATCTAATTTGGAAGGGTCCCTGCTCCCACCTTTATTCTAATGAAAGGGGCTGGTACGGGACTAGGTCCTGCCCATGGGTGGGACCAGGAAGGGGGGTGGTTACACCGCTCTCCCATGCCGGACTTTCCCCAGCTCAGGGGCTGGTGTGCCCCTGGAACTGGTTCAAGCCGGCCTATGCATAGTGAGCACCGGGGTGCCACTTGCAGTCACCTTCCTATTCAGCCCTGCCTACCCAGGATACACAAAACCTTGTCTGGGATGATGCTAGCACCGCCCTTGACCGGAAATCCTTTGTCCAAGCTCTCCTCGCTGGAAGGACTCCCAGCAGCAGGAGGTCAGACTTTTGTCAGTGGTGGCAGCATCCATTTTGTGATGCTGAGGCTCGAGTTAACTTTAACCGGGGTTCACAGTTACACATATGTCGTGTCCCTCTAGAAGGGTGGAATGCTAACCCCGTCACCAGAATTGGCGAGAGGTTAGTATTCCAATTCGTATGACACCTTACTCGGCATGTTTTGATAAAGCGATACCAGAGTTGGCATATAACCGCGAGGATTATAATGCACTGAAGAGTATATGGTATGCGTTATCATGGAACAGCTATTAGGACTTGGTTCCGCAAGCTGCAAACGGGCTCAGCTCATGCCAGAGCACCATCTCACATGATTCCAAGCACTCTGCCTTCAGGATTGTTAAGGCCTGCCATAGGAGGGACTGATAGGAATACATGTGTCCATTTTAGGGTTAGATATAGGTATACTATATCTAAAGCAAAGGGTGATTACACCACCTTGCCCCAGCTGTCGTGCAGCCAGTTGTGTCAGATTTAGATGGCCAGCCAGGGGTGGCATAATACATGCTGCAGCCCCTGGTAGGCCCTGGGTACACCTATGCCCTGAGTTACAGGGTCTGATAAGGTGGCCCAGTACCAATTGGTATGTGCACCTAAGGTATACGTGTCAATTTAGTGAGAGAACAGCTAGGCTGTGGGGCTGATTAGCATGCCCACAGCCAGGGAAGTCGTAAACCAGTGAAGCAAAAAGCAAAAATCTGGGGTGATCATAGGATTGCAGACCCTACTCTCCTACACTCACTATTCTAGTGATCACTATGTATCAGCCCAAACGACCCTTATTGATGATTGGTTGTAAGTCAACCTTATAGACCAGCTATCCTAGTAGCATGGACAAGAGCAGTCTTTAGGCTAAACTCTAGAGGGCGTGTTAAGCCAGCTGTTATACCATCACATATACCCCTTGAACACCAAGTGAAAGGACACCACACAAGTTGTAATGAAAATAAAAGGATATTTATTTAGAACACAACAACCCTGGACTCTTTATGAGGACAGGGCGCTAAGCACAATACAAAACTCTTAAAGAAATACTGAAAGTCGCATAATTTACACAAATGCCCGAGGGGCACGAAAAACCATATACTATGGAAGTGGAATGCGAAATTACTAGCAGGTAAGTACTACTCTCAGAGGCTTTAGAACCGCTGGGCCTACAATGCTGAACCCTTAGATTAGAAGCTGGAGGCCTAGGGATGTCATGTGCAGAGTGGAAACTCTCACGCGTAATGCAGGACAAAGTCTATGGATACTAGTAAATGCAAAGTTAGTGTTCTCGGGCGAACCCGACTAGGTAGGTCAAAAACGAAAGTGGATCTAGACACTTAGAGAGTGGATCTACGCTGGAGCACCGTGGTACTCGGTTTACCTAGCCCAGGGTCTGCGGCTGCATAGGGTTAAAGTGTCGTCGGGAATCCTCGTTGACGAACCAGGAGCCTGAAGTGGAAGTTGCTGGCAGGCGACCAGTGAAGATGTTCCGGGCTGATCCGGGGACGGATCAGTGAAGAAGAGTACCTGTAAGCAGAGGGGACCAAGTTCTGAATCACTAGCCAGTGATTAGGTGGGCACCAGGATGGCACCGGACGAGGTCACTCAGCCAGGTGAAGAGGTGACACTGAATTCTGCTGCTGCACGGACCAGGGGCGCTGATGTCGACCAGGCTGGAGGTCTGCGAGCTGTCCCACGTCGGATGTCTGCTGCTGGCGATGCTGGATCCGGTGAAGGAGGCAACAAGCCTTGGCTACGGCAAGCCCACGTGGCGACACAAAATGGCGTCTTGAGTGGACCAGGAGGGTCCGAGGAAGGTCCCCTTCAGGAGGAGACTGGGGACAGTCTAGAGGAGCTAGACCAGCGGTGAAACAAACGTAGGACGTCGTCTGGAGGGTCACTAGCCAACGGGCAAGTGACCGGACAACGTAGCAGCAACCCAGGAGCAAAAGGGCCCCACACAGATCTGGTGGATGCTGGGGGGCTGGACTTCGGTGCTCGTGCTGCTTGGGGTTGGGGCTTCTCTTACCCCAGGGCACCCACTCGAGGGTCCCTCAGTGGTTGTGCTGGTTCAGTGTCGTGCTGGTTCTGATGATCGCCGAGTCCTCTGGTCTCGTCGCACCCACGGTTCTCAGCTGTGCTGTAGAGGCAGGTTGAGGTTAGAGAGGGCAGGGAGTCCGGGTCTCGTCGTGCTGGTAAGTCTGGTTCCGGAGGAAGGACGTTTCAGCAAACCGCAAGATACTTAGTTGGTGCCTGCTGCTGCAGGGTGACTACTCCTTAGTCACAAGGGAGAAATCTTGAGAAGAAGTCTTGAGTTTCTTTCGTAGAAAGTAGTTTCAGGATTCAAAGATGATCTAATTTGGAAGGGTCCCCGCTCCTACCTTTATTCTAAAGAAAGGGGCTGGCACGCGACTAGGTCCTGCCCATGGGTGGGACCAGGAAGGGGGGTGGTTACACCCCTCTCCCCTGTCCGGACTTTCCCCAGCTCTGGGGCTGGTGTGCCCCTGGAACTGGTTCAAGCCGGCATATGGACAGTGAGCACTGGGGTGCCACTTGCAGTCACCTTCCTATTCAGCCCTGCCTACCTAGGATACACAAAACCCTGTCTGGGATGGTGCTAGTACCGCCCCTGACAGGAAACCCTTTGTCCAACCTCTCTTTGCTGGAAGGACTCCCAGCAGCAGGAGGTCAGACTTGTGTCTGTGGTGGCAGCATCCATTTTGTGATGCTGAGGCTCGAGTTAACTTTAACCGGGGTTCACAGTTACATGTCGTGTCCCTCTAGAAGGGTGGAATGCTAACCCCGTCGCCAGAATTGGCGAGGGGTTAGTATTCCAATTCGTATGACACCTTACTCGACATGTTTTGATAAAGCGATACCAAAGTTGGCAAATAACCGCGAGGATTATAATGCACTTAAGAGTATATGGTACGCGTTATCATGGAACAGCTATTAGGACTTGGTTCCGCAAGCTGCAAACGGGCTCAGCTCATGCCAGAGCACCATCTCACATAATTCCAAGCACTCTGCCTTCAGGATTGTCAAGGCCTGCCATAGGAGTGACTGATAGGAATACATGTGTCCATTTCAGGGTTAGATATAGGTATACTATATCTAAAGCAAAGGGTAATTACACCACGTTGCCCCAGCTGTCGTGCAGCCAGTTGTCAGATTTAGATGGCCAGCCAGGGGTGGCATAATACATGCTGCAGCCCCTGGTAGGCCCTGGGTACACCTATGCCCTGTGTACAGGGACTGATAAGGTGGCCCAGTACCAATTAGATATGTACCTAAGGTACATGGAATCCATTTTACAGAGAGAGAAAGAAGTCGAAAAACCAGCAAAACACCAGGCTAAATGTTGGGGGTAACCATTGTCAGGTATCCACCTTCCTACACTTTCCACGAAAGGAACTCTCGACTTCTTCTCAAGATTTCTCCCTTGTGACTAAGGAGTAGTCGCCCTGCATCAGCAGGCACCGACTAAGTATCTTGCGGTTTGCTGCACGTCCTTCCTCCGGAACCAGACCGACCAGCACGACGAGACCCGGACTCCCTGCCATCTCTGACCTCTACCTGCCTCTACAGCACAGCTGAGAACCGTGGGTGCGACGAGACCAGAGTAACCGGCTATCATCAGAACCTGCACGACACTGATCCAGCACGACCGCCGAGGGACCCTCGAGTGGGTGCACTGGGGTAAGAGAAGCCCCAACCCCAAGCAGCACGAGCACCGAAGTCCAGCCCCCCAGCATCCACCAGATCTGTGTGGGGCCCTTTTGCTCCTGGGTTGCTGCTACGTTGTCCGGTCACTTGCCCGTTGGCTAGTGACCCTCCAGACGACGTCCTACGTTTGTTTCACCGCTGGTCTAGCTCCTCTAGACTGGCCCCAGTCTCCTCCTGAAGGGGACCTTCCTCGGACCCTCCTGGTCCACTCAAGACTCCATTTTGTGTCGCCACGTGGGCTTGCCGTAGCCAAGGCTTGTTGCCTCCTTCACCGGATCCAGCATCGCCAGCAGCAGACATCCGACGTGGGACAGCTCGCAGACCTCCAGCCTGGTCGACATCAGCTCCCCTGGTCCGTGCAGCAGCAGAATTCAGTGTCACCTCTTCACCTGGCTGAGTGACCTCGTCCGGTGCCATCCTGGTGCCCACCTAATCACTGGCTAGTGATTCAGAACTTGGTCCCCTCTGCTTACAGGTATCCTTCTTCACTGATCCATACTTGGATCAGCCCGGAACATCATCACTGGTCGCCTGCCAGCAACTTCTTCTTTCAGGCTCCATAGACTGTAACGAGGATTCCCGACGTCTTTTGAACCCTATGCAGCCGCAGCCCCTGGGCTAGGTAACTTGAGCATTTCGGTGCTCCAACGTAGGTTCACTATCTAAGTGTCCAGATCCTTTTTCGTTTTCAGCCTACCTAGTGGGATTCGTCCGATAACACTAACTTTACGAAATCTAGCATCCATAGACTTTGTCCCGCATCCCGCGTGAGAGTGCACACTCTGCACCCGATCTCCCTAGGCCTCCTGCTTCTAACCTGAAGGTTCTGTAGTGTAGTCCTGGCGATCCTAAAGCCTCTGGATCGAGTTACTTACCTGCTAGTATTTCGCATTCCACTTTTAATGTATATGGTTTTTCGTGCCCCTCGGGCATTTGTGTAAATTGTGCAACTTAAAGTATTTTCTTAAGAGTTTTGTTATGTGCTTAGCTCCCTGACTCATAAAGAGATCAGGGTAGACTTGTTATAAATAAATATCCTTTTATTTTCATAACTTGTGTGGTGTCATTTCACTTGGTGTTCAAGGGGTATATGTGATGGTATAACAGCTGGCTTAACACGCCATCTAGAGTTTAGCCTAAAGACTGCTCTTGTCCATGCCACTAGGATAGCTGGTCTATAAGGTTGACTTGCAACCAATCATCAATAAGGGTCGTTTAGAATGATACATAGTGATCACTAGAATAGTGAGCACTGCATATCAGGCCAACTTCTCACAGTCGGGAATCCTCGTTGTAGTCTATGGAGCCTGAAAGAAGAAGTTGCTGGCAGGCGACCAGTGAAGATGTTCGGTGTGATCCAAGCCTGGATCGGTGATGGAGACGACCTGAAAGCAGAGGGGACTCAGTTCTTAATCACTAGCCAGTGATTGTGTGGGCACCAGGATGGCACCGGATGAGGTCACCGCGATCAGGTGAGTGGGCGACGCTGGACTCTGCAGTCACACAGGCCAGGAGGCGTTGTCGGCGAACAGGCTGGAGGTGCGAGCTGTCCCACGAGGGTGTCTGCTGTCGGCGATGCTGGAACCAGGATTGGAGCAACAAGCCTTGGCAAAGGCAAGCCCACGCGGTGGAGACAAGATGGCGTCTGGAATGGACCAGGAGGGTCCGGGGTGCTCCTCTCTTGGAAGGGAGCAAGGGCCAGTCTGCGGTGAAAGCGTCGTGGTACGTCATCAGGAGGGTCACTAGCCAACGGGCAAGTGACCGGACAACGTGGCAAGCAGCAGAAGAGCAGAAGGGCCCCATGCAGATCTCGTGGATGCTGGGGGGCTGGACTTCGGTGCTGGAGCTGCTCTGGGTTGGGGCTTCTCAAACCCCAGTGCACTCACTCGAGGATCCCTCGGCGGTCGTGCTGGTTAAGCGTCGTGCAGGTTTTGAAGATGGCCGGTCCCTCAGGTCTCGTCACACCCACGAATCTCAGCTGGGCTGATGATGCAGGTAGAGGTCAGAGATGCCAGGGAATCCGGGTCTCGTCGAGCTG
Organism: Lissotriton vulgaris; assembly: GCF_964263255.1. Lineage (NCBI taxonomy): Eukaryota > Metazoa > Chordata > Amphibia > Caudata > Salamandridae > Lissotriton > Lissotriton vulgaris. Next base: position 425,994,884 of record NC_141689.1, read on the forward strand.
GGCAGTCTTGATCCGGAGGATGGACGTGCAGCGAACTGCGATGCTTAGGTGGTGCCTGCTGGTGCAGGGTGGCTACTCCTTAGCCACAAGGGAGAGTCTTCAGAGAATGTCAAGAGTTCCTTTCGTGGAAAGTAGTTCAAGATTCAAGATTATCTAATTTGGGAAGGGGGCCTGCTCCTACCTTTATTCTAAGAAAAGGGGCTGGCACGCGACTAGGTCCTGCCCATGGGGCCAGGAGGGGGGTGCTTACACCCCTCTCCTTTGTCCGGTCTCTCCCCAGTTCAGGGGCTGGGGTGCCCCTGGAACTGGTTTGAGTCTGCATATGCACAGTGAGCACCGGGGTGCCACTTAGTCACCTTCCTCTCAGCCCTACCTACCTTGGATACACAAAACCCTGTCTGGGATGGTGCTAGCACCGCCCCTGACAGGAAACCCTTTGTCCGAGCTCTCCTCGCTAGAAGGACTCCCAGCAGCAGGAGGTCAGACTTGTGTCTGTGGTGGCAGCATCCATTTTGTGATGCTGAGGCTCGAGTTAACTTTAACCGGGGTTCACAGTTACATACATGTCGTGTCCCTCTAGAAGGGTGGAATGCTAACCCAGTCACCAGAATTGGCGAGGGGTTAGTATTCCAATTCGTATGACACCTTACTCGACATGTTTTGATAAAGCGATACCAAAGTTAGCAAATAACCGCGAGGATTATAATGCACTTAAGAGTATATGGTACGCGTTATCATGGAACAGCTATTAGGACTTGGTTTTGCAAGCTGCAAATGGGCTCAGCTCATGCCAGAGCACCATCTCACATAATTCCAAGCACTCTGCCTTCAGGATTGTTAAGGCCTGCCATAGGAGTGACTGATAGGAATATATGTGTCCATTTTAGGGTTAGATATAGGGATACTATATCTAAAGCAAAGGGTGATTACACCACCTTGCCCCAGCTGTCGTGCAGCCAGTTGTGTCAGATTTGGGTGGCATAATACATGCTGCAGCCCCTGGTAGGCCCTGGGTACACCTATGCCCTGGATACCTAAGGTATGCTGTACAGGGACTGATAAGGTGGCCCAGTACCAATTGGTAAATGCACCTAAGGTACATGTGTGTCAATTTAGAGAGAGAACAGCTAGGCTGTGGGTCTGATTAGCAGGCCCACAGCCAGGGAAAGTCGTAAACCAGTGAAGCAAAAAGCAAAAATCGGGGGTGACCATAGGATTGCAGACCCCACTCTCCTACAATGACCAACTCTTTGTTGGTTACGTGGGCGCTAAGAAGGGTCGGGCGGTGCACAAGCGAACCATTTCTAAATGGGTCGTCTTGTGCATTAAGGCTTGTTACTCTCTGGCTAGAAAGGAGCCTCCTGTGGCGCTACGTGCCCATTCCACTCGGGCCACGGCGGCTACTACTGCCCTGGGTCGGGGACTCCCCTTGCAGGACATCTGTCAGGCAGCTACATGGGCCTTGCTGCACACGTTCGCAAGACACTACTGCCTGGATAGCCAAGTCCGGAGAGATGGCTTCTTTGGCCGTTCCGTCCTCCATGACTTTCTGGTGTGATCATTGGTTCGCAGACCCACCACCGGGGTTGGTATTGCTGGGGTACCTATTCTAAGGTAAGGAATCTAATACTAACCTGTTTCTTTCAGATGCACAAGTTACTTACCTTCGGTAACGATATATCTGTAAGAAACAGTAATTCGTATTAGATTCCTTACCGCCCATCCTCCCCGTTCTGCGAACCGATATCTAGGGTTAAGGTCATCCCCTTTCAAGGCCCTAGTTTCATGGCACCAGTGTTGGTGTTTATCATGGCTCTCGATTCTGGCGTGGAAAAGCTATGTATAAGAACTAACGACAGCGCGCGAAGGCAGCGTCTACGTACTCCGGCGACGTCATCCCAGCGCCAAAGACGCCGACGACAGACACGGAGCCGCAGACTACGCCTACCGACGTGCAAGGGTACTGCAACGCAAAAGTTTCCGGATACAGTCTGACGCCTGGGGATATTCTAAGGTAAGGATTCTAATACGAACTACTGTTTCTTACAGATATATCGTTACCGAAGGTAAGTAACTTGTGCAATACATGCATTAATGGACATCTCCATTTACTACTCTTATTAACTCCTTTATCAGTCTCTGCGGGAAAACAATCTAACAATGGAGTCGATGCCCATGCACACTATCACCGAAAGGAAGAGTCACCTACCTCATCACTGGAAAGACTTCCTTGAAGAAAAACAAAGTGCAAACATCCAGACCCAATACTAGATGGCGATCTATGCACAGCATATGACTCTACAGCTCTATATGCCAAGAACAGATGCATACTTGGTAAGTAGCATTTTCCTTCTTTCTGCTGCATCCCTCTAAGGAGAAGAGGCTTCAACACTTTAACCCCAATAGAGCGCTTAACTTTGAAATCGATCACAATATCGTGCACGGGTAGATGACCAATTATATGTGGGTGTTTCTTGTAGCCCCAACACCTTATCCAGATGGATTGTTCTCTACATAAAAATGTTTGTTTTCGCTGTGAAGGAGCATTATGAGGGCCTTTGAGCTTGTTCGCTGAGAGCGAACACCTCTGATGGGAGGCAAGACCCATCGAGTGTGCTGTGTCATCACTACTTTAAAGCAGTAGCAGCAAACATTGAAATTGACACTTGCGTCTCTTGGCAACAATAGGAGGGGAGCGTTTCTATATCCAGCAAGACCCCAGCAAGACCAAGAAGCATCATCTGAGGGGTTTACTTCCTCTTCTCCATAGATCAAGGAGATTTTTTCAAATGGATTCTGTGCCCTTTTAGAGAAAAATAAATGGCACCTGCTTTGTGCAATATTCCATTCCATAGTCTGTTCCCACACTGCAGAATTACAGAAAGAATTGGCCACACGAGTCTAGTATTATGGATTTTCCCAGGCATGCAGTCAGAAGCTCACTGATGAGGCCCATCATGGGAGAAAGATGTCCAGGGTTAGTTGGGCTCCTTTTAATGGGACCCATTTCATAGCATTCCACACTGAGCCAATCTTCATTTTATTTGACTGTCAGAAATGATTGGAACTTTTCATTGAAGTAGTAATACTAACACTTCTGCAGTTGGTTAGATCCTTCTGCTTATCTGATCTATCCTACAAGAATACTGGTGAAGGTGCATATTCTGCACAGGTTATTGGTTTAGCTATGTGCTCGCTCACAGTTTTTACTAATGAATAGTTTAGAGAAGCGGGTTCCATTGCCAGCACAGTAAAACAATGTACTGTATTATTGGAAATTGGTTTGCAACTTAAACTAGTATTAAATAAAACATAGAGCTAAATTTATTTGGCTGTTTTGCAGGGTGTATCGCACATTCCTGGAGGGCATGCACAGTCTGCATTTGCTGCTGACGACGACGATGCATCATGGGATTGATTGAAAAGCAACCAAAACATGTCTGTGCTCCAGATCTACTACTAAGAAAGTTATTTAAAAAATTGTTTGCTGGATTTCTTTTTCATACAAGCTTAGTTATGTTTTAGAAAGTGTCTTATCACCTGTGCAATTTACTTTTTCCCTAGTCATAATGACTGGATCTTTACATTCTGTAAAATATTATATATAGTTGTCTGTTAATAAAATGTTTATGGACCATTCCCAAGTATTGAAGGCTTTGTACTGCATGGTAACTGGGTGATGTAACCTGAAAGAGTCAAAAGTAAAAAGGCATTTAATGGAGCCCTGTCCTCTACAGAGTTGAGTTCCCACTCCCTGCGTTTTTTGTTCTGCATACTTTTCTTAGTTTGCTTCCTAGTAAAGTCTGAGTCTAGTGTAGTGTTTTTTATTCCATATTAGCTCTGAGGGTGTTGTTTTAATTCTCAGTTTGTGTTCATGTGATTTTCAATAGTTCTTACAAATGGATTTCTTACTTCTAAGTTCATGAAAAGTAGAATGTATGAGTGTCTGCTGTGTGGATGTCACTTTAAAAGTTGCGGCTGTTGGGGTGACGGTGAAGCAGACAACTTCAGCATCTGACATTAGAACATAATCTTTGGGAATGAATAGCCGGATAAAAAGATCATTGACCATTAGATATTTTATGAATTAATATCTGATAGAGACATCTAGTTGCTGATTCCTTACTACGAATTCTCCCCAAGTGCCAGACTTGTTCCGAAAATTTTTCACAGAAGTACCTTTGCATGTCAGTAGAGGGCTTTGAGCGACTCCGTAGCCACGTCAACAACTGAATTTGACATGGCCGGAGTTCATATAAGCCCTCCTATGATGTACTGGCGTCAGATTCTTTTTTCTACACTTAAGTGCTGATCCAGTAGCGGTACCGCTGGCAGCTTTTTGGCCTACTTTGACTTCTCGTCGACATAACAGTGCCTTTTATACCTATTTGTCTTAAGGCTTCAAACCTTGCGAGTCCTGTAGTCGTCAAACGTCGTCCTCAGACCCTCACTCCATTTGTATGTGGTTCCTGGGAGTACCCGTTAAAAACAAGAGAGCTACCCTGGAAAACCAGAAAGGACCGGTACTGACCAAAAAATATATATATATATCTTTCTTTCTGTCATTATATCTTAATGTGACAACTGTCATCAGGTTAATACTAAACCCTAGTGAGTCTATTTAGAAAATCTAGCAACTTGTGAATTAACAAGAATCATTTATTAATCATTTGATAGCAACAAAATTAAAAGCATCCAGATCTTGATACAATGATAACAATTAAAACTTAATACTTACTCAAAAATTTTGAGCAAGATACTGGCGTCAAGGCTTGTACAATATGTGCCACACTTGGTCCATCAGGATCAATGCGGCTTTGTCACAGGCCGTAATACGGCCATGAACCTTCGGCGACTGGCCCAGCTCATGCTTGGGAACGATGCGGCCGTGGGCTCCGAAGGATGCATCTCCCTGGACTTAAGACAGGCTTTTGATTCCCTGAGGTGGGACTATATGTTTGCCACATTATTAAAATATGGGATCCCACCGGAATTCCTCGCTTGGGTCAGATTATTATACACAATCCCCACGGCGAGGGTACGCACTTCCAACCAAATCTCGGGCCCCATGGCCATTGCCAGAGGCACCAGGCAGGGCTGCCCGCTTTCCCCCCTCCTTTTCGTTCTTGCCCTCGAGCCATTGCTCTGCAGACTTAGGCTGCTAGCCCCCCATTACGGTATACGGCGGCATGGGACGGACCACATTGTTTCTGCATACGCGGATGATATCATCTTATATCTCCGAGATTTGCGGGGTGAGCTGGGCCCAATTTCCCAGGTTTTTGAGGAGTTTCGAGAAATATCTGGCCTCACCATCAGCGAGACTAAGTCCTACGGATTTGCTTTTGTAGATGCGGGTGATTCGACCCCCCTGTCTTTTACCCCACATAAATTCCAGATGGCGGAAACCACCTTCCGTTACCTGGGAATACAGATATATAGAGAGGCCAACATGATGATAGATGGCAACCTGGGGAGGGCCATTAGAGCATTAAAGTCTCAAATTCAATTTTGGCTTACATTGCCGCTCTCCATACCCGGTAGAGTGGCAATTTCCAAAATGGTGATGTTGCCCCGTCTTATCTATTACTTTACCAACCTGCCGTTTCAGATCCCAGCGGTAACATTCAAGACCCTCGACTCACTGCTCACAGAACTTGTGTGGGGCCATGGCCGCAGGCGTATAGGGTTGGCTAAATTGCAACTTCCCTCCAACTCCGGAGGCATGGGCTTGCCGGACTTTAGGGCTTATCATTATGCATGTCAGCTACAATGGTTGGCTTGCTGGGTGGCGGGCCGCAATCTTCACGAGATCAATCTGACCCGAGAGGACCTTGCTAAGGGGAAAATACACCTCCTGCTCCTACCTGGCTCGGATCTGCCTAGAAACGCTGCTCCCCTACTCAAACTGGCGATCATACTCTGGCGAAGGGCTTTGAAATACACGTCCGCAGGGACACCCTATGCCCCCACAATACCACTCCTGGGCATACCACTGGGCCCGGGCACACTTACAACGACTCTGCTGGAGCCCTGGCATGACGCGGGTGTGACACATGTGGGTGACCTGTTTGAGGGGGGGCGCTTGTTGTCCTTCGCAGACTTCAAAACCATGCAGGGCATACCCGGCGGCTCCTTTCTCCTACATGCCGGTCTCCGACATTATATCACGCACACCTGGTCGCCCGATGGACAGGAACCCATTGCAAATCCTCTAGTCACTATGCTTTACCTCATGGGGACGGGCGGCCATCTAACTAAGTGGCTCACTGTTAGCATTAAATCGGGGAGGGCGCTTACACTGGCACCACTAAGAGCGTCTTGGGAGGCGGATATTGGGAGGCCATTAAGGGATAAGGAATGGGAGCGCATATTGCAATTCCCCAGAAAGGTGGCTAGAAATCCTAAGTACAAGTTCATCCAGCTGATGGTGCTACATAGAGCTTACCTAACACCACACCGCTTACATATGATGTTCCCTACATCCAAGAGCAACTGTCCTCGGTGTGATGCAGGCGACGCGTCTCTGGTACACATGTTGTGGCAATGCCCCAAGCTGGGGTATTTCTGGACCGCTGTACATGGCTCACTCACGAAGGCAGGTACATTGACCCGATCACCTACGCTCGAACACATGCTCCTAGGTCTAGGCCCATCGACTCGCACCAGGACCGTGGCGGCGCGCTTCTCGGATCTGGCCCTGTTGTTGGCTAAGCGTGCCATCACGATACGATGGAAGTCATCGAAACCACCCAATCCTGACATGTGGAGGGCGGAAGTTGTACGTTGGGGTAAGGCGGAGGGCGAGGCACTACAAAGGGAAGAGAGTAGGGGCCTCCGCAAGACACCTATCTCACTGGAATGGTTTGACACATTAGGGGTGTTTGAGGCTGGCAATGACAGTGATGATGAGGATGTTAGTGAATAGACACTTGGGGTGCGGTTGCGCCCATCTTATGCACTACCACGAATAGTACCTGCAGTGCACTATGAGACTACACGGGTGGATCGTACCCGTCTATCGTATTCCACTGCCTAACCAGACTGTGTATTGACCTTAACTATGTAGAAATGACTAAAGTGTGACCCGCATAACGATATTTAGATCATATGCCTAGTTAGAGAGTGAAGGGTGGGAACTCGCAGGGTGGAGGGTGGGGTTGGGAAAGGAAGGGGTTTGTTAGTTGTAATGATTCATCGACAAAATGAAAAATCAAATTTATCATGCCTGTATACTTGATATGAGCAACCGCTTACGTGTGCAACGAAGTCACACATCAAACATTAATGTTGTATAAGCATGTCTGTACTCGATTGTTGCTCTGAAACTTTGCTAATAAAAAGATTTTCAAAAAAAAAAAATGATAACAATTAAAACCGCATGATGATAAATTCACACAAATCAGTTCACAATGTCAGTGAAACGTAGTCCCAAAAGATTTTCTTATTCAGAGATTTTTTTACAGTAATTGTTCCAATCATAAAGAACATTAGACTGTACACATTTCATACATAAAACCTTACATCAATCTAAATAAATAAAATTGAAATACAACATATATTCATGTCCTTTCAAGACATTAATATATATGATGTATTTCAATGTTTTTAATGTAGATTGATGTAAGGTTTTATGTATGAAGTGTTCATACATGGCTTTGTTTGAAGATTTAGCTCTAAATTGAACCAGAGCGAACAATGGGCACATTTTATGCGATTTATAACTGGCCAAGTATATGTCAAAGTGAGCACATGGCAAACTTTTGTAAATCAACTGCGTGCTTATTTCCATATTTCCTTTAAAGGTCTGCTCTGTGGAAAGTTTGTTTTTACTCACGCCTTCTTACACGTGCGTTTTACTCCACAACACTCCCCCTCTGTGGGGTAGCTGCCACTGGAAACCTAGACTCACTTCGGACAATATGACAATCTGTCGGGGTATTTGATTACCAGGATAGGGTGAACGTGAAGTGATCGCATTACTAGCGTTGACGGTGCCCGGCCTGTCCACGATATGGCAACAAACTCTTACTTCTCCTTTGTCTCAGAGTTTAACACAAGAAGCACAACAAATCCACAGAACTTAAACCTGGGAACTGTTATACAAACAGGAGGCATAGTGATAAATATGGAATGCTGGAAATGCAGAACAATCTGGCAAAAACACAGAAACCAAAAACCGCAATGATTCTAGCAACAAGAAGAAAGCGTGCAAATACTTTTTCTTCAGCAATGTCTATGGGCAGTGTGCAGAATTGCGATTGTCTCAACATGTTCACCACCAAAAACGTGCTCGTATCTTAGGGCATGCAGAATTTCCAGCATTTTCAAAGGGGCATACATTTATTACTGTATCGATTTTATTTTTTTTACTATTTGGACAGTTTCATTAGACAAAACAGAGCCACGTGCTGTTTGTGGTGCCTTCGAAGAATAGACGGCCACAAGCTTGGAACAGGCAAAAAACCACAAGGACATCACTGGGCATCGGTTCCCAGGAAATATGATTTAACTTCACAGGTACCAGGGTACAATGGAAACGTGGCACCGCCCACAGAAACAGTTCGACATTGACTTTGAAGTCTCTTAAATGAGTTCATATGGAATGATGCAACTAGGTTCTTCAATGGAAAGGACACATTTTTGATGCAAAAGTTAGTACAGCCTTTAAAGAAACTCTAAAACTTCAGTTGCCTTTTAAAAATCTAGCATGGGCTCCCGAGGTACTCATGTTACCAAACTTGTTGATCTAAAATAGGGGTCTCCAACCTTTTCTGTAGTAGGAGCAATTACGTTCACTAAAGATCTTCCTGACCTAAAAATATTATTAGTGTTGTAATAGTTGTGAGAAGGTGGCCTGATATGCAGTGCTCACTATTCTAGTGAACACTATGTATCAGTCCAGCAACCCTTATTGATGATTGGTTGTAAGTCAACCTTATAGACCAGCTATCCTAGTAGCGTGGATACGAGCAGTCTAAGGCTAAAGACTCGAGAGGGCGTGTTAAGCCAGCTGTTATACCACACATATACCCCTTGAACACCAAGTGAAAGGACACCACACAAGTGTTATGAAAATAAACAGTGTATTTATTAAAATCACAACAGCCCTGTACTCTTTGAGGACAGGGTACTAAGCACAAAACAAAACTCTAACGAAAATACTTAAGTTAGCACAGTATATACAAATGCCCGAGGGGCACGGAAAACCATATACTCTGGAAGTGGAATGCGAAATTACTAGCAGGTAAGTACAGTACTAATAGGCTTTGGAATCGCTAGGTCTTGACTATAGAATCTTCAGATTACTTCTAGGAGGCCTAGGGGACTCTGGTGCAGAGTGTGCACTCTCACGCGTGATGCAAAGTCTATGGTAGCTAGATTTCACAGAGTTAGTGTTCTCGGGCGAACCCGACCTGGTAGGAGGAAAGCGAAAGTGGATTCTGACCCTTGGATAGTGGGGCTATGCTGGGGCACCGAAATGCCGAAGTTACCTAGCCCAGGGGCTGCAGCTGCATATGTCTCAAAAGACGTCGGGAATCCTCGTAGACGGACCAGGAGCCTGGAAGAAAGATGCTGGCAGGCGACCAGTGAAGAGAGTTCGAAGTGATCCAAGCCTGGATCTTGAAGAGTGATGACACCTGAAAGCAGAGGGGACCAAGTTCGAGACTACTAGCCAGTAGTCAGGTGGCACCAGGAGGGCACCGGATGGTAGTCACCTCGACTAGGTGAGTGGGTGACGCTGTGCTCTGCAGATCTCACGGACCAGGAGGCCTTGTCAGCGACCAGGATGGAGGAGCGAGCTTTCCCACGATGGATGAAGCTGTCGGCGTCGCTGGACCCAGGATTGGGCAACAAAGCCTTGGCAAATTCAAGCCCACGCGGTGGACTCAAAATGGTGTCTGGAGTGGACCAGGAGGGTCCGGGGTGCCTCTCTTGAAGAAGGAAGCAAGGGCCAGTCTGGAGCAACCAGACCAGCAGCAGTGATGTCGTCGGGCATCGTGAAGAAGGCTACAAGCCAGCCGGCTAGTAGCCACACAGCGCGGTGAGCAGGCAAAAGCAGAAGGGCCCCACGCAGATCGTGGAGATGCTGGAGGGCTGATCTTCGGTGCTGGAGCTGCTCAGGGTTGGGGCTTCTCGGACCCCAAAGCACTCACCATTGGAGCACACGGTGGGCTTGTTGCAAAGAAGTCGTGCAGTCTTGGCGATCGTCGGTCCCTCGAGGTCTCGTCGCACTCACGGTTCTCAGCTTGGCTGTAGAGGTGAGTAGAGGTCAGAGGTGCCAGGGAAGCGGGGTCTCGTCGAGCTGGGCAGTCTGATTCCGGAGGAAGGACTTGCAGCAGACCGCAGTGTTCTTAGGATGGGGCCCGCTTGATGCAGGGTGACTACTCCTTAGCCACAAGGGAGAATCTTGAAGAAGAAATCTTGATGTCCTTTCGCAGAAAGTCGTGTCTTGATTCCAAAGATGATCTAATTTGAACAGGGGGCCCGCTCCAATCTTTATACTAAAAAAGGGGGCTGACCCGGTGACTAGGTCCTGCCTATGGGTGAGACTAGGTGGGGGGTGGTTACACCCCTCACCCATGCCGGACTTCCCCCAGGCCAGGGGCTGGTGTGCCCCTGGAACTGGTTCTGACCGGCCTATGCGTAGTGAGCACCGGGGTGCCACTCAGCAGTCACCTTCCTGTAAAGCCCTGCCTACCCAGGATACACAAAACCCTGTCTGGGACGGTGCTAGCACCGCCCTCGACAGGAAACCCTTTTGTAGGAGAGTAGGGTCTGCAATCCCATGATCACCCAGATTTTTCGCTTTTGTTTCACTGGTTTACGACTTTCTCTGGCTGTGGGCCTGCTAATCAGACCCACAGCCTGGCTGTTCTCTTTCTAAAATTACGACATGTACCCTAGGTGCATTTACCAATTGGTACTGGGCCACCTTATCAGACCCTGTAACTCAGGGCATAGGTGTACCCAGGGCCGCCAGGGGCTGCAGCATGTATTATGCCACCCCTGGCTGGCCTCCTAAATTTGACACAACTGGCTGCGTGACAGCTGGGGCGAAGTCGTGTACACACACTTTGCTTTAGATATAGTAGCACTATATCTAACCATACAATGGACACTCGAGTTCCTATCAGTCACTCCTATGGCAGGCCTTGACAATCCTGAAGGCAGAGTGCATGGGCTCGTGTGAACTAAGCTCTGGCCCGAGCCGAGCCCGGTTGCAGCTTGCGGAATCAAGACCCAATGGCTGTTCCATGATAACGCGTACCATATCGGTAACTTCGGTGTCGCGTTATCAAGACATGTCGAGTAAGGTGTCATACGAATCGGGATGCTGCCCTCTCCCCAACTCTGGCGACCAGGTTAGCATTCCGCCCTTCTAGAGGGACACGACATGTACGTAACTGTGAACCCCGGTTAAAGTTAACTAAAGCCTCAGCTCCACAAAATGGATGCTGCCACCACAGACACGAGTCTGACCTCCTGCTGCTGGGAGTCCTTCCAGCGAGGAGAGCTTGGACAAAGGGTTTCCTGTCGAGGGCGATGTTCGCACCGTCCCAGACAGGGTTTGTGTATTCTGGGTAGGTAGGGCTTTTGCGAGAAGGTGACTGCGGAGTGGCACCCCGGTGCTCACTACGCATCTGCCGGTTAGAACCAGTTCCAGGGGCGACAGCCCTGGCCTGGGGAAAGTCCGGCAGGGGAGAGGGGTGTAACTACCCCCCTTCCTGGTCCCACCCTTAGGGCAGGACCTAGTCATGTACCCACCCCTTTCTTTAGGATAAAGGCCGGAGTGGGGACCCTTCCAAATTAGATCATCTTTGATTCAAGAACTACTTTCTACGAAAGGACATTCAAGACTCTTCTCAAGATTTCTCCCTTGTGACTAAGGAGTAGTCACCCTGCATCAGCGGGCACCACCTAAGAACTCTGCGGTTTGCTGTAAGTCCTTCCTCAAGGAATCCGACGGCCCAGCTTGACGAGAACCGGCTTCCCTGGCACCTCTGACCTCTACCCACGTCATCAGCTCAGCTGTGATCTGTGGGTGCGACGAGACCTCGAGGGACCGGCCATCATCAAAACCTGCACGCTTTCTTAACCAGCACGACCATCGAGGTAACTCTCTGGTGAGTGCTCTGGGGTCCGAGAAGCCCCGACCCTGAGCCGCTCCAGCATCGAAGTGCAGTCTCCCAGCATCTCCACGATCTGCGTGGGGCCCTTCTGCTCGCTGCTCAGCACGTTGTCTGGTCACTAGCCTCTGGCTTGTGCCCTTCTGTGACGACATCTGGAAATCAACACTGCAGGTCTGGTTGCTCCAGACCGGCCCTTGCTTCCATCTTTTCGAGAAGCACCCCGGACCCTCCTGGTCCACTCAAGACGCCATCTTAGGCCCACCACGTGGCCCTGAGATTTGCCAAGGCTTGTTGCCCATCCTGGGCCCAGCGACGCCGACAGCATCATCCTTCGTGGGACAGCTCGCACCTCCACCGTGGTCGCCGACAACGCCTCCTGGTCCGTGAGACTGCCGAGCCTAGCGTCGCCCACTCACCTGGTCGAGGTGACGGCCAACCGGTGCCTTCCTGGTACCCTTTGACTACTGGCTAGTAGTACGAACTTGGTCCCCTCTGCTTTCAGGTATCATCAATCTCCGATCCAGGCTTGGATCTCTACGAACTATTCATCACTGGTCGCCGGCCAGCAACTCCTTTTCTTCCGGCTCCTGGCTCGTCAGCGAAGACCCCGACGCCTGTAAGACTTGTGCAGCCGCAGCCCTCGTGGCTAGGTAACTCGGCATTTCGGTGCCTGCATAGCCTCTTTACTCTAGGGTCCTGAGTCCCTCGCTTCCGACTTGCCTTATCGGGTCCACCCGAGACCTTAACCTTTCCGTGTCCTCGGACACTTGTTTTAATTGTGCACTTGAAGTATTTGCTAAAGAGATTTGGTTTGTGCTTAGTACCCTGTCCTCATAAAGAGTACAGGGCTGTTGTGATTCTTAATAAATATACTGTTTATTTTCATAACACTTGTGTGGTGTCCTTTCACTGGGTGTTCAAGGGGTACATGTGTGGTAAACAGCTGGCTTAACGCGCCCTCTCGAGTCTTTAGCCTTAGACTGCTCGTATCCACGCTACTAGGATAGCTGGTCTATAGGTTGACTTACAACCAAACACCATAAGGGTCGTTGGAACGATACATAGCGGTCGCTAGAATAGCGAACGTTGCATATCGGGCCAACTTCTCACACCTTTGTCCAGGCTCCCCTCGCTGGAAGGACTCCCAGCTGCAGGGGGTCAGACTCGTGTCTGTGGTGGCAGCGTCCATTTTGTGGAGCTGAGGCTTCGTTTAACTTTAACCGGGGTTCACAGTTGCATACATGTCGTGTCCCTCTAGAAGGGTGGAATGCTAACCCCGTCGCTAGAATTGGCGAGGGGTTAGTATTCCAATTCGTATGACACCTTACTCGACATGTTTTGATAAAGCAATACCAAAGTTAGCATTTAACCGCGAGGATTATAATGCACTTAAGAGTATATGGTATGCCATATCATGGAACAGCTATTAGGACTTGGTTCCACAAGCTGCAGACAGGCTCAGCTCATGCCAGAGCACCATCTCACACGATTCCAAGCACTCTGCCTTCAGGATTGTCAAGGCCTGCCATAGGAGTGACTGATAGGAATCTGTGTGTCCACTTTAGGGTTAGATATAGGTATACTATATCTACAGCAAAGGGTGAATACACGACTTTGCCCCAGCTGTCATGCAGCCAGTTGTGTCAACTTTAGGAGGCCAGCCAGGGGTGGCATAATACATGCTTCAGCCCCTGGTAGGCCCTGGGTACACCTATGCCCTGAGTTACAGGGTCTGACAAGGTGGCCCAGTACCAATTGGTAATGCACCTAGGGTACACGTTGTAATTTAGAGAGAGAACAGCTAGGCTGTGGGTCTGATTGGCAGGCCCACAGCCAGAGAAAGTCGTAAACCAGTGAAACAAAAGCAAAAAATCTGGGTGATCATAGGATTGCAGACCCTACTCTCCTACAATAGTGACAACATCAGACAAGATTAAATTGGTGGTATTTCCACTGAAGACTATTAGCAATGATCACCTCAGTGCATCAGGCAGGGTTGTCAGCAGCAACGTAAAAAAGGTTTCATTCATTTGCAATGCTTCTACATGGGTGATACTGTTAGACTTGGCCCTTTCTGCAGGGTCATCCCTGAACTTTTTGCCTCCCTCCAATATTCTCTCTGACCTGTTTTTGTTGGTTAATGACTCTGGGCACTTTACCACTGCTGATCAGTGCTAAAGTGCATATGCTCTCCCTGTGTAAAATGTATACATTGATTGGATTCCATGATTGGCTATTTGGTTTACCGTCAGACCCCAGTTAAGTGCACCAGGGGTGCCAGGGCTTGTAAATTCAAGTGCTGCTAGTAGGCTTGCAGCACTGGTTGCGCCAACTGTAGGAAGGTGGATACCTGACTATTATTACCCCAGATTTTTTGCCTAGTGTTTAGCTGGTTTTCGACTTAGCCTGAGGGCCTGATTAGCAGGATCCGAGGCCAACTATCTGCTCTCTCTGTAAAATGGACTCCATGTACCCTAGGTACATCTTCAATTGGATACTGGGTCACCTCATGAGCCCCTGTACAGTGTACTATAGGTACCCAGGGCATAGGTCCATCCAAGGCCTACCAGGAGCTGCAGCATATCTCTTGCCACCCCTGGCTGGCCATTCAAATTGACACAACTGGCTGATCACTCAGCTGTGGCAAGGTGGTGTAATCACCCCTTGTTTAGATATAGTATACCTATATCTAACCTTATATCTAGACACATATACACCTATAAGTCACTCCTATGGCAGGCCTTAACAATCCTGGAGGCAGAGTTCTTGGTTTTATGTGAGATGGCGCTCTAGCATGAGCTAAGCCTGTACAGCTTTCGAAACCATGTCCTTATAGCTGTTCTAGGATATTTCCATACCATATACTCTTAAGTGCATTATGAACCTCGCGGTTAAATGCTAACTATGATCTGAAAGAGACACGTTAGTGATAGATTCCTTATCCTATAATATCCCCAGGCGTCAGACTGGATCCGGAAATTTTAGCCAAGCAGTACCCTTGCGCGTCGGTAGGCGTCGTCTGCGGCTCCTCGTCCGTCGTGGGCGCCGTGATGACGTCGTCTGAGTACTTGGGCGCCGCCTCCGCGTGCTGACGGCAGTTCTTCTTTTTTCCGCGCCAGCAAGCGCAGATCTGGAAAAAGCAGTACTTCTAGTCACTTTTTGACTAACTTTTTGGATCATTTTGATCATCTCTTCGAAGTCGTACAAATCTGATCGGTGCCATAGGGATGCCTGGATTTAAACACTGCGGGGATTGCGACCGCACGATGTCGGTCACGGATCCTCATCACCTGTGTCTAACTTGTCTAGGCGTCGACCACGACGACAAGGCCTGCTCCGACTGCCGGGCCCTCTCTTCGAAAGCCAGGCGGGAGCAGTCCCGCAGGCGATTCTAACTCCGGCAGTCGGTCCCGCGCTGCGAGAGGTCCCGGTCCCACGGGAGCTCGAGGGACAGGTCGCGGACTCGGAGCCACCACAGCTCCGAGAGTCTGCACCGCTCCTCCGGGTCGAAGTCGTCGTCAGGTAAGAAACACAAGAAGTCGAAGAGGCGTCAACGCTCTTCTGACTCCCCCCCCGCCACCCCCCCCCCCCCGACGCTCGCGCGATGCGGCCGGGGGTTCGGGTGACTCCACCCACGTGGCTCCGTCTGAGTCGCGGGTGGCGCGTCCAGCTCCACACCCTGCGGTCCCTGGGCGAGACGCGACGCCGGAGGAGATCGAGCGCTTCCTCATGGCCATGAGGTCCCTCCCTCTCTCCTCCGACGGGCTCCGCGAGGCCTTCGGGCCCAGTGGACCCGTCTGGGGCCCCTTGCGGGTCAGGGGCTTCAGCCCCGACGCCGTCAAGTGCTAAGGCCCGACGCCGCCGGCGCCTTCGGGCCCAGCGCCGCAGAGCCCCCCGGTCCCGACGCCGCCGGCGCCCTCGGGCCCGGTGCCGCGGGACCTCACTGGTCCCGCTTCGGGATCTGGGTCGTCGCTGGTGGACCTTATAATCCGCCCGGCGTCGGTCCGTCAGGTGTCACCTCCGGCGCCGTCCTCGGGCGGCGCCGTCCCCGATGCCTCCCTATCTCCGGTTCCGACGTCAGAACGGCGCCGCTGGGCGCCGTACCCGACGGCGCTTGGAGATTTTTACTTCAATGAAACGGCCACATCTGAAAGAGACACGTTAGTGATAGATTCCTTACCTTAGAATATCCCCAGGCGTCAGACTGGATCCGGAAATTTTTGCGTAGCAATACCCCTGCGGGCTGGTAGGCGTCGTCTGCGGCTCCGCGTCCGTCGTCGGCGTCGTGAGCGCCGGGATGACGTCATCGGAGTATATAGACGGCGCCCATGCGCGCTGACGTCAGTTCTTCTTTTTTCCGCGCCAGCTAGCGCAGATCCGGAAGAAGCTCTACCCCCAGTCACTTTTTGACTGAAAACTTTTTTGATCTTTTTGATCCTCTACTTAGTCGATTCTCGACTATCGGTGCCAGGGATGCCCGGGTTCAAGCCTTGCTCGAAGTGCGGCCGACTCATGTCGGTCACGGACCCCCATCGCCGGTGCCTGAAGTGCTTAGGCCTCGACCACGACGATCGAACCTGTGACGACTGCCGGGCCCTGACGTCGAAGGCTAGGCGGGAGCGGTCCCGCAAGCGTCTCGAGCTGAGGCAGTCGGCCCCGCGCCGCTCCAGGTCCCGGTCCCGGTCCCACGGGAGGTCGAGGGACAGGTCGCGAGGTCGGAGTCATCGACGCTCCGGGAGTGGTCACCGATCGTCTGGTTCCAAGTCCTCAGGTAAGAGGCATGAGAGGTCGGAGCGACACCATCGGTCCTCCGACCCGCCCCGTCGCTCGCTCGATGCGACCGGGGATTCGGGCGACACCGCCCACGCGGCTCCGCGGGAGTCGCAAGCGTCGCCGCCTGCCCCACACCTTCGGGTCCCTGGGCACGGCGCGACGCCGGAGGAGGTCGAGAGGTACCTCATGGCCATGAGGGCCCTCCCTCCTCAGTCGTTTCCCGTGGCGCCTTCGGGCCGAGCGGTTCTGTCTGGAGGTCCTTCCGGGTCGGGCGCTTCGGCCCCGATGCCGTCGGGTGCTTCGGCTCCGACGCCGCTGGCGACTTCGGTCTCGGCGCCGCAGGACCTCGCCGGATCCGGTTCCGGATCCGGGACCTCGCCGGTCGACCTTACGACCTCGCTGGCGCGTCCCAACGGGTGTCTCCCCCGGCGGCCACTGTGGTTGCCGGCCCCAATGTTTCCCACGGTCCTACTCAGGCGCCGATTCCGACAGCCTTCGGGGAATTTTATCTCCACGAGGAGGCCCTGTCTGCTAATCCTGGTTTCCAGGACACAGGTGACGAGGAAAATTGGGAGGGGTCCGAGGACCCTCTGGCACTAGATTACCAGTCTCAGCAGGACTGGACATATGAGCTTGTGGAGGCCAGTGGTATTGACACATCGCCAGACACTGGATTTACCTCACCTCCGACTGTGGCTTCGGAGGCGGGTTCTACTTATAGCGTAGTATTGACGAAGGCAGCTAAGGCCTTAAACCTTAAGCTCCCCGTCGCGGCCGTGAGGACTAATCTCCTCACTGAGGTCCTCAAACCGCAGTCAAGCTCCGTGGAGCCCCTGCTGCCGTTCAATGAGGCCTTGTGTGACGTTCTTGTGGGCACTTGGTCCAAGCCCGCCACAGGCCTGCCTGTGGATAGGAACGTGGCCAGACGCTACCACCCGGCCCCGGGCGACCCATGCTTTTTGTCCACCCATCCCACCCCCGAGAGTCTGGTCATCCGGGCCTCAAACTCCCAGACCGCATTCCCGTCGGCCCTGCCCGACAGGGAATCCAAGAGATACGAACAGTTCGGGAAGAAGGTTTTCTCGTCTGTTAGCTTAGGGCTGCGGTCTGTGAATACCGGCTGTCTCTTGGGCCGCTACACCCACACTCTGTGGGACACAGTTGCGGAGGTGCTGCCACAATGCCCGGAGGAGGTCCAGGCTAAACTCGGCCAAGCCCTTGCGGAGGGCCGAGATGCAGCACGCTTTTCCATCTGGTGTGGGTTGGATACAACGGACTCACTGGGCAGGGCGATGGCAACGACAGTGGCGGTTCGACGCCACGCCTGGTTGAGGTCCGCCAACTTCTCGGCCGATGTCCAGGCCACACTCCTGGACATGCCGTTTGATGGCCGTCGCCTCTTCGGCGACAAGGCAGACCATGCGCTGGAACGTTTCAAGGACTCCAGGGCTACGGCCAAGTCCTTGGGCCTCACGGCCCCACGCCAGCAATCGGGTGCCTTTCGCTCCTTTCGTGGCCACGGAAGGGGCGCCCCACCACGTACCGTCAGCCACGCACCGCAGAATGTCCAACAGCGTGGTGGCGGACGTGGAAACCGCCGTGGCGGCGGTCGGGGACCACGGCGAGGCCAGTCCACACCTCCCTCAGCAGCGCCTGCCTCAAAACCTTCCTAGTCCGAGTTTTCAGGCCCATGTGACGCCTGTGGGAGGCAGGGTTCGCCATCACCTCTCCCACTGGCGCACAGTCACTTCGGACAGGTGGGTGCTGCAGATTGTCCGAAGGGGCTACTCCCTCCCCTTCGAGGCATCCCCTCCATCCATGCCACCGCAATGCCACCGTGTGTCGGGGGATCACTTGCAACTTCTGCAAGAGGAAGTCACGGCCCTCTTGGCCAAGAGGGCCATCGAGCGCGTTCCTGGGCCAGAAGTAGGGTGTGGATGTTACTCCCACTACTTTCTGGTGCCCAAGAAGGGCAAAGGGGGCCTAAGCCCTATCTGGGACCTGCGGAACCTCAACGGCTTCCTCCGGAAGGAGAAGTTCAAGATGCTGACTTTGGCTCAGGTCCTGGCTGCCCTGGACCCGGGAGACTGGATGGTAGCGTTGGACCTGCAGGACGCCAATTTCCACATCCCCGTCCTGCCGGCCCACCGGCGTTACCTGCGGTTCACGGTAGGCCAAGAGCACTTTCAGTTTACCGTGCTCCCCTTCGGCCTTTCCAGCGCCCCACGGGTGTTCACGAAGGTGATGGCGGTGGTCGCAGCTCATCTGCGCAGGCAGGGGGTATCAGTCTTCCCCTACCTCGACGACTGGTTGTTGAAGGCGGGCTCGCCCCAGGTAGTTTTCACCCACCTCCAGACTACGGCCGACCTCCTGCACTTGCTGGGGTTCTCCATCAATGTGCCGAAGTCACACCTGTGCCCCTCTCAGAAGCTCCTCTTCATCGGAGCGGTTCTCGACTCGGCGCAGTTTCGGGTTTTCCCACCCGAACAGCGGGTTCGGGATATTCAGGCTCTGGTTCCCATCTTCCAGCCGTTATCCCGAGTCTCGGTCAGGTTGACGCTGCGGCTTCTGGGGCTGATGGCCTCCTGCAGTGGGACCTGAAGTTTCAGTGGGCCCAGCATCAGGGCAACCTGTCCGATCATGTCTTGATCTCGGAGGGCACTGCGAGACAACTGCAGTGGTGGCTCACGGACCGCGACTGGGTCAGTGGCAGATCCCTCTTCCTACCCCACCCGGAGCACGCTGGGGAGGCCACATGGGAGAGGCGGAGAACAGAGGCCTCTGGTCTCCGGCGGAGTCCCGGCTCCATATCAACATGTTGGAGCTGCGGGCGATTCGTCTAGCACTGAAAGCATTCCTCCCCTCTGTCCGGGGGAGTGCAGTGCAAGTGTTCACTGACGACACCACTGCCATGTGGTACTGCAACAAACAAGGCGGAGTGGGGTCGTGGACCCTTTGCCAGGAGGCTCTGCGCCTATGGCAATGACTGGAACATCAGGACGTGACCCTGGTGGTTCAACACCTGGCAGGCTCTCTGAATGCCAGGGCGGACGAACTCAGCCGTCGGTGCATGATGGATCACGAATGGCGTCTGAACTCGGACGTGGCGCAAGGTCTCTTTCAGCAGTGGGGAGAGCCTTGGTTAGATCTATTCGCCACCAAAGAGAACGCGCAATGTCATCAGTTCTGCGCGTTGGAGTTTCCAAGGCGGCACTCGCTCGGAGACGCTTTTCGTCGCGAGTAGAGCTGCGGTCTGTTGTACGCCTTTCCGCCTATACCACTTCTGCCCAGAGTGCTGAAGAAGATCAGGCGCGACCGGGCCCAGGTTATCCTTGTGGCTCCGGACTGGGAACGAAGATACTGGTATCCCGAGCTACTCAGCATGTCAGTCGATCCCCCGATTCGTCTCCCTCTTCGGGAGGACCTTCTGTCGCAGCAGCAGGGGACGGTGCTGCACCCGAACCTGTCCAGTCTCCACCTACAAGCTTGGAGATTGAGCGGCGACAGTTGAGGCCATTTGACTTGCCTCCTGAAGTCTGTGATATCATTCTGGCAGCCAGGCGTCCCTCCACGAAGTCGGTATACGCCTGCAGGTGGAACAGATTTGTGGCATGGTGCACAGCAAAGGCTGTGGATCCTCTCTCTGCACCCCTTTCGGAAGTGCTGCTCTTTCTTCTTTCCCTTGCCCAGCAGGGCTCTGCTCTGGGCACTCTTAAAGGGTACCTTTCTGCTCTTTCCGCCTTCTTAAGGCTCCCTGATCAGCCTTCTTTATTCAAGTCCCCCATTGTAAGCAGATTTCTGAAGGGCATCACGCACATGTTCCCTCCTGTTCCCTTCGTGATGCCCCAGTGGGACTTGAATCTCGTTCTCACTTATCTGATGTGTGCTCCCTTTGAGCCACTACATAACTGTCCTCTCCGTCTTCTCACGTTGAAAACTGTCTTCCTGGTTGCCATCACCTCTGCCAGGAGAGTGAGTGAGCTCCAGGCTCTTTCTTCTTCTCAACCTTTTCTATCTGTTCATCCTGACAAGGTGGTGTTACGTACACGACCTTCCTTTCTGCCCAAGGTTGTCACGGCCTTCCACATCGGGCAGTCCATCACTTTGCCCACCTTCTTTCCGCCTCCGCATCCCTCGAAAGAGGAAGAGAGGCTCCACCGTCTGGATCCAAAACGTGCGCTCTCCTACTACCTAGATCGCACACGCCAATTCCGGGTGGATGACCAACTCTTTGTTGGTTACGTGGGCGCGAAGAAGGGAAAGGCTGTACACAAGAGGACCATTTCAAGGTGAATCATCTTGTGTATCCAAGCATGTTACTCCATGGCGAAGAAGGAGCCCCCTGCTGGCTTGCGGGCTCATTCCACTCGGGCCACGGCGACAACAACTGCCCTGCGCCGAGGAGTCCCTTTACAGGACATTTGCCAGGCAGCTACGTGGGCCTTGCTGCACACGTTCGCAAGACACTACTGCCTGGACAGTCAAGTCCGGAGGGATGGCTTCTTTGGCCGTTCCGTCCTCCAGGACTTTCTGGTGTGATATTGGTTCGCAGACCCGCCACCGGGGTTGGTATTGCTGGGGTATCTATTCTAAGGTAAGGAATCTATCACTAACGTGTCTCTTTCAGATGCACAAGTTACTACATGTGTAACGATATATCTGTAAGAGACATTAGTTAGTGATAGATTCCTTACCGACCCACCCGTCCTCCCCGTTCTGCGAACCGATATCTAGGGTTAAGGTCATCCCCTTTCAGGGCCCTAGTTTCATGGCACCAGTGTTGGTTCTCTCATGGCTCTGCGTATCTGGCGCGGAAAAGCTGTGTATCAGAACTGACGTCAGCACGCATGGGCGGCGTCTAAGTACTCCGACGTCATTCCGGCGCTCACGACGTCCACGACGGACGCGGAGCCGCAGACGACGCCTACCGACGCGCAGGGGTATTGCTACGCAAAAGTTTCCGGATCCAGTCTGACGCCTGGGGATATTCTAAGGTAAGGAATCTATCACTAACTAATGTCTCTTACAGATATATTGTTACACAAGTAGTAACTTGTGCAACGATACCAAAGTTGGCAAATAACTGCGAGGATTATAATGCACTTAAGAGTATATGGTACGCGTTATCATGGAACAGCTATTAGGACTTGGTTCCGCAAGCTGCAAACGGGCTCAGCTCATGCCAGAGCACCATCTCACATAATTCCAAGCACTCTGCCTTCAGGATTGATAAGGCCTGCCATAGGAGTGACTGATAGGAATACATGTGTGCATTTTAGGGTTAGATATAGGAATACTATATCTAAAGCAAAGGGTGATTACACCACCTTGCCCCAGCTGTCGTGCAGCCAGTTGTGTTAGATTTGGGTGGCCAGCCAGGGGTGGCATAATACATGCTGCAGCCCCTGGTAGGCCCTGGGTACACCTATGCCCTGGGTACCTAAGGTACACTGTACAGGACTGATAAGGTGACTCAGTATCCAATTAGATATGTACCTAAGGTACATGGAATCCATTTTACAGAGAGAGCAGTGGGCCTGGGGCCCTGAATAGCAGGGTCCCAGGTCAACTAAGTCGAAAAACCAGCAAAACACCAGGCAAAAAGTTGGGGGCAACCATAGTCCGATATCCACCTTCCTACACTCCCCTTCGGCCTTACCAGCGCCCCACGGGTGTTCATGAAGGTGATGGCGGTGGTCGCAGCTCATCTGCGCAGGTTAGGGGTTTCAGTCTTCCCTTACCTAGAGGACTGGTTGTTGAAGGCGGGCTCGACCCAGACAGTCGTCAGCCACCTCCAGACTACGGCAGACCTCTAGTGTCACGATTCACTCCCCCGACCTCCGGTAAATCACTGCCTGCCCTATCATACGAAACGGAATAGGAAACTACATTTCCCATGATCCTTGGCGCCGCGCGCTCCTATGACGTGACGCGACTAGGGATTATCAGGAAGTCTCACGGAAGACGCGCTGCCGATTATTCCTGTTTGTGTCTTGGTTCATGTACTTTGGATTCGTTATTCAGGATTCTTGGAGATCGGCGGAGGCAAGTTTTGGCTCTCGTTGAAGGGACACGCCGCTTTCTGCGTGTGGGTTCAGCGTTTCGTGTTTTCAGAACCCGTTTGTGGATTATTCTGGTGGGGCTTAGGAAGCGCCTACAACGTGGTGTTCTTCGGTGTGGTGCCGCTCGAGTGTGGATTAACCTGGAGGGGCTTAGGAAGCGCCCGTGTCTTACCATCATTCCAGCAACAGGTTTTCTCGGAATCGAGTGGGGCACTTACATTCCTAGGGTGTTTACAGCATCCGTTTGTTGTGTACAGTCAGGGAGGGTCTTGCTCCGGTTAGCGCAGGACACCTGGGTATAGGTGCCGCCTTACCTTTTCAGTACTATTTACTCACTTTGAAGCGCTTGCAGAGCAGGATCTGTAGAGGCGCTATAAATATACTGTAAGCTGGGCATATGATTTGTTTTCCTAACTTTTACATTATAGGGAATGTTGAGAGAGATCTGGGGGTAGTCGCGTCTTGCACACCCTGAGGTCATTCTTCTAAGCATTTCCTCGGAGGAGATAGACCTTTTGTTATTGACCACCGTTTTCCAGGAATGTGATCGTGATTTGCTTTCATTTATTGGTGCTCTGGGGCAACTTTAAGTTATCTTTATCCTACACAAGGGTAGGTGTTCATTGCTGGCCTAATCTTTCAGAAGTAAGGAAGGGAGGGAACCAGGGGGTTTGTTAATGCTCTCTGTATTATATTTTCCAGTAGTATAACCCGGGGATATAGAAGCCGCCCTTAGATCCTTCCTGCATACAGGCACACCTGTGGGATATACAGGTGAGGTAACAGATGTTTTGTTACGTAGTATATGTTCCAGTTTAGAGTTCTGTGGTACTTATCCCTTGTTTCTGTGGTTACAGGTTACGGTTACAAGTGTCCAGCTGTTCTCCTCCGGACCCAACTTTTCCCACGCTTGATCGCCTTAACAGTCTGGGTACAATTACAGTCAGACTTGGGTTGATCTAGAGGTGGGCCCCCTTATAGCATCGACCCAATCCTGAGGAGCATCCAGAACGGACCTGACAGAATAATCGGCCTAAAAGTTCTGCTCCTCCTGGTTGGGTTGATACAAGGAATGGCTACCTTAGATGAGGTAGTGACAGCCTTAGGCTTAGTTCAGGCTGAGTTGGCTGCCTCTCGCCAGGAAACGGCTGCGTTGCAAGCACGAATGGATGCTATGCAGCGGAACCCGTTTGATGCAGGGAATCCTGCCCCTCCGCCAACCTCGTTGGTCGTAGAAATGCCTTCTCCAGTTCCTTTGGCTCCCCCAGAAAGGTTTATGGGAGATAGGAAGAAAGTGCAGGTGTTTATGACCCAGGTGATGATGCACTTCACCTGTAAACCTAAATGTTTTTTGACCAATCAATCACGTGTTTCCTTTCTGATCTCCTATTTAGGAGGAGAAGCAGCCCAGTGGGCTGTACCTATAGTCAGGAATAATGATGGAATCCTTTATGATTGGGACCTGTTTAGAGCCGAATTTGAGAAAACATTTGATAGGAGAGCTGAGACCTTCTCAGCTGATAAGGAGTTGCTTGTTCTTAAACAAGGCAATTCGGATATAGTGACCTACCTAAATCATTTTAGGAGATTGAGTGCTGAAACTGATTGGCCTGAAGCCAAACAGATGGTTCTGTTTTACCAAGGGCTCACAGACAATCTCAAAGATGTAATAGCACAAGTTGAACCCCAGCCTACCACATGTGCAGCCTTTATCGATTTGGCGTTACGCTTGGATCACCGATTGAGAGAGAGAAAGGGAGAGACTGGAAGAAGAGACAGACCCCAGGTGTTCGGGGAGAAACCAACTGGCGGGGATAAAGCAGAAGGTAAACCCGAACCTATGGACATTGGTGTGGTGAGAGCATCCCTCACTGCCAGTGAAAGAGAGCATCGTCGCAAATTTGGGCTGTGTTTGTACTGTGGGAAGAAAGGCCACTTTTTACGAGAATGTCCGGTGAAACCGAAAGGAGGACGCTATCGTACGGGTCAAGGAGCAGTATCCACTGTCGATAAGGGTTCGGAAAACTCCGATGCTTGAGTTCTAAGGAAGGGAGGGACTCAAGTGCACATTTCATCCCTTCGATAACCGAAGAAGACCGAGGGGGAAACCAGCTGTTCTTTGTAGACATTGAATTATGGATTGATCAAGACCCTAAGTATGTCCGTGCCATGGTAGACTCCGGAGCGACAGGTTGCTTCATGGATTTGACAGAAGCACAGAAGTTGGGAGTAACCCCGGTGGATACAACCGTCGTAGAAGAAGTGTTTGCAGTAGACGGTCATGTGTTGGAATCCGGTCCTATCACCCAACACACCCCGGAGTATGAGATGTGGTATGGGGGTTATCATAAGGAGCAGCTGTCATTAAACCTCATCCAGGCCCCGAATTATGGAATAATATTGGGACTCCCGTGGCTGAAAAAGCATGAACCCAATATAAAATGGAAAGAGCGATCTTTGGAATTTTCCTCCTCATATTGCCACGACCATTGTATCCAGGAGAATCCCCGACCATCTATGGTACTGGCTGTTACTCACACCATTTCCACAGCCGCGGAAAAGGAAGTGGAACTACCTCAGTGTTACCAGGCGTATAAAGAGGTCTTCAGTAAAACTAAAGCAGAAGTACTTCCTCCCCATAGGGAATACGATTGCCGCATAGATTTAACACCAGGGTCAGTGGTTCCATGTCGTCGTATCTATGCATTGTCACAACCCGAAACGAAACACCTGCGGGAATATTTGGATAATCTACTTGCGTTAGGATTCATCCGACCATCAAGGTCCCCAGCAGCTTCCCCTCTTTTCTTTATTCCAAAGGCCAATGGGGAATTACGCTGCTGTATCGACTACAGGGCATTAAACGCTATCACCATCAAAAACCAATACCCACTTCCTTTGATTCCTGTATTACTGGAACAAATGAGATCGGCCAGGATTTATACAAAATTGGATCTCAGGGGAGCCTACCATTTAGTACGCATACGATAAGGCGATGAATGGAAGACCGCTTTCAAAACCAGGTATGGGCTCTTTGAGTATCTTGTGATGCCCTTTGGGCTATGCAACGCCCCAGCTTCATTCCAATTTTTTCTTAACGAGGTGTTGCGAGACTACCTGGACATCTTTGTAGTCGTCTACATTGATGACATTCTCATATACTCTAATGATGAACCGGAGCATATCCAACATGTGAGGCAGGTGCTGGAGGCTCTAAAACAAAACCAACTGTACTGCAAGTTAACGAAATGTGAGTTTCACGTCACAACTGTGGAATTCCTGGAAGTCATGCTCACTCCGTCAGGGCAGATAATGGCTGAAAGGAAGGTACGAGCCATTGTGGAGTGGCCACAACCCACCACGGTCAAGGATATCCAGAATCTTCTGGGTTTCTCTAACTTCTATCGGAGGTTCATCTCTCACTTTTCGGATCTGGTGGCACCTCTCACACGATTAACCCGGAAGAACACCCCTTTTTTATGGGGAACCGATGAGCAAACCGCGTTTGAGCAATTGAAAACTGCGTTCACATCTGCTCCAATATTGATTCATGCTGACCCTAACCTCCCTTTCGTGGTAGAGGCTGATGCGTCAGAACTAGCGGTGGGGGCTGTTCTCTCGCAGAGGAGTGAAGATACAGGTCACCTACATCCCATTGCCTTCATGTCACGCAAGTTAAATCCTGCAGAACGCAATTATACTATTGCAGAGAAGGAATTGCTAGCAATAAAAGACGCCTTCACAGAGTGGAGGCACTGGCTGATGGGTGCCACGCACCAAATCACGGTTTATACAGACCACCGCAATCTCCAGTTTCTGAGAGCCGCTCGCCATCTCACACCCAGACAACTGAGATGGATGCTCTTTTCTGAGTTCCATTTCGTGGTCACCTTCCGTCCGGGATGTGAAAACCGGAAAGCTGATGCTCTCACACGTCAAGAAAGCCACCCCACATTGATGAAGTCTCTTGAAACCAGCATCATCAAACCTCAACAGGTGGTAGGGGTGGTCCATACGGAAGAATTTCTCCACAAGGTCAAGAAAGGCATCCAGACCTTGGCTTGGAAAACTTGGATTCGGTTACACCCGGAATGGAAAATTCGTCAAGGGTTGCCAAGGAAGGGGTCTCAATTGCTTCTCCCCACTCTTGCATTGAGACAACAAGTATTTCAGTGGTGCCATAATCTACCATGCGCAGGACACACTGGAGGGAAGAAAACTCTGGAAAAGTTGCTACGCACTTACTGGTGGCCCACCATCCGGCCGGATGTGTTTGCTTGGGTTCAACGATGTGCAGTCTGTTCGCAGGCCAAAAGCGATCATAGACCAACACAAGGGCTGCTACAAACAATGCCCACGCCTGTGAGTCCTTGGGAAAGCTTTTCAGTCGATTTTGTGGTGGGACTCCCTCAGGATCATGGGATGTCAGCAATAGTAGTAGTTGTGGACTATTTGACCAAGATGGGCCACTTTATTGCCTGTAGAGGGGTTTCCACAGCTAGTCAGTTAGCCCAGTTACTGCTCATTCATGTTGTACGGTTGCATGGCCTACCCAAAGTTATCGTGTCAGATAGAGGGGCACAATTCACCGCCAAATTCTGGAGGGTCTGGTGTGATCGATTGGGCATTGCCTCTTCCTTGTCCACCAGCTTTCATCTGCAAACGGATGGGCAGACCGAAAGGTTAAACCAGACCCTCAAACAATACCGGAGGTGTTTTGTTGATACCTCTACTGAGGCATGGGTAGAATGGTTGTGGTCGGCTGAGGTGGCGTATAATGACGCAGTTCATGCCTCTACGTTGTGTACCCCGTTTTTCTGTACTTATGGGTTTCATCCCAGATTCGTCCCTTTGAGTGTGCCGGGTGTAGAAGCCCCAATTCCACAGTTACAGACAAGATTGGTGCTGTTACGTAAGACTGTTTTGCCAGCCAGAAAAAACCTTGTACAAGCTAAGCTTAGGTACAAAACTCAGGCCGATAGACATCGTAGGCCTTGTCCTGGGTACAAGAAGGGGGATTGGGTGTGGCTGTCCACTCGGAACATCCGCTTCAAAAGGTTCAGTGTTTTCAATCCCCGGTTCATAGGTCCTTACCAGGTGATTCGTCATGTCAACCCCGTAGCGGTGAAGCTAAAACTCCCCTCGCATTTCAGGATACACCCTGTGTTCCATGTCTCGCTGATCAAGCCTGCGCAGGGTCCGAGTCAGGCTGCGCCTGCGCCTGTGAGGGTGGAACACGATGTGGAGTACGAGGTGCGGCGCATCTTGGACTCTCGTAGAGTGAGGGGGAGGCTTCAGTACCTGGTGTCGTGGAAGGGGTATGGTCCCGAGGAGGACTCGTGGGAACCTGTGGGGGCGGTTCATGCTCCTAGACTGGTGCGGAGGTTCCATCTGTCACATCCTGGTAAACCTGGTGGCAGTCAGTGAGTGTTGTGAGAGGGGGTGTACTGTCACGATTCACTCCCCCGACCTCCGGTAAATCACTGCCTGCCCTAGTGGATTAACCTGGAGGGGCTTAGGAAGCGCCCGTGTCTTACCATCATTCCAGCAACAGGTTTTCTCGGAATCGAGTGGGGCACTTACATTCCCAGGGTGTTTACAGCATCCGTTTGTTGTGTACAGTCAGGGAGCGTCTTGTTCCGGTTAGCGCAGGACACCTGGGTATAGGTGCCTCCTTACCTTTTCAGTACTATTTACTCACTTTGAAGCGCTTGCAGAGCAGGATCTGTAGAGACGCTATAAATATACTGTAAGCTGGGCATATGATTTGTTTTCCTAACTTTTACATTATAGGGAATGTTGAGAGAGATCTGGGGGTAGTCGCGTCTTGCACACCCTGAGGTCATTCTTCTAAGCATTTCCTCGGAGGAGATAGACCTTTTGTTATTGACCACCGTTTTCCAGGAATGTGATCGTGATTTGCTTTCATTTATTGGTGCTCTGGGGCAACTTTAAGTTATCTTTATCCTACACAAGGGTAGGTGTTCATTGCTGGCCTAATCTTTCCGAAGTAAGGAAGGGAGGGAACCAGGAGGTTTGTTAATGCTCTCTATATTATATTTTCCAGTAGTATAACCCGGGGATATAGAAGCCGCCCTTAGATCCTTCCTGCATACAGGCACACCTGTGGGATATACAGGTGAGGTAACAGGTGTTTTGTTACGTAGTTTATGTTCCAGTTTAGGGTTCTGTGGTACTTATCCCTTGTTTCTGTGGTTACAGGTTACGGTTACAAGTGCCCAGCTGTTCTCCTCCGGACCCAACTTTTCCCCCGCTTGATCGCCTTAACAGTCTGGGTACAATTACAGTCAGACTTGGGTTGATCTAGAGGTGGGCCCCCTTATAGCATCGACCCAATCCTGAGGAGCATCCAGAACGGACCTGACATCTTGCACCAGCTGGGGTTCTCCATTAATATGCCGAAGTCACACCTGTGCCCCTCTCAGAAGCTCCTTTTCATCGGAGCGGTTCTCGACTCGGCGCAGTTTCAGGTTTACCCACCCGAACAGCGGGTTCGGGATATACAGGCTCTGATTCCAATCTTTCAGCCTTTATCCCGAGTTTCGGTCAGGTTGACGCTGCAGCTTCTGGGGCTGATGGCTTCCTGCATCCTTCTGGTGCATCACGCCCATTGGCGGATGCAGGCTCTGCAGTGGGACCTGAAGTTTTAGTGGGCCCAGCATCAGGGCAACCTGTCCGACCATGTCCTGATCTCGGAGGGCACTGCGAGACAGCTGCAGTGGTGGCTCACGGACCGCGATTGGGTCAGCGGCAGATCCCTCTCCCTTCCCCAACCGGAGCACTTAGTTGTGACGGACGCCTCTCTCCAGGGCTGGGGTGGCCACATGGGAGAGGCGGAGATCAGAGGCCTCTGGTCTCCAGCGGAGTCCCGGCTCCACATCAACTTTTTGGAGCTGCGGGCGATTCGTCTAGCACTGAAGGCATTCCTCCCCTCTGTCCGGGGGAGTGTAGTGCAGGTGTTCACAGACAACACCACCGCCATGTGGTACTGCAACAAACAGGGCGGGTGGGGTCGTGGACCCTATGCCAGGAGGCTCTGCGCCTCTGGCAATGGCTGGAACATCAGGGAGTGATCCTGGTGGTTCAACACCTGGCAGGTTCCCTGAACGCCAGGGTGGACGAACTCAGCCTCCGGTGCATGATGGATCACGAATGGCGTCTGAACTCGGACGTGGCGCAAGGTCTCTTTCTGCAGTGGGGAGAGCCTTGGTTAGATCTATTCGCCACCGAAAAGAACGCGGAATGTCATCAGTTCTGCGCGTTGGAATTTCCAAGGCGGCACTCGCTCAGAGACGCTTTTCGTCGCAAGTGGAGTTGCGGTCTGTTATGCGCCTTTCCGCCTACACCACTGCTGCCCAGAGTGCTGAAGAAGATCAGGTGCACCGGGCACAAGTCATCTTTGTGGCTCCGGACTGGGCACGAAGGTACTGGTATCCCGAGCTACTCAGTATGTCAGTCGATCCCCCGGTTAGTCTGCCTCTTCAGGAGGACCTTCTGTCGCAGCAGCAGGGGACGGTCCTCCACCCGAACCTGTCCAGTCTCCACCTCAATGCTTGGAGATTGGGCGGCGACAGTTGAGGCCATTTGACTTGCCTCCTGAAGTCTGTAATATCATTCTGGCAGCCAGGCGTCCCTCCTCAAAGTCTGTATACGCCTGCAGGTGGAACAGATTTGTAGCATGTTGCACAGCAAAGGCTGTGGATCCTCTCTCTGCCCCTCTTTCTGAGGTTCTTCTCTTGCTTCTTTCTCTTGCCCAGCAGTGCTATGCTCTGGGCACTATCAAGGGCTATCTTTCGGCTCTCTCAGCCTTTTTGAGGCTGCCTGATCAACCTTCTTTGTTCAAATCCCCTATTGTTAATCGATTCTTGAAAGGCATCACGCATACGTTCCCTCCTGTGCCCTTTGTGTTGCCTCAGTGGGACTTTGGTTCTTACTTTTCTGATGTGCGCTCCCTTTGAGCCACTTCACAACTGTCCTCTCCGCCTTCTTACTTTGAAGACTGCCTTCCTGGTAGCCATCACCTCTGCCAGGAGAGTTTGTGAGCTCCAGGCTCTATCCTGTAGAGCTCCTTTCCTTTCAGTCCATCCGGACAAGGTTGTGTTGCGGACAAGGCCTTCTTTCCTGCCCAAGGTAGTCACAGCCTTCCACATTGGGCAATCCATCCCCTTGCCCACCTTCTTTCCGCCTCCGCATCCCTCGAGAGAGGGAGAGAGGCTCCACCGTCTGGACCCAAAACGTGCGCTCTTGTTCTATCTGGATCGCACACGCCAGTTCCGGGTGGATGACCAACTCTTTGTTGGTTACGTGGGCACTAAGAAGGGGAAAGCGGTGCACAAGCGGACAATCTCGCGGTGGATCATCTTGTGTATCCAGGCGTGTTACTCCTTGGCTAAGAAGGAACCCCCTGTTGGGCTGAGGGCTCATTCCACTCTGGCCACAGCGACTACAACTGCCTTGGGCCGAGTAGTGCCCTTGCAGGACATTTGCCAGGCGGCTACGTGGGCCTCGCTGCACACGTTTGCAAGACACTATTGCCTGGACAGCCAAGTCCGGAGGGATGGCTTCTTTGGCTGTTCTGTCCTCCAGGACTTTCTGGTGTGATTATTGGTTCGCAGACCCACCACCGGGGTTGGTATTGCTGGGGTATCTATTCTAAGGTAAGGAATCTATCACTAACGTGTCTCTTTCAGATGCTTAAGTTACTACTTGTCTAATGATATATCTGTAAGAGACATTAGTTAGTGATGGATTCCTTACCGACCCACCCATCCTCCCCGTTCTGCGAACCGATATCTAGGGTTATCCCCTTTCAGGGCCCTAGTTTCAAGGCACCAGTGTTGGTTTTTAGCATAGCTCTGCGTTTCTGGCGCGGAAAAGCGTTCTCTAAGAACTGACGTCAGCACGGGGAGGCGGCGTCTAAGTACTCCGACGTCATCCCGACGCTAGCGATGGACGCGGAGCAGAAGACGACGCCTACCGACGCGCAAGGATACTGCTACGCAAACATTTCCGGATCCAGCCTGACGCCTGGGCATATTCTAAGGTAAGGAATCTATCACTAACTAATGTCTCTTATAGATATATTGTTACACAAGTAGTAACTTGTGCGTTTGGCTTTATCAAAACATGTCAAGTAAGGTGTCATACGATTTGGAATACTACCCCCTCGCCAGTTCTGGCGACGGGGGTAGCATTCCACCCTTCTAGAGGGAGAAGACATGTTGTTCCTACTATTCCCGGTTAAAATTAACCAGAGCCTCAGCATCACAAAATGGATGCTGCTGCCAGAGTATAAGTCTGACCTCCTGCTGCTGGGAGTCCTTCCAGCGAGGGAGGCTTGGACAATAGGTTTCCTGCCTTGGGAGGTGCTAGCACCACCCCAGACAGGATTTTGTGTATTGGGACAGGGAGGGCTGAAAGGATAATGACTATCGGGGACCTATGTCTTGACGGGTGTGTGATTACTTGGGATAAAACAGGAGCTGGATTGAGACATTGCCTGGGGCACACAAGGTGTCCCAGGCATAGGCCAGTTCAAACCGGTGCTCTGGCTCAAAACTGGACAAAGGGAAAGGGGTGTAACCACCCCCTTCCCTGATCCCACCCATAAGAGGGACCTAGCAGGCAATCCAGCCCCTAAGATTGGTATATAGGTAGGAGCTGAGTCTTGAGACTTTAGATTATCCTGACTGAAACAAAACTCTGGACCTTCATCACTCTAATTTGGAAGAAGACGACTGAAGAATCTCCCTTGTGGTCAAGGAGTGACCACCCTGCACAAGCAGGCACCATCCAGCAATTGACCACTTGCTTTGTCGCCGCCAGAGCCTGACAAGAACCGGATTCCCAGACATCCAACAGCCCGATCCACAGTCCCTGCAAAGCTGAGCCGTGCAGGCGACGAGAGACGTTGGACCGGCCATCTTGAAAAGTCTGCGACCTGCTAACTGTGCAGCCCCCCGAGGCCCCCTTGAAGTTGTGTATTGGGGATTGAGAAGCCCCAGCCCCGAGCAGCATCTGCACCGAAGATCAGCCTTGCACACTCCACGAGTTCTGCGTGGGGCCCTTTTGCATTTTCCTACTCGACGCGCCTTCCCGGTCACTTGCCCGTTGGCTAGTGGCCATCTTGGCGACGAATCTTTGAATTTCCACCACTGGTGTGGTTGCTCCAGACTGGTCCTTGCTTCCCTCAAAAGAAGCAGCCCCTCAGACCTTGCTGGTCTGAGTAAGAGGCCGACATCGTTTCCTGCGTGGGTTACCTTTGCCAAGGCTTGTTGACTCCAATCCTAAAGCAGACCCCGCCGACAGCGAGAGGCTTCGTGGGACAGTCCGTGCCTGACTCCTGGTCATCGTCGTCGCCTCCTGGTCCACGTGGTTGAAGAGACAAGCTTCCCATCAGCACCTGATTGCTTCCCAAAAATCGCCTTGTTCCTTCCTGGTTCCATCCTGGTCACTGGCTAGTGTCCCAGACTCTGTCCCCTCTGCTTTCAGGTCCTCTACATCTTCGATCCACCCGGACTCTTCTCTTCTGGCTGCCTGCAGCATCTTTTCTCCAAGGCTCCATAGATCTCCACGACGAAACCTGACACACTTTGGGACCTATGCACCCGCTTCCTGTGGGTTAGGTAACGCGAGCACTACGGTGCTCCTGTAGAGGTTTACACTCCTAGTGTCCTAGTTTCAAGTGGTTGTTATAGTCCAGTCGGAAGACTCCTAAATCTTTAACTTTATAACTTTTACACACCCATTGACTTCAATGTGTAAACGCGTGTGCCTTTAGACACTGCACACGCATCCCGTGGGCCTCCTGCTCCCTAACAACTGTTAGTCCAGTGTAGCCCCGGCGATTCCCAAGGCCCAAGGCCTTACCATTGTTCTTGACGTGGTACTTATACCACTTTCTTAGTATATGGTTTAGCGGGCCACCCGGCCTATCCACATTTTGTGCAACTTTTGTCTATTCTATTAAGTTACTTGTTTTGCGCTTGTGCTTTTGTGCTCATAAAGAGTTCAGGGGTTTGTTTAGAAATAAAATACATATATATTTTTGAATATATATCCTGTGTGGTGTCCTTTCATTTGGTATTAAAGGGATTGCATATGGTAAAACAGCTGGCTTCACATGCCCTCTTGAGTTTAGCCTACGACTACTTTGTCCATGCTACCCCTAGGATAGCTGGTCTATAAGGTTGACTTTACAACCATCACCATAAGGGTTGTTTGGACTGGTGCAAGGTGCTCACTAGAATAGTGAACATCATATACCAGCCCAACTTCTCACACCACCCACAGAAGCAGCCCAGTAAAATGTGTCTAAGGTCTGCCATTGCAGAACCTGTGTGCAGTCTAGTACTGTCATGCTGACTGGGCAAGTGCACCCACTTGACAGTCCCTAAACCTTCCCTTAACTTCATATTAGTCGCCCCTATGGTAGGACCAAGGGCAGGGTGCATTGTAATCATAAGGTAGGACTAGCCCTGATGTGTGTGGCATGTCCTAATAGTGAATTACAGCCATTTTCGTTTTTCACTATTGTAAGGCTACCTGTTCTCCATAGGCCAGAATGGGCTGCTGGAATTATTACACACTATAATCCTAACAAACTCAGAGAACATGGTAGAAATTCAAGTTTAGTATGCCTGAACTCAGAATAATAAAATACATCTTTTAGTAAAGTTTATTTTAATATCCTCTGATTGCAAATACTACTTTTAGAAAGTTCGTATTTGCTTGCCTAACTATTTCAGCCCGCCACTGCTAGGATGTGTATCTGCTGTCTGGTTTCTGTGAGTGACCGGGCTGGGGAATTCCAGGGGACAGGCTGGGGATGCCAGGTGGTGAATAGAGAGATTACACCAGGATGGGTTGGAGGGTGGCCCGTGACTCTGAATAGGGCTGTGCCCTGCCACCACAATGCTAGCTGCACCTCCTGTGGGGCGTCTGATGTCTCTGCCCTGCACACTGAAAGAAGAAGCCAGAGTCTCCAAAACAAAGTGCTCCAAAACTGGGTGAAACTAGGCACTGGCCCCCTGTCCTGAGAAAACAAAGGCTTTTCAGTATAAATATAGAAGCCCTGCTCCTAAGAAATTAGATCCTGTTTAAGCCAAGAAGAACCTCTGCCCGGCGAGAAGGACCTGGAAAAGCTACATGGAGGAGTACTGTCTCTGACCTGGGAGACTGGCCTGTTGTGGGTGTGAGAAGTTGGCCTGGTATATGATGATCACTATTCTAGTGAACACCTTGCACCAGTCCAAACAACCCTATGGTGATGGTTGTAAAGTCAACCTTATAGACCAGCTATCCTAGAGGTAGCGTGGACAGAACAGTCTTAGACTAAAAGACTCTTGAGGGCGTGTAAAGCCAGCTGTTTTAGCATATGTAACCCCTTCAAATGAAAGGACACCACACAGGATATATATAAAATATATATGTATTTATTTACTAACACACTCCTCTGAACTCTTTGAGGTCAGAGGCAAAAGTACATAATTTACACTTAAAAATACTTTAAATAGCACAATTTACAGTTAGGCCCTAGGGGCGCGTCAAACCATATACTAATTAAGTGGTATAAGAACCACGACTCGGGAAAGGAGAAGGCCTAGGGCATTGCTGCGGCTACACTATCTGACCCTTAAGTTAGGAGTAGGAGTCCCACAGGCGGTGCGTGTAGAGTCAGTACTCTCACGCGAGAGTCAATAGGAACGTAAAAGTTAAGTAAATGAAGATTTAGGACACTTCTGGTCTAGCTATAAGGATACAATTAAAAACCTAGACACTTGGATAGTCAATACCCTTGGGAGCACCGAAGTACTCGCGTTAGCTCACCCACAGGAAGCGGGTGCATAGGTGTGGAGATGTCGGGTTTCGCCGTTGCCGTCTATGGAGCCTGTGAAGAAAGATGCTGCAGGCGACCAGGAGGAAGATGTCCGGGTGGATTCAAGGGTGGATCGGAGTTGATGAAGACCTGAAAGCAGAGGGGACAGAGTCTAGGTCACTAGCCAGTGACCGGGTGAAACCAGGAAGGAACCAGATGTTGTTGAGGAGCAATCAGGTGCTGGGGTGAAGCTTGTCGTTTCAGCCAGGTGGTGTCGAGGACGGCCAGGTGCTGGAGAGGAGCTGTCCCACGAAGGATCTCGCAGATGGAGGGGTCGGCTTCAAGATCCGAGCCAACAAGCCCAAGCTAAGGCAACCCACGCACGATACACAAGGAGCTTCTGGTGCAGACCAGGAGGGTCTGAGGTGTAGGAAGGTGGATACCTGACTATGGTTGCCCCCAACTTTTTTGCCTGTTGTTTTGCTGATTTTCTGACTTAGTTGACCTGGGACCCTGCTATTCAGGGCCCCAGGCCTACTGCTCTCTCTGTAAAAAGGATTCCATGTATCTTAGGTACATATCTAATTGGATACTGAGTCACCTTATCAGTCCCTGTACAGTGTACCTTAGGTACCCAGGGCATAGGTGCACCCAGGGCCTACCAGGGGCTGCAGCATGTATTATGCCACCCCTGGCTGGCCATCTAAATCTGACACAACTGGCTGCACGACAGCTGGGGCAAGGTGGTGTACTCACCCTTTGCTTTAGATATAGTATCCCTATATCTAACCCTAAAATGGACACATAGATTCCTATCAGTCACTCCTATGGCAGGCCTTGACGATCCTGAAGGCAGAGTGCTTGGAATCATGTGAGATGGTGCTCTGGCATGAGCTGAGCCCGTTTGCAGCTTGCAGAACCAAGTCCTAATAGCTGTTCCATGATAACGCGTACCATATACTCTTAAGTGCATTATAATCCTCGCGGTTATATGCTAACGCTGGTATCGCTTTATCAAAACATGTCGAGTAAGGTGTCATACAAATTGGAATACTAACCCCTCGCCAATTCTGGCGACGGGGTTAGCATTCCACCCTTCTAGAGGGACACGACAGGTATGTAACTGTGAACCCCGGTTAAAGTTAACTCAAGCCTCAGCATCACAAAATGGATGCTGCCACCACAGACACAAGTCTGACCTCCTGCTGCTGGGAGTCCTTCCAGCGAGGGAGGCTTGGACAAAGGGTTTCCTGTCAGGGGCGGTGCTAGCACCATCCCAGACAGGGTTTTGTGTATCCTGGGTAGGCAGGGCTTTAGAGGAAGGTGACTGCAAGTGGCACCCCGGTGCTCACTATGCATAGGCCGGCTAGAACCAGTTCCAGGGGCACACCAGCCCCTCACCTGGGGAAAGTCCGGCATGGGAGAGGGGTGTAACCACCCCCCTTCCTGGTCCCACCCATGGGCAGGACCTAGTCGCGTGCCAGCCCCTTTTCCTAGTATAAACATAGGAGCGGGCCCCCTTCCAAATTAGATCATCTTTGAATCCTGAAACTACTTTCTGCGAAAGGAACTCAAGACTTCTTCTCAAGATTTCTCCCTTGTGACTAAGGAGTAGTCACCCTGCATCCGCAGGCACCATCTAAGAACACTGCGGTTTGCTGCACGTCCTTCCTCCGGAATCCGACTGACCAGCACGACGAGACCCGGCCTCCCTGGCACCTCTGACCTCTACCTACATCGTCAGCTCAGCTGAGATCCGTGGGTGTGACGAGACCTCGAGGGACCGGCCATCTACAAAACTGCACGACGCTTATCCAGCACGACCGCCGAGGGATCCTCGAGTGAGTGCTTTGGGGTTCGAGAAGCCCTAACCCTGAGCAGCTCCAGCACCGAAGACCAGCCCCCCAGCATCCACCAGATCTGCGTGGGGCCCTTCTGCTCTTTGCTGCTCACCGCGTTGTCCGGCTACTTGCCTGCTGGCTTGTGGCCCTCTTGACGACGCCCACCGACGACAACACCGCTGGTCTGGTTGCTCCAGACTGGCCCTTGCTCCCCTCCGACAGAGGAGCACCCCGGACCCACCTGGTCCACTCCAGACGCCATTTTAAGTCCACCTCGTGGGCTTGTATTTGCCAAGACTTGTTGCCCCAATCCTGGGTCCAGCGACGTCGACAGCAGAGACCTTCGTGGGACAGCTCGCACCTCCATCCTGGTCGCCGACAACGCCTCCTGGTCCGTGAGACTGCAGAGCCCAGCGTCGCCCACTCACCTTGTCGAGGTGACTCCATCCGGTGCCATCCTGGTGCTCATCTAATCACTGGCTAGTGATTCAGAACTTGGTCCCCTCTGCTTACAGGTGTCTTCCATCTTCGATCCAGGCTTGGATCACTTCGAACTTCTTCACTGGTCGCCTGCCAGCAACTTCTTCTTTCAGGCTCCATAGACTGCAACAAGGATTCCCGACGTCTTTCCAGACCTATGCATCCGCAGCCCCTGGGCTAGGTAAATTCGGCATTTCGGTGCCCCAGCATAGCCTCACTATCCAAGGGTCCAGATCCTTTTTCGTTTCAGCTCTACCTAGTCGGATTCGTCCGATAACACTAACTTTGTAATTTCTAGCAACCATAGACTTTGTCCCGCATCCCGCGTGAGAGTGCACACTCTGCACCCGATCCCCCTAGGCCTCCTGCTAGTAATCTGAAGGTTCAGTAGTCCAGTCCTAGCGATCCTAAAGTCTATTAGAGTAGTACTTACCTGCTAGTAATTTCACATTCCACTTTTAGAGTATATGGTTTTTCGTGCCCCTCGGGCATTTGTGTAAATTGTGCGACTTTGCTTATTTTCTTAAGAGCTTTGTATTGTGCTTAGCACCCTGTCCTCATAAAGAGTCCAGGGTTGTTGTGTTCTAAATAAATATCCTTTTATTTTCATAACAACTTGTGTGGTGTCCTTTCACTTGGTGTTCAAGGGGTATATGTGATGGTATAACAGCTGGCTTAACACGCCCCCAAGTTTGAGAAGTTGGCCTGATATATAGTGCTCACTATTCTAGTGATCACTGTGTATCATACCACACGACCCTTATTGATGATTGGTTGTAAGTCAACCTTATAGACCAGCTATCCTAGTAGCATGGACAAGAGCAGTCTTTAGGCTAAACTCTAGAGGGCGTGTTAAGCCAGCTGTTATACCATCACATATACCCCTTGGACACCAAGTGAAAGGACACCACACAAGTTGTTATGAAAATAAAGGATATTTATTTATAACAAGTCTACCCTGAACTCTTTATGAGGCAGGGAGCTAAGCACTATACAAAACTCTTAAGAAAATACTTCAAGTGTCACAATTTACACAAATACCGAGGGGCACGAAAAACCATATACTCTAAAAGTGGAATGCGAAATACTAGCAGGTAAGTAACCAGATCCAGAGGTTTCAGGATGGCTAGGACTACACTACTAAACCCTAAGGTTAGGAGCAGGAGGCCTAGGGAGATCGGGTGCAGAGTGTGCACTCTCACGCGGGATGCGGGACAAAGTCTATGGAGGCTAGTATTTCTAAAGTCACCGTTTCCGGACGAATCCGACTAGGTAGACTAAAAACGAAAAAGGATCTGGACACTTAGATAGTGAACCTACGTTGGAGCACCGAAATGCTCGGGTTACCTAGCCCAGGGGCTGCGGCTGCATAGGGTTCAAAAGAAGTCGGGAATCCTCATTGTAGTCTATGGAGCCTGAAAGAAGAAGTTGCTGGCAGGCGACCAGTGAAGATGTTCGGAGTGATCCAAGCCTGGATCGGTGATGGAGAAGACCTGAAAGCAGAGGGGACTCAGTTCTTAATCACTAGCCAGTGATTGTGTGGGCACCAGGATGGCACCGGATGAAGTCACCTCGACCAGGTGAGTGGGCAACGCTGGACTCTGCAGTCACACGGGCTAGGCGGCGTTGTCGGCGACCAGGCTGGAGGTGCGAGCTGTCCCACGAGGGTCTCTGCTGATGGCGATGTTGGAACCAGGATTGGAGCAACAAGCCTTGGCAAAGGCAAGCCCACGCGGTGGAGTCAAGATGGCGTCTGGAGTGGACCAGGAGGGTCCGGGGTGTTCCTCTGTTGGAGGGGAGCAAGGGCCAGTCTGGAGCAACCAGACCAGCGATGAAATCGTCGTGGTACGTCGTCAAGAGGGCTACTAGCCAGCAGGCAAGTGGCCGGACAACGCGGTGAGCAGCAAAGAGCAGAAGGGCCCCACCCAGATCTCGTGGATGCTGGGGGGCTGGACTTCGGTGCTGGAGCTGCTCAGGGTTGGGGTTTCTCAAACTCCAAAGCACTCACTCGAGGATCCCTCGGCGGTCGTGCTAGTTAAGCGTCGTGCAGTTTTGAAGATGGCCGGTCCCTCAGGTCTCGTCACACCCACGAATCTCAGCTGTGCTGATGATGCAGGTAGAGGTCAGAGATGCCAGGGAATCCGGGTCTCGTCGAGCTGGGTAGTCTTGATCCGGAGGATGGACTTACAGCAAACCGCAATGCTTAGATGGTGCCTGCGGGTGCAGGATGGCTACTCCTTAGCCACAAGGGAGAGTCTTCAGAAGGTATCAAGAGTTCCTTTCGTGGAATGTAGTTCAAGATTCAGAATTATCTAATTTGGGAAGGGGGCCCGCTCCTACCTTTATTCTAAGAAAAGGGGCTGGCACGCGACTAGGTCCTGCCCATGGGTGGGACCAGGAGGGGGGTGGTTACACCCCTCTCCCTTGTCCGGACTTTCCCCAGCTCAGGGGCTGGTGTGCCCCTGGAACTGGTTTAAGCCGGCATATGCACAGTGAGCACTCCTCTTAGCCCTGCCTACCTGGGATACACAAAACCCTGTCTGGGGTGCTGCTAGCACCGCCCCTGACAGGAAACCCTTTGTCCAAGCTCTCCTTGCTGGAAGGACTTCCAGCAGCAGGAGGTCAGACTTGTGTCTGTGGTGGCAGCATCCATTTTGTGGAGCTGTGGCTTGAGTTAACTTTAACCGGGGTTCACAGTTACATACATGTCGTGTCCCTCTAGAAGGGTGGAATGCTAACCCGTCGCCAGAATTGGCGAGGAGCCAGTATTCCACTTCGTATGACACCTTACTCGACATGTTTTGATAAAGCGATCCCAAAGTTGGCAAATAACCGCGAGGATTATAATGCACTTAAGAGTATATGGTATGCGTTATCATGGAACAGCTATTAGGACTTGGTTCCGCAAGCTGCAAATGGGCTCAGCTCATGCCAGAGCACCATCTCCCATAATTCCACACACTCTGCCTTCAGGATTGATAAGGCCTGCCATAGGAGTGACTGATAGGAATACATGTGTCCATTTTAGGGTTAGATATAGGAATACTATATCTAAAGCAAACGGTGACTACACCACCTTGCCCCAGCTGTCGTGCAGCCAGTTGTGTCAGATTTGGATGGCCAGCCAGGGGTGGCATAATACATGCTGCAGCCCCTGGTAGGCCCTGGGTACACCTATGCCCTGGATACCTAAGGTATACTGTCCAGGGACTGATGAGGTGGCCCAGTACCAATTGGTATATGCACCTAAGGTACATGTGTGTCAATTTAGAGAGAGAACAGCTAGGCTGTGGGTCTGATTAGCAGGCCCACAGCCAGGGAAAGTCGTAAACCAGTGAAGCAAAAAGCAAAAATCTGGGGTGATCATAGGATTGCAGACCCTACTTTCCTACACCAAGAAGGAACCAGATGCTGTTGTCGCGATCAGGTGAATAGTGGACGCTTGACTCTGCAGCCACATGGACCAGGAGGTGTCTTCGACGACCAGGATGGAGGCACGAGCTGTCCCACGCAGGCTCTCTCGCTGTTGGCGGTGTTGGTTCCGGACTCCGCGTCAACAGGCCTTGGCAAAGGCAACCCACGCGGTGAGTGGAAAAGACGTCTGGTGCGGACCAGGAGGGTCCGGGGTGCTTCTCCTTTGCAGGGAAGCAAGGGCCAGTCTGGAGCAACCAGACCAGGGGTGTTGATGTTGTGGATCGTCATCTAGGAGGCCACTAGCCAGCCGGCAAGTGACCAGACAACGCTTCGAGCAGCAAACAGGCAGAAGGGCCCCACGCAGATCTCGTGGATGCTGGAGGGCTGGTCTTCGGTGCAGGAGCTGCTCGGGGCTGGGGCTTCTCAGTCCCCAAAGCACTTTCTCGAGGATTCCTCTGAAGTTGTGCTGGAAGTTAAGTGCAGTTTCTCCAAGATGGCCGGTCCCACGTGTCTCGTCGCACCCACGGATCTCAGCTGTGCTGCAGATGTGAGTTGAGGTCGGAGAGGTCTGGGAATCCGGGTCTCGTCGGGCTCTGAAGTCTGGATCCTCGAGGGAAGATGACAAAGTGAAGCCGCTGGACGCTTGATGGTGCCTGCTTGTGCAGGGTGCAGACTACTTGCCCACAAGGGAGATTTCTTCAGTCTTCTGTGTAGAAAGGCGAAGTCCAGAGTTTCTTCTTGTAGAATTTCAGTTCAGGATTAATCTGATTTGAAATGGGACCAGCTCCTACTTTTATCCTGCTAAAGGGGCTGCACTATCACTAGGTCCCTCCCATGGGTGGGACCAGGAAGGGGGGTGGTTACACCCCCTATCCTTTGTCCGGTCTCGCGCCAGAGCTGGGGCTGGAGTGCCCCAGCAACTGGTTTGAACCGGTGTATGCACAGGGCACCTTGTGTGCCCCGGGCATGTCTCATTCCTTTCAGCCCTGTCCTACCTAATACACAAAATCCTGTCTGCGTGGTGGTGCTAGCACCTCCCAAGGCAGGAAACCCTTTGTCCAGGCCTCCCTCGCTGGAAGGACTCCCAGCAACAGGAGGTCTGACTTGTGTCTGTGGTGGCAGCATCCATTTTGTGATGCTGAGGCTTGAGTTAACTTTAACCGGGTGTAGGAGAGTGGGGTCTGCAATCCTATGGTCACCCCCGATTTTTGCTTTTTGCCTCTCTGGTTTACGACTTTCCCTGGCTGTGGGCCTGCTAATCAGACCCACAGCCTTGCTGTCTCTCTCTAAATTGACAACCATGTACCTTAGGTGCATATCTAATTTGATACTGAGTCACCTTATCAGTCCCTGTACAGTGTACCCTAGGTACCCAGGGCATAGGTGCATCCAGGGCCTACCAGGGGCTGCAGCATGTATTATGCCACCCCTGGCTGGCCATCCAAATCTGACACAACTGACTGATAAATCAGCTGGGGCAAGGTGGTGTAATCACCCTTTGCTTTAGATATAGTATCCCTATATCTAACCCTAAAATGGACACATATCCTCCTATCAGTCACTCCTATGGCAGACCTTATCAATCCTGAAGGCAGAGTGCTTGGAATTATGTGAGATGGTGCTCTAGCATGA
This sequence comes from Lissotriton vulgaris, assembly GCF_964263255.1. Taxonomy (NCBI): domain Eukaryota; kingdom Metazoa; phylum Chordata; class Amphibia; order Caudata; family Salamandridae; genus Lissotriton; species Lissotriton vulgaris. The sequence continues at coordinate 426,038,058 of NC_141689.1, forward strand.
GCTGAGCCTGTCTGCAGCTTTCGGAACCAAGTCCTTTAGCTGTTTCCATGATAACGCTATACCATATACTCTTAAGTGCATTATAATCCTCGCGGTTATTGCCAACTTTGGTATAACATTATCAAAACATGTTGAGTAAAGTGTCATACGAATTGGAATACTACCCCCTCGCCAATTCTGGCGATGGGGATAGCATTCCACCCTTCTAGAGGGACACGACATGTATGTAACTGTGAACCCCGGTTAAAGTTAACTCGAGCCTCAGCATCACAAAATGGATGCTGCCACCACAGACACAAGTCTGACCTCCTGCTGCTGGGAGTCCTTCCAGCGAGGGAGGCTTGGACAAAGGGTTTGCTGCCTTGGGAGGTGCTAGCACCACCCCAGACAGGATTTTGTGTACTAGGTAGGACAGGCCTGAAAGGAATGAGACATGCCTGGGGCACACAAGGTGCCCTGTGCATACACCGGTTCAAACCAGTCGCTGGGGCACTCCAGCCCAGCTCTAGCGCGAATCCGGACAAAGGATAGGGGGTGTAACCACGCCCCTTCCTGGTCCCAACCATAGGAGGGACCTAGTCATAGTACAGCCCCCTTTAGGAGAATAAAGGTAGGAGCTGGTCCCACTCCAATTAAGATTATCCTGATTTGAAACTCTACAAGAAGAAACTCTGGACTTCGACGTTCTGCTCCACAGAAGACTGAAGAAATCTCCCTTGTGGGCAAGGAGTGTCCACCCTGCACAAGCAGGCACCATCAGCGTCCAGCGGCTTCCCTTTGTCGTCTCCCCTCGAGGATCCAGACTTCAGAGCCTGACGAGACCCGGATTCCCAGACCTCTCTGACCTCTACCAACATCTGCAGCACAGCTGAGGTCCGTGGGTGCGACGAGACACGTGGGACCGGCCATCTTGAAAGAAGCAGCACTTCGCTCCAGCACGACTTCTGAGGTAACCTCGTCCAAGTGCTTTGGGGACTGAGAAGCCCCGACCCCGAGCTGCTCCTGCACCGAAGACCAGCCCTCCAGCATCCACGAGATCTGCGTGGGCCCCTTCTGCCTGTTTGCTGTTCGACGCGTTGTCTGGTCACTTGCTGGCTGGCTAGTGACCTCCTAGACGACGAACCTTGAAATCTTCACTGCTGGTCTGGTTGCTCCAGACTGGCCCTTGCTCCCTTCCAAAAGAGGGGCACCCCGGACCCTCCTGGTCCACTCCAGACGCCGTTTCCACTCACCGCGTGGGTTGCCTTTGCCAAGGCCTGTTGACTCCGGATCCGACACCGCCGACAGCGAGAGCCTGCGTGGGACAGCTCGTGCCTCCATCCTGGTCGTCGAAGACACCACCTGGTCCACGTGGCTGCAGAGACAATCGTCCACTCTCACCTGATCGCGACGACGACATCTGGTTCCACTCCAGTCACTGGCTAGTGACTGTGAAGATTGTCCCCTCTGCTTTCAGGTTCTCCTCTTCACTGATCCACCCTTGGATCACACCGGACATCTTCCTCCTGATCGCCTGCAGCATCTTTTCTTCCAGGCTCCATAGACTTCAACGCCGGAACACGACACGACTTCGCACCTATGCACCCGCAGCCTGTGGGTGAGGTAACAAGAGCATTTCGGTGCTCAAGGGTAGCTTGATTCTCCAGTATTAGGGTGTCTTTCATAGATTCACATGCTTGAATATCCCCCGTCGTCGGAGTGGGAGTCCCACGGTAAATAAAATAGCAATAATATTATATATATATATATATATATATATATATATAGTTAGGATTTTTTCTCTATGGGATTTTTGAAAATTCTATGTCTAATAACTTTGGCGTTTGTGGACGGAATTGGCTGAAATTTTCAGGAAAATGGAACATTTTGTTTCTGAGCAGCCCCTGACAATTTGGGGGGGTTTCATCAAGGGGGGGCCGAGAAAAAAGGGGGGTCCCAAAACGCGTTTTTCCCATGTTAATTTCCTTGGGCGGTTGGCCTCACTTTTAGCTCGAACGGCTGAATGGATTTGCACGAAACATGGCAAAATTGGTCTTCTGGGGAATCTCAGCTTCTAACACTCCTGTGATTTTACGCTGCTACAGGGGCTTTCTCACCAGCGTTTCTGCCCGCCCGCCCGCCTCCTGCTCACCGGACCTGCTCTGACAAGCCTGCAACACCGAGCGGAGCGCGGAGCAGAACTACAAACCCCAGCTGCCCTAGCGGCATTTGCCGCGTCAGTTTTGCGCCAGGAGGCGTACAAATACGGCAACATCCCGGTCGAGGGGGTGTCTTCTGGGGAATCTCAGCTTCTAACACTCCTGTGATTTTACGCTGCTACTGGGGCTTTCTCACCAGCGTTTCTGCCCGCCCGCCTCCTGCTCACCGGACCTGCTCTGACAAGCCTGCAACACCGAGCGGAGCAGAACTACAAACCCCAGCTGCCCTAGCGGCATTTGCCGAGTCAGTTTCGCGCCAGGAGGCGTACAAATACGGCGACATCCCGGTCGAGGGGGTGTCTTCTGGGGAATCTCAGCTTCTAACACTCCTGTGATTTTACGCTGCTACAGGGGCTTTCTCACCAGCGTTTCTGCCCGCCCGCCTCCTGCTCACCGGACCTGCTCAGACAAGCCTGCAACACCGAGCGGAGCGCGGAGCAGAACTACAAACCCCAGCTGCCCTAGCGGCATTTGCCGCGTCAGTTTCGCGCCAGGAGGCGTACAAATACGGCGACATCCCCGTCTCGCGGGACGCCCGGAGCGAAGCCCGGGCAAAGGGCGGGCCGTCTGGGGCCGTCCGAGGTTGGCCAAGCTTGGGTTGGGCCTGGTCTCTTGGTTTTGCTGCTCCGGAACTGACACTTCTGCATATCAATACATCTCTGCTGATTGCACGTAAGTCTTATTAACTGTGGTTGTGTATAAAGTGTATTATGCCTCCTAAAAAGTTAACCACTCCTAGCAACTCTATTGAGAACTATCTGGTACAAGTTGTTGAAAAAATCAACAACGACAGAAGAGCTTCTTTGGGAATAGATTCTTCTACCCAATCTCCCTTTATTGACATCGAGGCAGATGATCCCTTTGGCCTTCAAATCAATAATAGCACTAATAGTGCTACACCTGACTTGTTTCCGGATACTATCATTATACAGCCCAGCGGTACTGTTGCTGGACCTGAAGACCTTAGTGTGAACGAAGTACTGACTGATATAACTATTAGTCACGACCTCTCTACCTCCCCTCCAGCACCCGTACCGGGTAAACGGGAGTGTCTCAGGTCAGCTAAGAATAAAGTTGCAAACCCCCCGAGGAAACACTCTGAGGAAGAGGAGCCTGACCTGACTAATGAGGCTTATGTCACACTTTCAAATGTCCAATTTAATAAACTACTGACTCTGATGGACACTAAAATTAAAGGTGTGGTCAAACCCCTGGTTAGTAAAATAGATAAGTTAACTTCTGAGGTTAACCGACTGGAATGTCTATTACAAAAAACCATGGGTGAAATAGTGAAACTTCCGGAAAATGTCTCTGCCAAGATAGAGGAATCTCTAAATAAATCAGTAACTGCAGCTATCAGTGGACTTATCCCTGCCCCTGTATCAAACCCCCTAATGGCAAGTAATAGTACTCTCCCTGGTGATCCCCATATCACCCCGATCCCTGCTCCTGTCGTTGAAGATCCATTTATTGAAAAAGGGACTTTCGAGCTTGTGGTTGAAGCATCCCCACTGGTACTTGTCCTTGCCAACGTTCCTCCCTTGGCTCAAGGGGAGCGGGAAACAACATCTTCTCTAATAAACAAATCCTTATCACTCCATGGGGAAAGCAGCAACTCTCTGAAGAGCTCGTCAATGCAAGAAGGGTACAGTGGATTGGGGACAGGGTGAAAAAGTTCAAAGGGGAGTGCGTCGTTCTCCACTTCTCTGACCCTGGGGTCTTGCCTAACATCTTACCTAACATTTTACCACCACAAAGGCGATCAACATCAATTGTTCCATTGACTTTGGACTTCTTTTATCCTAGAAAGGGAAGTGGACCAAACTCAAGTATTTTAAGAACCAAATGGAACATTGTAACCAAGAGGGGGAGAAAGGATGTTGCTGTAGTGGACTGGGGTTTGGGGTTGAAAAATCGTTTTTCTGCATTGTCTAATTTAAACGATTGCGATTGACAACCATCCACTTGTAATTCTATCACCTTGCCCCTTTGTGGCAAAGGTTCGTCTGATTTAGTCTGTAATCCAATAACAAATAGCCCACAGGGGTTTCTGATTGATGGTCCACCTGGGCTATCTAACGTTATAACTATAAATCAGGTTACTGGGGGTAGGACGTCACACAAGCCTATTACAAACTCCTGTACTCTTACGTCACCTAATTCAGGGAATCTTTTGTCTTGGAATGTGGCTGGAATATCTTCTAAAATGGATAGCGCTGACTGGTTTGAATTTATTAACAAGTACGACCTTTGTATCTTTCAAGAAACTTGGGCGTGTGAACCTACATTTGCATTGGGGTATGTAAATTTTCATGTTCCTGCTATCAAGGGACCAAAAGGGCGGCCAATGGGGGGCCTTACCATTTGGATTAGACAGTCTTTAAAAATTGCTGTCAAATGTGTGGAGCTTGACCAAAAAGATATCCAGCTTATTAGACTGACTAGTGATTTACCCATCTCCTTAGATATTTATAATATCTATGCTAGAGGTAGCAGCAAAGGCAAATCCGAGGTTCTTATGTGCCTTTCTACACTTCTTGAGACACAATCTGCAGGAAAAAACATTGTAATTGCAGGTGATTTGAACCGGACATTCGAACCTCTCATCACTGGTGATTCCCCTCTGGGAGCAGAGGAAGATAAGCTTTGGGACATCCCCACACTAGATTCCCCTCCGATAACTAGGTGGACGGCTGACATCCTAGGTTTAAACGCTATGTGCTTGGGGCATGGGTTACGAGCCCTGAACGGCCGAACCCAATCAGACCGTGTACCCGCCATGACGTTTAACAACGGGCGAAGTAAAAGTCGCATTGACTATGTCATCTGTAGTATATCGATATGGTCATCTGTCAGTGACATGGTAGTAACAGCTAGGATAGAAAGCGACCATGACCCGTTATGTGTTTCACATAACTGGTGGACACCTAACGTAATTATTCCAAACCCTTGTGACCTTCCTGTGCCCCCAACTATCAAGCCATCCAATAACATGCGTAGGTTAAGGTGGTCTGGTGTTAAGACTGACCAGCAGGCCCTGGAAAAGATAGGAGCAGCGGCAGACAAGGCCATTCTGGCACTGGAAAATATTGCTGGGTATGCACAAGGACATGAAGACATTACCAAAGTTCATACGACTCTTTTTAATGAAGTCAAAAATTTCTTCTTAAACCCCTTAGAAATAACAGGGCTCGTCCATTTAAATCAGCAAAGTGGTACAATCAAGACTGCAGGGCAGCAAGATTTAATTTAGGAGCTGCAATCAAAAGTAATAATTTGAGTGAGATTCGGTTTGCCAGGAAGCACTATAAAAACTGTATTGCTAGGGCAAAAAGAGATTGGGACGAAGACCACTGGCAGAAACTGAAATGTGCTAGTGAATGTAAAAACTCAAGACAATTTTGGCATATTGTCAAATGGGGCCACGATAGCTCTCCAGAGACTCCCAACAATAATGTCCCTCACGATGCTTGGGTTAAATTTTTCAGCGAGCAGTACTCTTCCAGGGATAAGCCCGTTAGCAACTCTAGCTTAATATACCTGTTCGCAGACGAAGACATCTTTACGCAGAGCGAAGTCCTGACTGCCCTGAAATCTGTGCACAGGGGCCGTGCCCCGGGTAATGACGGAGTTCCGGCGGATGTTTTTTTAAACGACACCGACAGATGGAGCAAGTACATCTACCTTCTATTAAACCATATTGCCAGGGGCGCTGAGATCCCGGTATCCTGGCGGGGTGCTGTCATTATCCCAGTATATAAAAAGGGGGACCGTGCCCAACCCTGTAATTACCGCCCAATCAGCCTAATAGACACGGTCCAAAAAGTGGTAGGACGTGTAATCATTAACAACTTGCTTGATTGGGCTGAGGAGCAGAACGTCTTATCTCCTTTTCAGGCTGGGTTTCGCAGAGCAACCAGCACTGTGGACCAGGTCTTCCGCTTCCAATTGATGCAATGGCGGACCGTGGTTCTGGGCGGATGCAGTCTTTACGCAGCTTTTGTTGACCTACGGGCTGCATTCGACCTGGTGCCGAGGGCAAAATTGTGGGAGGTGCTGGCGGCTCTGGGGGTTCCGATGACTATTTTAACTTTGATCATGAGACTCCATGAGGGCACTTATGCTAAGATCCAATGGGGTGGTTACGGCAACGATACTATTGACTTCCCTGTCGAGCGTGGGGTTCGACAGGGCTGTTCAATGGCACCGACGTTGTTTACTCTTTTTATAAACGGAATTGTTCCCCGTATGCAAGCTGAGCCCGTAGATGCTCCCTCACTCGCAGGTGCAAAAGTTCCTATTTTAATGTTCGCAGACGACACCTTGATTTTATCAAAATCCCCTAGCGGTCTGCAAAAGGCATTGGTAATATTTGACAAATTTTGTAGTGATCATGGCTTGGAGGTAAACGCAGCTAAAACAAAACTCATGGTTTTTAATCCTTGTAGGAATTTCAAATCCAAAATATCCATGAATGGGCGTTGCCTTGAAGTAGTGAATTCTTTTACTTATCTGGGAATACACATTTCAAATGATAATAGATGGAACCACCACTTAAATCTTGCAGTATTAAGACACAAACAACTGGCTGGTACCATCATTAAGGAGCATAGGAAATCCTTAACTAAACCAATTAAACCGCCATTAATCATATACGAGGCTAAGGCAATAGGGTCAGCACTGTATGGGGCAGAGCTGTGGGGGCAAGAAAACCTCCAGGAGCTACAGAGGTCAGAGAATAGCTTCCTCCGAAAACTAACTGGTACCCCCACAGAGCAGCCCCCTCTTGCCACTCAGATATGACCTTGGCAGGAAGGAAATCACGGCAATGTGTAAACTCCGACCGATATTATATTGGCGTAGAATCTGGACCACCCCTGAGTTGTCACAATATGCAGAAGGATTCGCTGATGTGATCAAAGCAGACCGATTTCATAAAATCGGATGGTTTAGATCATTAAAAATAGCATTAAGTGATCTAGGGTTAAGCGAACTGTGGTCCGATCCAACCGGGTCATCCTTCCCATCCAAGTTGTTCATAAACCTTTTCTAGGAACAGGCTGAAAACAAGAGTCTCCTTAACAATAACAATGGATCTATGTCGACTGCCTTCCTTGAAGCTAAACTGTTTCCGATGTTTGAAATTTACTGGGATATTATAACCAAACCCATGGACAGGAAACTGTTTTTTCAAATGAGGGCTGGATCTTTACCTCTGGGTAATTTAACATCAAGATGGAGAAATGGAGGTCCAGCTATTTGCCCAGTTTGTGGGGAAGGAAAAGAGACGTTGGGTCACTTCTTGTTTGCCTGTCATGTATATTCTGTTCCTAGACGTGTTTGGTTGGCTCCCATGTGTAGAAATCTGGGCACTAAAAGCAGCATGGTAGCTCTACGCATTGTTAAATCTACCTCCTTACATTGGATTATTATAGCGACTGCCAAGTATTTGGGGTGGGTGTGGGTAACTAGGCAGAGATTGCTAGCAGGGTGACTACTCTCTGCCTAGCCGAACAGAGACTGCTAGTTTATCTATTCTCTGTTTCCATGCTAGGTGTCTATCTGACGAAAAACATTTTCTATTAATTTTTTAACTGCCAAATAGGATTGTTCCTAAATATGACTTTTTATTATATGAACTTTGCACCTCTGATTGTAAATAACAGGATGAAATGTTATTTTAAACTGTCTTAATTGTATTTTATTATGTGTTTGTTTGTCTGCTTTTATGAGTAAATACTCGAATAAAGCACTTTTGAAATGAAATATATATATATATATATATATATATATATATATATATATATATAGTTAGGATTTTTTCTCTATGGGATTTTTGAAAATTCTATGTCTAATAACTTTGGCGTTTGTGGACGGAATTGGCTGAAATTTTCAGGAAAATGGAACATTTGGTTTCTGAGCAGCCCCTGACAATTTGGGGGGGGTTTCATCAAGGGGGGGCGAGAAAAAAGGGGGGGTCCCAAAACGCGTTTTTCCCATGTTAATTTCCATAGGGCGGTTGGCCTCACTTTTAGCTCGAACGGCTGAATGGATTTGCACGAAACATGGCAAAATTGTAGGGACTGTTAGCCCGATGTGCCTTTGCTAGGTCTCAATATATGTGCTCCAGTGGATTTTGAGTAATTTAGGTTAAAAAAAAAAGATATATATCTGGGCGGAGCCTAACCACACATCTGATCTGATTGGCTGTCAGCACTTTATCCAAGAAGTGTTGGCAGCCATCTTGGGACCAATATACATGATAGCACCTCATTAAAAAGCATTGTAGTTAATAGAGGGTTTTAGGACTTTAGTTACATTATAAATCATTTGTTGATGGTACCATACTCGTTTTAGGAATTGTGGTGGGTTCTAAGGTGATTTTACCATGTGAAAAAACCTTCTGCTGTGATATCATGAATATTGTTTGAAAGAAAACTAATATCTCATGATTTTCCCACAGTGGTTTGGAAGGGGATCTATAAGCTAAACTGAAAGCATATTTTCTGTAAATTCACATTATCTTTCTCAGTCATGTGAAAATGAAGTCTGACATTCTCAGTAAAACATGTACATCCAACAAGGACAGAGACAGTCAGTTGATTCCTTTGTGTTCTACTGCAGCCTCCTAGAGTGTTCTAAAGAACAACTAGAGCACTAACAGTCCTACTTATTACAAAGGTATGGCACACCTGAAGCCATCTTGATTGGAATAAAGTGGTAACTCTTAAAACATTTAATTTAAAAAGAAACAACATGAGGGGGTATATTTTGCCATAGAAAGTATGATTAGTGCTGCAGAATGAAAAATTAGGGCACATTTTGAGTGACTTCTCAAATCCTTTTCTATTTCATTAAAACATTCTGACATGCAGTCTCCCAAAATGGCCACCAGAGACAAAAGAGCCCAAATGTAGCCCAAATATCACCCAGATGTAGCCCAAGTAGAGCCCAATGACAGAATGTCCCAGAGTGTTCTAAAGAACAACTAGAGCGCTAACAGTCCTACTTATTACAAAGGTATAGCACACCTGGAGCCATCGTGATAGGAATAAAGTGGTAACTCTTAAAACATTTAATTTAAAAAGGAACAAAATGAGGGGGTATATTATGCAATAGAAGGTATTATTAGTGCTGCAGAAAGAAAAATTAGGGCACATTTTGAGTGACTTTTCAAATCCACTTCTATTTCATTAAAAAATTCTGACATGCAGTCTCCCAAAATGCCCACCAGAGACAAAAGAGCCCAAATGTAGCCCAAATATCACCCAGATGTAGCCCAAGTATAGCCCAATGACAGAATGTCCCAGAGTGTTCTAAATAACAACTAGAGCGCCAACAGTCCTACTTATTACAAAGGTATGGCACACCTGAAGCCATCTTGATTGGAATAAAGTGGTAACTCTTAAAACATTTAATTTAAAAAGGAACAAAATGAGGGGGTATATTTTGCCATATGAATTATGATTAGTGCTGCAGAAAGAAAAATTAGGGCACATTTTGAGTGACTTCTCAAACCCTCTTCAATTTCATTAAAAAAATTCTGACATGCAGACTGAAACATGCACTTTGAATACCAGCAGCAGACGTCCCTGGTGAGCAGTAGCTTTACTACAGTGATCTAATGTGCAACTAGAGTGCTAACATTCATAATTTATGGCAAATGTGTGACACATCTGAATGCCTTCTTGATGGAACCAAAGTAAACAAGCATTGAAAATGCAATAGATCTCGCCCTCGTTTAAGTTAAAGACATTCTGTTTGTAATGAGGTGGCTTTTTAGCTTTGCTTTTATTAGTGTTTTTTCAACTTTCATGTAAATAACATGCATCTGTATGCATATAAGTATATGTATGCATGCATTTATGTTTGTATTTATATAGATATACAGATAATATATGTTTATATATATATATTCACTGAAAAAACCATAGGTTATAGACCATATATAGTTAGGAATTAGCATGGTTTTTTCAGTGAATATATATATATATATATATATATATATATATATATATATATATATATATATATATATATATATATATAACATAAAACCTGAAATATGTAATAGAAAAAAGGCATAACAAGCCTACACATATTTCTACATAGGAATGCATGGAAAAGGAAAAAACCATTTGCAGTCTATCATTGTCATTATGTTGGTCCAAACCACAGCCAATCAGGTGCCAGCAACCCTCTAGAACCTTCTCCTCAGAGCTCAGCACCTCAGATTTTCTACCGCACGTCGTGTGAAGGGAGTCTCCCTGAGCTCTGCTCAGTTTTCTTCAATTTTTTCTTCTTAAATATCAGTTTAGTAATGTTTTCTTACATGAAGTCTACCTTCAGACCCTGTGTCACTTTTGGAAAGCTGAGACCTTGTCCTGTGAACCCTCATGAAGAGTATATGGACAACACTCTGCTTGTCTCTGACATGGTAAAAGGAGAAGGGGTTGTTCTTGTGCTTGACTGTACACCCCCTTCTTATGTGGGAGGATTTTTTTGTTTGTCCTGCACTTTAAGATTTTAAATGATGCTTCTCCTCTACTTCACCAGCTGAAGTAACATCACAATTAAGTGGTCTCTGGCCTTCTTTGAGTCTGCCTCCCACATGTACGCCCACAAGATTTACTCTCAGGCGTCTAGACTCACTCTGCGCACTTTTCTACGTGAAAATGTGCCAGCTTGTTGACGATATGGTCAATGTACCCTCTGACGACAATCTCTGCCGTCACTGTTGCTCTGCAACGACAACGCCTCCAGGCATGCGTCGACGACAGTGAGGACAGTGCCCTCTTGTCGATTTTATGCTTGTAGACCACTGGGAGTTTTTGTCTATGGTGAATTTCTTCAGTTGGCCTCGTCGACGGTAGGCTCGTCGACGATAGGCCCATTGACGGTAGGCCAGTCGACGGTGGCCTAGTCGACGGTGGCCTCGTCGACGGTGGCCTCGTCGACGGTAGGCTCGTCGACGGTAGGCTCGTCGACGGTAGGCTCGTCGACGGTAGGCTCGTCGACGGTAGGCTCGTCGACGGTAGGCTCGTCGACAGTAGGCCCGTCGACGGTGGCCTCGTCGACGGTAGGCTTGTCGACGGTAGGCTCGTCGACGGTGACCTCGTCGACGGTAGGCTTGTCGACGGCGAGGCTCGTCGACGGCGAGCTCCGTAGACGGTGAGCCCCGTAGACGCTGAGCCCCGTAGACGCTGAGCCCCGTAGACGCTGATCCCCATAGGCGCTGAGCTCCGTCAACATTCAGCTTCGACGCCAGTTAGCTTCGTTGACGGATGACCCTGGCAACTGTTGGATTCATCGACGGTTGAGCCCGTTGACAGTTGGTTTCACACACTGTTGACTTTTATGCACAATGTTTTTCGGTAGACGATTTATCTCGTCGACTGCACCTTTCTGCTACATCCACGTGATGGCGTGATGGCTTTTTACTCCTGCCATTATTTTTCTTGGACAAAGCCGTTTGAGCATGTTTTTTCTTCAGATCAGAAATATTTATTTCTGACAGCAAGGCTGCCACGGCCTGTACCATGGCGGGATTACGTCTTCTCTTACAACTGGAGTTTCTATTGCATTCTCCTCTGGTGAATATTGGAGGTTTTCCCCTCCTTATGAAGAGAGCGGCAAATCGTTTTCCCTTTTCCCCTCGTCCTGGGGAAACCACAGAAACAAGTTTGTTCGGTTCCTATCATAGACTTAATTTAGCAAGAAGGTGTTAGACTTATGCAGAGGCCAAACTCTGTGCCGGCTGTTAATTTTTCCACGCCTCGACAAGAAATGTGAAGCTCCCCACTATTCCGCCTACCTTGACTCAGTCATTACTCAGGCGGCACAGCGATTATCTTGCTAACAAGTTGGGCAGGTATGCCGCCAGATGTGCTCTGACATGTTAGCGCAAGTAGAACTTATTCCAGAATCCTCCAAGCCTCACGCTTTGAAGATCCTGCAGGAGGGAGAGAGAGAGAGAGAGAAGTGCATCAGAAATGATACACTGTGAAGCGGACATTGCGTATACAGGTTTTCAACAGCTCGCTATAGGGGAAGTCTGGCATAGACAATTTTGCTTCAATGCTACGTCTTTCGCAAGGAGGTTCAGACTTCAATACTTCATTTGTTCTTTTCATTGAGGATCCCTTCTGGCCTGCATGTTGATGAGGCACTGCAGACCATCTTAAAGGACACAGATACTGCCCGCACCTTCGGGATATAGAATCGCAGCCTTTTTGTGATGCCGAGGACGTAGCTCCACGTCCTTTGTTTCAAGGGAGTTCCATCCAGTATTGGCTCCTACAATCAGATCCAACTGCGATACTCTTTAGAATTTGTCAAATTTCCCTCTTTCTACACCTCCAAAGGGACCTCCTTCTCTTCTACGGGGGTCGTTTACACAAGTATCTATATGGATACAAACAGGGACCGTCGGAGTGGTTCCGAATCTCCAACAGCGTTAGGGTTTACTCTCAGTTCCTCATCAACAAGCAAATGAGGAAAGTAGCGCATGATTTTAGATCAAATGTTGTCCCTCAAGAAAGTCCTTAAGTTCTTATGTCAGAACGACTTTATAACTACTCTAAACCTCCAGGATGTCTATTTTCGTGTGCCAATCCTTCCTTACCAACAGGTCCTACATAGACAATCATCGTACAGCCGAGGCAACTCTTCTAAGAAACAAAGGATTACCTGGAACACACCTTTATTCCCTCCAAAGACTTCAGAGGTCTAATATCTCACTTTTATTCCAATTGGTCAAAGGTGACAGAGGACCGTTGGAGCACAGGAAGTGGCTACGCTTTACAATAGGTACAGAACTTATTCAATTAAAGTCCTCCCTCTTGGATTTAGGTCAGTTTCACGTGTCTTTACGTAGTTCCTGGCACCAGTGGCAGCCTATCTATGTCTGCAAGGCTTACAAATTTATCATTACTGAGACAACTGTATAATAAGGGCTCGCTCTTATTTACAAGCAGTCCAGCACACCCAGACTTTTCAGTCACTGTTTCTAAACCTGATTTTCAATACATCATGACAAGTTCCAACTAGTACTAGCTCCGATATCAACGTTTCTCGGAGGATCAATCAATATAAACCTAGCAAAGGTGTTTGTCTCACACGAACGACGGGCCTGCATCTCCCACTTGGTAGTTCTTCTACGTTGGTTGCAGGTCTCCGGGTCATTCGAAGATCTCATTCAAATCAATCCTAGGATGCAAGAGGCCTTTTGTTTGGTGGGTCCAAGAAAGAAATTTGTAGAAGTGGTGTCCGTTTTTTTCCTTCAAGAAGCGCCACATTACACAATCACCACAGACGCATCCCTCGAGGGTTGGGGGAGTATATCTTCAAGGGCTGGAGGTCAGCAGGGAATGGAACCCTCAGCAAAAGGCTTGGCACATCAATCTGCTAGAGCTAGGTGCCATCTTCTTAGCCCTCAAATCCTTTCATGTTATCATTCAAGGGGCCACAGTATTGGTTCGCACTGACAATACTTCAAGTATGCATTACTTAAACAAACGGGGAAGAACGAGGTCGGTTCTTCTATCTCAGAAAGCCCAAGAGTTATGGGCTTGGGCAATATGGCACAAGATCAGACTCTTGGCTGTTCATGTGCCGAGAGTTGCAAATGTGCTGGCGGACACCCTCAGCAGATCAACAGGTGTCCAACCACGAATAGGAACTGCATCAGCCAACGGCGATCGAATCGTCCAGCAGTGGGGTCATCCCGATCTAGACCTCTTTGCGACAAAAAAGAACAGCAAATGCCTGTTTTCTTTGCAAGCTGGCATCCACACAGGGACTCGCAGGGGAAGGTGTTTTTTCGATAAACTGGTCTCAAATATATGCTTACGCCTTTTCCTCTAATACCGTTGGTTCCGAGAGTTCTCCGGAAGATGAAGAAAGAGCTGTGTCATTTGATTCTCATCGGCCACAGGTGGCCTCGCCAATACTGGTTCACCGAACTTCTTCTCCTCTCAGAGTACGATCAAATACAGTTTCGACCAATACCAAATCTCCTCTCCATTCAGAATGGTCAAATTTGCCATCTGATCCGGCTTCTCTAAAATTAGCAGCTTGGCGCCTGGGCACCTTGAATTAGCTCATCTGACTATCTCGGCGGATGGTAAGGAGGTACTGGCGTACGCGAGAGTACCTACTAAAAAAAAAAGAATCTGCATTTGGTGTTAATCTGCTGGGGTTCACCCATTTCATGCAACGCCGGACCAGATATTACCTTTTTCTTGCTTCTGGCCAGATCAGGCTTAACTCATACAACGTTGAGGGTCTTGTGGCAGACATTTCAAGGTAACGTCAGGATGGGTCCATTTCTCTTTATTCTTTAAGAATACAACAGTTCTTTAAGGGACTACTCAGAATGTTTCCTCCTGTAGGTCGTCCGCCTCCATCATGGCATTTTAATGTAGTATTAGCGCAGCTCATGCGCCACCGGTTTGAGCCAATTTTCAGGATGAATTTCAGATTCCTAACATACAACGTTTTCTCTCTTTGCTAGCATTAACTTCATCTAGAAGAGTCTGTGATGTTTAAGCTCTCACTGTCAATTCACCTTTCTCACAATTCACTTCCAATTCTGTGGTGCTACGTTCAAACCCAAGGTTTATGCCTAAGGTGCCTTCGGATTTTCACCTGAATGAACCAGTTATCTTAAAGAAGTTTTTTCCTATCCGCAATCCCCTGCGGAGAGGGCATTACATACTCTTGACATCAGAAGATGTTTTAAAATTCTATTTGCAAGGGACCTCTGTCATTCTCAAATCCGATTAACTGTTCATTGCCTATGGAAATATATGGCAAGGACAAGCAGTGTCTAAACGCACCATAGCTAGATGGATTTATGCAGCTGCTGACATTTGCCATCTTCATAGCTTATGGACTTTACCACTAAGGTCGTCCAGTTCCCAAACCTACAATTGCTCGTGGGGTTTCCTTGCCCATTGCTTTCTGCCATCAACAGGCAGACAAGCCTCTACAGTCTTCAGTGAGGACCCATTCTACCAGGGCGATGTCATCTTCAACTGCCCTGTTTGCCGGTGTGCCGCTGCATCAGATCTGCAGAGCAGCCATGTGGTCAAGCAGGCACACGTTTACGAAACACTACTGCCTGGGTGCCATTAACAAAGCAGACACTGCAGTGGGATAGGCTATGCTTCGCTATCTTTTTCAATAAGGTGAGCCTCTGTCTTCCCTCCTCCATTATGTTTTACCTTATTACTGTATGTCTTGCATGACTACAGACATATTTGGTCTTATACGTCTATGCATGTGTATCATGCTGGGAAGTTTTTCTTCGGATATTACTGCTTTTTATTCTATATTCAAGCATGTGAATCTATGAAAGACACCCTAATACTTGAGAAGAAAAATTGTTACTTACCTGTAAACAGGTGGTTCTCCAGTATTGGTGTCTTTCATAGATTCACATGCGACCCACCCTCCTCCCCTCAGAGGCTCTCTTCTCCTCATAGACTCTGTGGTCACTCTTGTGCTACGAAAATCTGAGGTGCTGAGCTCTGAGGAGAAGGTTCTAGAGGGTTGCTGGCGCCTGATTGGCTGTGATTTGGACCAACATAATGACAATGATAGACTGCACATGGTCTTTTCCTTTTCCCATGCATTCCTATGTAGAAATGTGGTTAGGCTGTTTATGCCTTTTTTCTAGTACATATTTCAGGTTTTATGCTATTACATATATTTAGTATATGATTGCTATTTTATTTACCGTGGGACTCCCACTCCGACGACGGGGAATATTCAAGCATGCGAATCTATGAAAGACACCAATACTGGAGAACCACCTGGTAGGTTTAGACAACCTTTATAGAAAGCTATCCTAGTGGTAGCTGTGGAGAGCAGCCTTCAGGCTAAGTCTTGAAGGAATGTAAAGCAGCTTGTTTTACCAGTCTATAATCTCTTGAATGATCAAATGAAAAAGCACCACACCACGTGTATATATGAAATATATGTATTTATTCTAAACACAACCCCTCTAGTCTCTTTATGAGGCTAGAGTCAAAAGTACAATACAAGAACTTAAATAGCACACAGTAAATTAGCACAGTATACTTTTTGCCTCACAAACCATATACTAAGAAAGTGGTAGAAGAACCACGTGAGGGATAGAAGTTAGGCCTAGTGCCTGTAGAACCGCTGGGGCAACCAGGAACCACCCAAGGTAGGGACACAGGAGCCCCACAGGGAACACGTGCAGTGTCTAAACACAGCCTCGAATCACCATTGACTTCTATGGTGAAAGTTAAAGTTACAAAGTTAAAGTTTAGGGACACTTTGGAGTGGACTACGGTAAAACCCTTTCAGTACTAGACACTTCGAGTCAAGACCCACGGGAGCACCGAAGTACTTGTGTTACCTCACCCAGGGAAGCCGGGTGCATAGGTGTCTTTTTGTGTCGGGTTTCGTCGTTGATTGCAATGGAGAGCTGCAAAGAAATGCTGCAGGCGTCCAGGAGAAGACTGTCCGGATGGATTGGAGATCTGAAGAACCTTAAAGCAGAGGGGACAGAGTCTGGGTCACTAGCCAGTGAAGGTTGGCGACAAGAAGATGCCAGCCGATGTCGGGTGCTTTAAGGTAAAGTAGGTGAAGCTTGATTCTTCAGTCATGAGGTCAAGGAGCTGGATTCGAGTGGTCCCGCATCGGATGTCGAGTGCTGCAGCGTCGGTATCCGGATTGGACCCAACAAGCCTTGGCAACAGCAACCCACGCAAGATGACAAGATTGGCTTCGGTGCAGACCAGCAAGGTCTGAGGGACTCACCCTTTGGAGGGGGGCCAGGGCACATCTGGAGCAACCAGGTAAGCCCTGGAAACAAAGTAGATTTCTTCGTGGAAACCCACTAGCCAACGGACTAGGGATTGTGAAGGCGCCTCGAGCGTAAATGCTGAAAGCGGGCCCACTGAATACTCCTGGAGTGTAGGCCCACAATCTTCGATGCAAAAGGTGATCAGGGCTTGGACTAAAAGTAGCCCAATGCTCGGGAAGCACTAGCAAATGTGCAGGATGTCCAGGAGTTCCGGTCCCACGTTTCTCGTGATAGCTACAGGTCTCAGCTTCGCTGGGGACTCGTGTCAGCCTCGGAGATATCTGGAAGTCCGTGGCATGTGTCGCAGATTCTTCTGGATCCGACGAGAGCCTTGAAAATGCAGACTGGCAAGATGCTTCTTTGGTGCCTGTTTCAACAGGGGAGTCACTCCTTGACCCCAAGGGAGATTTCCTCCGTCTTCCAGTCGATATGGAATGTCGAAGGTCCAAAATTTCTGTTTCAGAGTTTCGTCCAGGGTAATCTAAAGTCCTAGGGACTGGATTCCTATACTCCAAGTTTAGGGGTTGGACTAACTAGGGTCCCACCTATGGGAGGACCTGGGGAGGGGGTGGTTACACCCCTTCCCCTTTGTCCAGTTTCGCGCCAGAGCTGGGGCTGGGGTTGAGTGCCTCAGCAACCGGTTTGAACTGGGAAATGCGTGGGACACATTGTGTACCCCAGGCAGTGTCTGAAAAGCATTCACTGAATGCAACCCACCCTGCCCCAATACACTAAAGCCTGCCTGGGGAAGTGCTTTCACCTCCCTGGACAGGAAACCTATTGTCCAGGCCTCCCCTGCCCGGAGTTTCGTCCAGCAGCAGGAAGTCAGACTCGTGTCTGTGGCAGCAGCATCCATTTTGTGATGCTGAGGCTCTGTTTAACTTTAACTGGGTAAAGCAGTAACTACATGTCTTCTCCCTCTAGAAGGGTGGAATGCTACTCCTGCCGCCAGAACTGGCGGGGGGGGGGGTAGTATTCCAAAGTGTTTGTCACCAAAGACATGTTTTTGATAAAGCCATTCCAAAGTTAGCATTAACCATGAGGATTATAATGCACTTAAGAGTATATGTTTTTTCTATATCGTAGAACAGCTATAAGGAAGGGATTCCGAAAGCTGCAGAGGGGCTCAGCTCATGCTAGGGCACCCTCTCACACAAAACCAAGCACTCTGCCTTCAGGATTGTCAAGTCCTGCCATAGGAGTGACTTATAGGTTAATAGGTGTCTATATATATTATATATATATTATATATATATATATATATATATTTGTGTATATATATATATATATATGTGTGTGTATATATATATATATATATATATATATATATGTGTGTGTGTGTGTGTGTATATATATATATATATATATATATATATATATATATATATATATATATATATGTATACTATATCTAAATAAGGGGTGCTTACACGACCTTACCCCGGCTGCAAGTGCAGACCTGTGGTGCCATTTTGGAAGGTTTCCCAGGGGTGGCATAATACATGCTTCAGCCCCTGGTAGGCCTCTGGGGTACCATATACCAGGGACTCACAGGGGTAACCAAGTAACCAATCTGGAGTGTACCTAATGTACAGGTTGTGAGTAGTTGGCCTGATATATGATGCTCACTAGTTCTAGTGATCACCTTGTATCAGTCAAATTCAAATTTCAAAGCCTTATTCGACGTTTGTCATAAAAGCATCCTTCCTAATCCTATTACAATAAATACTACAGCTAAAAATACTTTCTAAAACACATATTAAACATTGTCGAATGCTATACATGTTAAAAATACAAAAAGTTTTTCCAATATTCATAAAAATTATGTTTAAAAAGACAATTCATACAACGGAATGATTGAATAATAGCAGCCATATTTCATGTTGTATTTGACATTAAAGTGCACAGTTTACCGGCTTTGTTAGCGAGGCTCGATGTTTTAAAGCAACTGCGCCTGCAAGCTGGCTAAACTTCAATACTGTCGTGTTAATGTGCGATTTCCACTTCATGTTTCCCTGTAGAATGATGCCTAGGTAAGAAAAAGCATCCACTTTCTCTAGGGGGGTGCCTTTGTATTTTATTACACCTTTGAAAGTGGACTGATAATTTAGGCACATGAATTTGGTTTTGGTGGTATTCAGTTCAAGGCCCCTACTATCACAAAATTCACCAAAGGCATCAACCACTTTTTGGAGACCGCTCGGCGTGCGTGAAAGTAAAAGCGTGTCGTCCGCAAACCTTAGGACGGGGACGTGGGAGCCTGCTATAATTGGAGCGTCACTTGGGGATTTCTTTAAATGGTCAACAATACCATTTATATAGATTGAAAATAGTGTTGGCGCTAGGACGCACCCTTGCCTTACTCCTCGTTCTACTGGGAAGGGGTCTGTTACTTCTCCCTGCTTGCCCCACCTGATTTTAGCAAAATTGTTTTCGTGGAGGCGAACTAGGAGGGTGAGGAGTTCCTGGCTTAATCCTTCATCAGCCAAGGTCTGCCACAATTTTTCTCTAGGGACCAGGTCGAAAGCTGCTTTTAAGTCCACAAAAACGGCATACAATGAACCCTTTTTTAGTGTGACATTTCTCCAATAGATAGTTATGAAGTAAAGGACTTGGTCAACACTACTAGTCAGGGGGCGAAACCCTGCCTGGTAGGGTGACAGTATGTTCTTTTCGTCAATCCATTGTTGCAACTTGTTCTGAACTAGGCGCCCCATCAGTTTTTGTGCTGTGTCAATGAGACTGATGGGTCTGTAGTTGCTAGCTAGAGTTTTATCGCCTTTTTTAAATATGGGAATGATTTCTGCTCCCTTCCATGAAGCGGGCACTTCCCCTCCCATCGCCACTGCATTAGCCAACATTTTAAAGTATGTACACCAGGAATTCCGGTCCGATAGAAATATGTCAGCCGGGATTCCATCCATGCCCGGAGCTTTTCCACCCGCTATGCAATCCAATGCTTTGCTAACATCCTTTTCATTAAATATTTGGTGTTTGAAGAAGATGGATGGAGGGGGTTGATCAGAAATATAGGCTGGATTTCGGGCATATTGTGGTTTGAAAAACTCAGTCCATTTATTTATAGCAACATCATTTTGTGGCTGGGCAGCTATCCCTCCCCTCTCCCATTTTACTGTGGCCCAAAATCGCTTGGAATCCTTGGCAGCACAAGCCTCCTTCAATTCATACCAGCATTCCTCATCCCAGCGTATCCTGGCCTGTTTTTGGGTCTGTCTGTAGTTGTCTCTCGCCCTCCTAATTGCTATAGCATTGCCTGTTCTCAATTCCGTACTCAGGTTGAGTCGTGCCAACCTACAGCTCTTGTCATACCAACCTTGTCTTGGTTGCTCTTTTTTTGCTTTGTTGGGATCTGCTGTTTTAATGAAGAAGCTTTGAATTTTGCAAAAGAGGTTTTCATGGGCCTCCATCATGTATACTTGGAAGTTAAGCTCCCCATAATGGGACTTGATGTTGTTTACTTCATCGACTACTATTTTTTTGAGGACCTCTAATTTTGCTACATCTTCTATTAGCATTCTCCATTTCAAGTGGCGTTGGTTATTCGAGCATGCAACATCTTGCGTCACCGTTCCATTTTTATTGGTGTGAGCTGTAGTCTCATAATGGGAGTAAAGGGTCAATCGTAGAGGGTTGTGATCACTTTCTAGTCTTTCTTCCACAACCATGTCTAACATTTTATTCCAAACCCTTACATCCAATAATAAATAGTCAATTCTACTAGCTGATCGGCCATTATCAAACGTGTTGTTCCCTTTTAAATCAGAGGGCAAGCGCCCATTTACCGCTCTCAATCCTCTTGCTAAGCAGTGACTCTTTAGCTGGATTGCCACTGCACTCCATTTTTTAATGGCAGGCAACTCCAACTGGGGTATTCCCCACTTGGCATCCTCCTCCTCAGACAAGATCCTATCCTCTTCACCCAAGGGTTCAAAGGTGGCATTAAAATCCCCGCCCACTATTATGTGAGATTTAGGTGATAACATTTCGATGTTCTGCTCTAAAATTGTTACAACCTCTGAGGATTTGCCACTACCCACTCCCCTGGCATAGACATTAAACAGGACAAGTTCTTGGCCATTTTCCCATCTAATATTAAGTGCCATGATGTCATTGGATGGTACAGATCGTTGTTTTATTGTGCAATTCAGGGACTGGCGTATCCAGATTATCAAGCCTCCAGAGGGGCGTCCCAAACGATTTCTTATTGCTGGCATATAAAAATTTAGATACCCCTGACGAAAGGTTGGAATCATTGACCAAGTTTCTTGCAGCATAATAATGTCATGTTGATCAATGAAATCAACCCATTCCGGTGTATTTACCTTATTTACTATGCATGCTATGTTCCAAGAGACAAGGGACAGTAAAGGAGTTTCTTGTTGTTGCAGTGGCTGGCCCTTTTCAACATTATTTGCAAATACTTCGCTTTCTGCCATTATTGTTTCTCCATCCGTCAATATAATCTTACTCCCTTTCGCCTCTCTAGTTCTGATCGAGCCCTCTATATCTATCTTTGGCTCTCCAGTTACAAAGGTTTGGGATTCCCTGGGACCTATTATCTGTTTGCCTATTATCTGCTTGCTCAAGTGTGTAGTTGTCATGTTTTCTACCCTTCCATTCTTTTGGATCATCTGCCTTTTGGGAGAGACTGGTTCACGGCTTGTGAGTCAATCGCATTCGTTTAAATCGGATAAAGCCGAGAAACAATTTTCCAAATTTAACCCCCAGTCACAGATGGGGCCACGCCTAACCCTTCTATTTCCCACTACTGGCCACTTAGTCCTTAGTATGCTTGGCTTTACCACAAGTCCTCTTCTGCTATAGAAGAAGTCCAACGTAAGTGGAATTATTTCTGCCGTTCTACGTTGTGGAGGGAAAATATTAAGAAGAATGTCTGGTAATACATCAGGGCCCTTGAAGTTTAGTACCACACAATCTCCGGCGAATTTCTTGGCTTTAATCCCTATCCACTTTACCCTTCTTGCTGTTAGCAAATCTTCTGTCAACTTTTCTTTGCCCCAGGGAGATATGTGCATATTATTACCTAACCACTGCAATGCTTTATTTAATAGAGAATCTGGAGTCTCGATCTGGCCTATTTTCAGTGGTGGCACGTTGGCAAGTACTAGGATCAGGGGTGAGGCTTCCACTATTAACTCCACAGGGCTTGTTTCTGTATTAAAATCAGAAATTATAGCATTCCCTTGGATTGTCAGAGGGTCTACAGCTATAGGGTAGTAGAGATCATTACTAGGTCTAGTTCTAGTTGACTGAATAGGGACTGGTATCTATCTACTCTCCCAGGAATATTCCCCCCTGATATGTTTTCCTTCGCTTGTTTTTCATCAAGTTTACTTATGATCAAATTCGGTATTTCCCCCACGTTATCATTTGTAATTTTTAAAAGGGTCTCCAGTTAACTTTATCGGAAAGATGGTCTATTTTAGATAGGAGAGGTTTAATTAACCGAGATATCTTAGATTCTAACATGCCCATAAACTTATTCAATATCATATCATCCCATCCTGTACTGCCATTCCCTTCCTCCCTTATTTCTTCTGTGACACTTTTATTTTTAATTTTAGGGGGGGTTGCTGGTGTTCTCCTACTAGACCTCAGTCCTGGTCTTTTAGGGGGAACCTTGGTGGACCCTTTTGCTGCTCTTGGTGTGGGGACTGGCGTTGGTGGGGTGATGCTCTCTTCACCGATCTCTAAATCATTGCAGGACGTATTTATCTCATCCCCCAATAATAGGTCGGTATTTGTATCTAGTTGTGGGGCGATAGATGCCGTAGAAACATTTAGCACTGAGCAATCATTATTATCATCAGTATGTAAATCTATTACATTCATTGCATCAGAGTCCGATTGAGTCAAGCCTAACGTTTCTCTTTGTGCACATGGTGGAGAGTCGTTGAGCCCCAGGGAAGACCTCCGTTCGCTATTTATTTTTGCCACCACCTGGACTAAATAATTGTCCATGGTGTTGGCAGGTGTGATGGGGGTTTTCTGTCTCGACATGTGGGAGTCAGACAATCCTAATACAATAAGGCTAGATTGTGAGATATTACCATAAGATATTAAGCCTTAAGTCTTTGGGCAGTCAATAACAGCGGGACGAAATAGCAAGTAACTCACAGTACTGATGTTATTAGAGTCCTGGTCCAGTCCAGTCGTGGCCAGTCTTGGACTGTCTTAGACTGTCCGCCCTTTGTCCGAGCTTCGTCCGGGCGTCCCGCGACGCGGAGAGTGCTGGCAATTTCTAGCGCCTCCGGGCGCGGTGACCCCACTGATGGCTTCCGGGTCGCAGGGCAGGCTGGGAAATGTAGTCTCCCTCCGCTCTGCGGCCGCGAGGTAGACTACAGCGGCGGCGGGAGGGAGGCCAGTGCACAGCCGGGGGAACAAGAGTGCAGGCGGACACAGCAATGCAGGCAGAGTTTTCCTCTCGAGTGTAGGCAGAGCACCCGCTCCACCTAGAGTGCTGGCAATTTCTAGCGCCTCCGGGCGCGGTGACCCCGCTAATGGCTTCCGGGTCGCAGGGCAGGCTGGGAAATGTAGTCTCCCTCCGCTCTGCGGCCGCGAGGTAGACTACAGCGGCGGCAGGAGGGAGACCAGTGCACAGCCGGGGGAACAAGAGTGCAGGCGAACACAGCAATGCAGGTAGGGTTTTCCTCTCGAGTGTAAGCAGAGCACCCGCTTCACCGAGAGTGCTGGCAATTTCTAGCGCCTCCGGGCGCTGTGACCCCGCTGATGGCTTCCGGGTCGCAGGGCAGGCTGGGAAATGTAGTCTCCCTCCGCTCTGCGGCCGCGAGGTAGACTACAGCGGCGGCGGGAGGGAGACCAGTGCACAGCCGGGGGAACAAGAGTGCAGGCGGACACAGCAATGCAGGTAGGGTTTTCCTCTCGAGTGTAGGCAGAGATATATGATGTTCACTAGTTCTAGTGACCACCTTGTATCAGTCCAAACAACCCTTATGGTGATTGGTTGTAAGTCAACCTTATAGACCAGCTATCCTAATGGTAGCATGGACAAATCAGTCTTATTCTAAACTCTTTTGGCATGTGAAACCAGCTGTTTTACCACATATAACCCCTTGAATACCAAATGAAAGGACACCACACAGGTAGTTATGAAAATAAACAAGATATTTATTAACTAACATACACCTCTGAACTCTTTATGAGATCAGAGGGCTAAGCACATGACAATCTCTTAGGAAAAATACGTTTAAGTTGTACAAATTACAATGGTGCCCTGGGGGCACGACAAACCATATACTAAGTAAGTGGAATGTGAGAGTCGATAAAAGGAATGGAGCTGTCCAGAGGCTGTAGGATCGCTGGGACTACACTATCCTAACCTGAGGTAAGTAATAGGAGGCCCACAGAACGCGTGTGCAGAGTGTGAACTCACGCGCGAGATGCGTAACAAAGTCAATGGACAGTACAAATTACGAAAAGGTAAGTATTAGACAGTTCCGACTAACTAGGACTAAAATGACTGGAAATTTGGACACTAGGAGAGTCAATCTACTCTTGAGCACCGAAATGCTCTTGTTACCTCACCCACGGGCTGCGGGTGCATAGGTGTCAAAGTGTGTCGGGTTTCCGCGTTGAAGTCTATGGAGCCTGGAAGAAAAGATGCTGCAGGCGGCCAGAAGGAAGATGTCCGGAGCAACCCAAGGGTGGATCGAGGAAGATGAAGACCTGAAAGCAGAGGGGACAATGTTCAGTCACTAGCCAGTGACTGGAGTGGAACCAGGAAGGAACCAGATGCTGTCGTCTCGATCAGGGCAAGAGTGGACGCTTGACTCTGCAGCCACAGCCACGTGGACCAGGAGGTGTCTTGGATGACCAGGATGGAGGCACAAGCTGTCCCACATAGGCTCTCCCTGTCGGCGGTGATGGTTCCGGATTCGACGTCAACAGGCCTTTGCAAAGGCAACCCACGCGGTGAGTGGAAAAGGCGACTGGTGCGGACCAGGAGGGTCCGGGGTGCCTTTCCTTTGCAGGGAAGCAGGAGCCAGTCTGGAGCAACCAGACCAGCGGTGTGGATTTCAAGCATCGTCGTCTAGGAGGCCACTAGCCAGCCGGCAAGTGACCAGGCAACGCGTCGGGCAGCAATCAAGCAAAAGGGCCCCATGCAGATCTCGTGGATGCTGGAGGGCTGATCTTCTGTGCAGGAACTGCTCTGGGCTGGGGCTTCTTAATCCCCAAAGCACTTCGTCAAGGATGCCTCTGAAGTCGTGCTGGAAGCGAAGTGCAGTTTCTCCAAGATGGCCGGTCCCACGTGTCTCGTCGCACCCACGGATCTCAGCTGTGCTGCAGATGTAGGTAGAGGTCTGGAAGTCCGGGTCTCGTTGGGCTCTGAAGTCTGGATCCACTCGGGAAGATGACAAAGTGAACCGCTGGGACGCTTGATGGTGCCTGCAGATGCAGGGTGGTCACTCCTTGGCCACAAGGGAGATTTCTTTAGTCTTCTGTGGAGCAGAACGTCGAAGTCCAGAGTTTCTTCTTGTAGAGTTTCAAATCAGGATTAATCTAATTTGGAATAGGACCAGCTCCTACCTTTATTCTCCTAAAGGGGGCTGTATTATGACTAGGTCCCGCCTATGGGTGGGACCAGGAAGGGGGTGGCTACACCCCCTATCCCTTGTCCGGTTTCGCGCCAGAGCTGGGGCTGGAGTGCCCCAGCAACTGGTTTGAACCGGTGTATGCACAGGGCCAGGAAACCCTTTGTCCAAGCCTCTCTCGCTGGAAGGACTCCCAGCAGCAGGTGGTCAGACTTGTGTCTGTGGTGGCAGCATCCATTTTGTGATGCTGAGGCTCGAGTTAACTTTAACCGGGGTTTACAGTTACATACATGTCGTGTCCCTCTAGAAGGGTTGAATGCTACCCCCGTCGCCAGAACTGGCGAGGGGGTAGTAT
Organism: Lissotriton vulgaris; assembly: GCF_964263255.1. Taxonomy (NCBI): domain Eukaryota; kingdom Metazoa; phylum Chordata; class Amphibia; order Caudata; family Salamandridae; genus Lissotriton; species Lissotriton vulgaris. The sequence continues at coordinate 426,064,044 of NC_141689.1, forward strand.
TCCAATTCGTATGACACCTTACTCGAAATGTTTTGATAATGCTATGCCAAAGTTAGCAATAACCGCGAGGATTATAATGCACTTAAGAGTATATGGTATAGCGTTATCATAGAAACAGCTAAAGGACTTGGTTCCGAAAGCTGCAGACAGGCTCAGCTCATGCTAGAGCACCATCTCACATAATTCCAAGCACTCTGCCCCAGGATTGTTAAGGCCTGTTGTCGTGTTCTAATCTAGGACCCCGATCAATACTGTGACCTTATGCCCCTATACGGCTATAATCCATTCATACCCCTATAATGGCATAAACGATCAAGAGCGATATTTCAGAAACTCGTCTCTGGCCTAACACGATCAGAGCCACATTTCAGAATCTCTTCCTCGGCAGCTCATTAGAGCAGATGACACAGCAGAAGCCACTATCTTAGATTCCTAGATTACACTCCGAGTTCATCAACAAGATAAAACTCAGCAACCTGGGAAAGCCCCGCTTGCTATGTTTTGATTAGTAATAGAACTCTAATAAGCACTGAGAGACGATCACTTCCTAGTGACCTCTTTATTGACGTCTTATGTCCAAAAACGTACGTCAAACAAGGCACCTTTCAGGTATAAATATTACCAACGTTGCCTTAAGCAAACGCTGCCGCGACGACATCAATGATAGCGATGGTGTGGTGATTACAGGAGCGGAACAGCTGTACCTTGCAGAGCCCAGCAGATGCAAGCTACCCACGGACGCTGCCCCTCCTCCTCCTTGACGCGCTGAGAGAGACGCTGTCTTTTCTCTTGCCGAGAAAATCCAGCTCCGGCGTTTCCAGCCTACTCTTGCGAGTGACTGGGATATCGAGTCCTGAAAGGAGATAGAAGACCTCCAACATTCTATTCCAGAGGTATGGTGTTGACTAAACCCTTAGAGAGAATTCTTGAAGCAAACCTTGGCAAAACCAACTTAACTTAAACTTCTACTTACTCCCTCCCAAGTATTAGGCTTAGGTCAGGTACACTGGGGTAGGCGTAGTTAGAAGCACCAGTTGAGTACGTTAGCTAAATGTATATATGAATGTATATATTTTATTCATTTTAACCATTGTATGGCTAAGAAACCATATCAATGCTTTTACAGTATTATTTCGCAATCCTCATTTTACTGTACGCACTTTTTATAATAACTAGTCTTGCAATCGTGGCAATTCATTTCTCTTGCATGAGAAGAAAGTGTGTTCAATAAATAATACCTTTATTGAAAACGCCCGTCTCTCTATTCTCTGCATCTTGGTGAAAGTAATCTGCACAACTGCCTGAGTAAAATAACTGTCTATTGTTTCACACGACTCTAGAGATTGACTCTTATTCTAAGGAGCAAAGTTGTCATGTTTATGCGGTTGTTGGAAAACTGAATCCCTTCTTGTCTGTACCAGGGAAGCTGATCACTTCCTATTCAGTCAAGAAAGTTTCCAGTGACCTCTGAGCTAGTTGGTACAAACCCAATTAAGTTTAGCATAGTCAGTAGAGACCTGGAAGACCGCACTTCTACGTCTATACTACTGTTTGTTATTCCAATGCGCAGGGCCTATAGGGAAAATAGGAACTACACTACATGGCGCCCAACGTTTGGTAAGGCGATAAAACTAACGCAAGACGTTAGAGTAACTCAGTCGTGCATTTTTCACACAGACCCCTTTCTACCGTAAATACTCCAATAGACGTCTGGAGTGGGTGAAAGGTTAAAATCCGCCCGAACTTAGTAGGAAGAGATTCCTATGTAAAGCTCTGGTTTATTCAACGTTGAAGGATACAGTGTTCCAAAATATTGTGCACCTAATCTTTGTCTCTGTTAGAACCGGCTGTCTCTAGTTGGCAGAGGTATGCACTTCTGACAAATAGGGACACACCTTTTCTAGTCAGGGCAAGGGGATCACACCCTTCGATAACCCCTGCTCACCCCCTTGGTAGCTTGGCAGAGCAGACAGGCTTATCTCAGAGGCTGTGTGTTAAGCAATTATGACCACATACAGTAATACAGTGAATACACTACAAATGGACACGACACAGTAGTATTATAAAAATAAGTATTTTTATATAAGGCTTAGCACAAGACCAAATAACGACAAAAAGGTACACAATCTTAAATACTCTGGGAAGGGAAATAGGATAATTCAAAGGTAGGTTCTTCTTTAGCACAAAAGTCTTAAGTATCAAGCAAATCTTCTTCTTGGCAATACAGTTCTTAGCAACAGGGTAACCCACACGGGAGCTACACGACGTTGAGGCAAAGTTAATCCAAAGGTTCGGCGTTGACCGCGAGGAGCGCTACGTCGAGCCTGGAGTCACACGGACCCCCAACAACACAGTACCTTTAGGAAAATGAAGCACACGATGATCAGCGGCGTCGAGCAATCCGGCGTCGCGTCTTCGGTGTCGATCAGGCCTCAGCAGGCGTCGTCGATGATGCGGTTGCACAGAGTGAGCAGCGCTCACGGCGTCGAGAGGGCACACAGTTGATGCGATCAGCAGCGGTGCAGACACGAGGTCCTCTGGAGCTAGAGCCGTACTCCCACTCACTGGCGTTGCTGCTGGCGTCGGTCGGGCCCGGCGGCCGGTCGTCGAGGAAGCGGGACACTGGGGCCGTTACCCACTGCGTCGAGCTGGATTCGGCGACGTCCGTCGGCGTCGAGATTGCTGGTTCTTTCAGAGGTGCTGGATTCACGATTCCAGCAAGTAGCACTTTTAGCAGATGAAGTCTTTTAGCCCTATGACTTCAGCAGGAGACTGGCACTCTTCCAGTCCTTGGAGATTTTCTTAGCAAGCGTGAGAGTACACACCTAGTTCCTCTCTCCTGGTTCCTTGGCAAAAATAAAGAAGCACTGCAGGATTCCCCCAACAACAGCACACTGGCAGAAGGGGTAGGCAGTCCTTAGATCAGCAGGCCTCTTGTCCTTGGTTACAGGGTTCCTTGTCAGAAGTGATCTGATTTCTTAGTTCAGGGGTCCTTCTCTTATACCCCTTTCCGGCTTTGATCCCTTTGTCCATGCAGGGGATTTCCCCACATCCTGGGTCTGTTGTGGGCGGGGCCAGGCAGACGCACCTGGCCTATTCACTGAGCAGGGCTGGGTCCTCAGATGCCCAGCAGGAGGTGGAGCCAGCATTGACACTGGCAGGAGCAGAGCTATCGGCCTCCTGGCAGGAGGTGGGGCTAGGATCGTCCATGGCAGGCACAGAGCCATCAGCCGCTTGGCAGGAGGTGGAGCCAGCATTGTATCAGGCCGGGCCGGCTATCAACAACTACTCTCCCCCTACTATCAACGTAATGTCCCACTCATCCCACACTGACTCATCCAGACCTGTGGAGCCACCCAGCTCCTGTCACACACACGCAAGACCAGCAGAAACCAGAAATGGTTAGACAAGAAAATAGACACTTTCTAAAAGTGCTATTTTCAAACCCAGAGTCCAAAAACCATCCACACCAACGGATGCGTAATTAAACCTCGAGTTCAGGGATACCAAACTCGACATTGCACCATGCTCCCCGAGCCAGCTAGGATCATAGCATTAATAATCCCGGCGGCCCATTCTACCCAACGGAGAGCAGGCTACCTTGCAATAGTGAAGAACGAAGATGGTGGTCATTCACTATCAGGACATGCCAACTTGGTCAGGCGTGTCCTACCTTATACTTACAAAGCACCCTGCCCGCGAGCCTACCATAGGGGTGACTAACATGAAGTCAAGGGATGGTTCAAGGGGCTGGCAAGTAGGTATACTTGCGCAGCCTGCGCGACAGCACTAGGCTGCACGTGGGTCTCGCAATGACCGACCCGTAGACATTCTTTCACGAGGCCGCTCCTGTGGGTGGCACAACACGTGCTGCAACCCCACGAGCGGCATTTGTATTTACAAGCCCCGGCACTCCTGGTGCACTAGACGAGGGACTGACAGTAAACCAAATAAGCCAAACATGGATACAATAGATACATCAGTTTAACATAGGGAGCACTTGCGCTGTGGCACTGATCAGCAGTGACACCGCGCCCAAAGCATATACCAGCAAAACATCGTAAAACAGTAGAGGCAAACAGAAAAAATGGAGGAGATACTCAAGCCAATGATGTCAGGTCTAACAGTCTCCTTGGAGACCTGCTCTGCAAAACCTTTTTGACAATAAAATGTCAGACACTGAAAACGGAACCGCTGGAACCGCAGTAAATGCGACTCAGCAGGGTCCCGATGAAATGAATGAAGCGGGTGCAATAATCATTCCGGTACATTTAAGAAAATCTATAACGTTAAAACTTATAGAAAATGGACTGCCCACACAAGGTGGCACAGTCGTCTTCGTGATAGAGGCACACGAATATCGGCAGACAGAGGTATTCTATTCTTGGATAAAATTTCCAGCAGCAAACGCCGCAACACACGAGTTCCACTATTACAAAATAGGGGATCCACCGGAAGAGTACGCTCCTTTCGAGGAGATTGAAATCCCATTAAAATACCAAGAGCACCTGCTCTGGTTTAAAGGCGCCCTAAAACACAATGATCATATTACCAGGCTCGGTCCACTAGGTAGACCAGGAGCAAAGTGGCCGGTTCTAGCCAGCTACACACCACATCCGGACATTGCAAAAATGTCAAAAGAAGAGCTGTTAGTACAGCTAAAAACATTAATTAAAATACATAGACAATTAGTCCAATATGTAATGCGGACTGCTACAGTCCAAACAGCTATTAATGTTCCACAGCTGACCCCTCATCAGGGGAACACAAATAAAATTACACCACAGAACATGCAGTCATGTCTTGGTAAAACACCCATAAAACGGGAACAAATTCCTTTCTGGTTAGCGCAGAAAATTACTCAAATAGACCCAGTATTTCCGAATACTACCCCTATTGAGAAACACAGAATCCTGACCATCTGCCTTCCAATGGGGGGTCGCACCACACGTGGAGGACTGTGACACTTGGGGTACAGTCTTTGCTTCCATTTACACAAAAACACATGGTGTTCCGTCAATGGCGGTAATACCAGAAGTGCTGAAACAGATTCCGAATGAATACGGTCCAGAACCTGCTTTAACTCTTGGTATGAAATTACTGAAAGACTTCAAGCAGGTCTCGGCTATATTACTAGCCAATATAAAAGGAGAAGCAGCATCTGTGGCGATCCGCCAGAAATTGTAAGAAACAGATATAACAGATCAACCAATTGAGCTTGCCAGAATTATAGAAAAATGAAGAACTAGGTAGAGACAGCTTGGTTCGGAAAACCAGTAAAGCCCCAACTGCTCGAAAATCCTGAAAAATTATTTATTAAAAATAATTCAAGCACTCCTAAAAGGAACTACACTACACTGTCATAGGAGTGACTTATAGGAGTATATGTGTCCATTTTAGGGTTAGATATAGGGATACTATATCTAAAGCAAAGGGTGATTACACCCCAGCTCATTGATCAGCCAGTTGTTTCGGATTTGGATGGCCAGCCAGGGGTGGCATAATACATGCTGCAGCCCCTGGTAGGCCCTGGGTTCACTTATGCCCTGGGTATTTATGGTACACTGTACAAGGACTTACAAGAGTGACCCAATACTAATTGGTGAATGCACCTAAAGTACAGTGGATGTCAATTTAGAGAGAGAACAGCTAGGCTGTGGGTCTGATTAGCAGGCCCACAGCCAGGGTAAGTCGTAAACCAGTGAAGCAAAAAGCAAAAATCTGGGGTGACCATAGGATTGCAGACCCTACTCTCCTACACAGGTAACCAATTTAGAGAGAGAACAGCTAGGCTGTGGTCCTGATTAGCAGGGCCACAGCCAGACTAAAGTCGATAAACCAGTGACATACAGCAAAAAGTGGGGTTAACCATAGGAAGCGGATCCTACTCTCCTACACTTACCAAGTGGTGTTCTCCACTGGCCTCTTCAGTTGCCATTGGGTTATCTCTCAAGGGAGTTCAGATTGTTGCACCCCATATAGTTTCCATATACAGTTACCTTCTGCTGAGGGGCTACTTTTCTGTAATATGGTGCTTTTGATTCACTAGGGGAGGATTAGTCTTCCTCTTCAGTTACTTTCCTTGTGCTCTGTTTCCAACCTCTGTTGTTATCGGGAAAGGGACAGTCAATTCATACCTTCCTACAGTGGACTGTTCTTTCTGTGCTCAGTTCTTACTAGACGGCACAGTTCGACATGGCAATATCAGTCTATCTCTGTCTGTTGAGATGTTCTTCCCTTGTTGCACTCAGGGAAGGGTCTTCGCTTTGCTTGCGGGGCTCTTTCTCACAGCTTTTTCACTTATATGTAGGCAGTGTCTCATTCTGTCTTTTACGATGTTGTCTTCCACTATACTCCTTTTTCACTGAGTTTTCATCCCTCGCACACTGATCCCATACTTTCACAGTTTTTTGTGGGTGGCTCGCATTGTGCTGCTGAAACGTTTCTCTGAAGAAAACTGACGTCAACACGCCTTGAGGGACTTATATGACCTCGCTGATGGCACGTACATGGGCGACATCAGGGCGGGGTTGTGTGGCGCCGGCTCCCTGGTCTTCTCTGGTATCGTTGGGCTGCGCTCACATTGCTTTGCGCTTTAGGAACTGCTACCTGCTTTAATTCAATAGCGCTTTAATCCTGACTTATACATTGCTAGTTTGTGCAGTCCTAATTTGTATTGCTCATTTGTGCATTGCTCGCTTGTGCAGGTTAGACCATAATTTGTAGTGCTCGTTTGTGCAGTTATTATCGTAGCGCTCGCATCACAGATTTGAATACAATTGTTAGTGCCTGATTGTGCCGGTGCCACTGCCCACAGCGTAATCCAACTTTGTGCCCCAACCTGTTTCGGTTTTGCTTTTGCTGCCATCTTGTTGTTGTGCCTCGGAGCCCGTCCTCTCCAACCCGCTCCCGCCTCCCAGCTGCTCCTCTCTCGCTCTGCCCCCCTCCACTATCCACTTATATCAGATGCATTTGAGCGCAGCGTTCACGCTCAGCGGACGCGCCCTATGCGCGCCAAAGGTAAGCCCGTCTACGCCCGTCCGCGCCTGGATCGCGCCCAGTGCCAGACCCCCTGGCCCCCGCAAAATCCTCTCCTCCCGCATAACGTACAACACCGCTACCCTCTCAGCACTCAACTCCGGCCGTCGCCCAGACTGCTTCCAAGCCACCCCGGGACACACCAATGGGCCCTTCACCTGCCACTCCTGCAAGTTCGACTGCATCAGGACCCATACCAAACCCACAGACTCCAAACAGAGCTCCGACACTAACCATCTGAAGTGCATCCTACTCAACACCCGCTCGGTCCACAAACACGCCATTGAACTTTGGAACCTACTCGACACCACATCGCCGGACGTCGCCTTTCTTACAGAAACCTGGATGAACGCCTCATCAGCGCCCGACATCGCCATTGCCATCCCGGACGGCTACAAGATCATCCGAAAGGACCGAATCAACCAAACAGGATGAGGAATCGCCATCGTTCATAAGAACACCATCCGCATCACGATCAGTTCGGATGACAACCTCACAACCGCCGAACACCTTCACTTCCAGATTCACACCGACCCCAAGACCACACTCAGAGGCACCCTCATCTATAGACCACCCGGACCCCGCACACAATTCAGCGAAGACATCACTGACTTCATCAGCCCTCACGCCCTCCCCTCCGAGTACTACATCCTACTGGGAGACCTCAACTTCCACCTGGAAAAGAACAACGACAGCAACACCACCACCCTTCTGGACAACCTCGCCAATCTCGGACTCAAACAACTTGTAGACACCCCCACCCACTTTGCCGGGCACACGCTCGACCCAATCTTTACCTCCAGCAAGCACATCTCCTTTAATCACACCACAGCCCTCCATTGGACGGACCACAGCTGCGTTCACTTCAACTACAAAAAGACTACGACCCACAGCCAATTCCCAGGAGAAACTGGAATAAAATTACCACCGACCAGCTCTTCACATCGCTTCACCAAAACCCTCCTGCAAAATCATCGGACTCAAACCAAGCAGCCACCAACCTCACACAATGGATCACCCACAGCGCTGACGAATTAGCTCCCTTGAAAAACCATCAAATCAAGCATGGCAGCAAAAAAGCCCCCTGGTTCAATGACGACCTTAAGAAATCCAAGAAGATCTGTTGCACCCTCGAGAAAGCCTGGCGAAAAAACCCAACCACTGAAAACCTGACCACCTTCAAGAACGCCACCCGCAAACACCTCCAACTGATCCGATCCACCAAGAAATCAGCATTCAAGGATCGACTCGACAGCAACGCCCACAACAGCAAGGAACTATTCAACATCGTCAAAGAGTTTACCAACCCCACCGCCAGCACCAACGATATCTCCCCATCCCAAGACCTCTGCGACTCTCTAGCCTCGTTCTTCCACAACAAAATCGCTGACATACATAACAGCTTTGGAGACCAGCCCACCCCACCTACCTCCGAACTTAAACCCCCCTCCAACAACCTTTGCGCCTGGAACCCAATCACCACTGAAGACACCATCCGCCTTATGAACACCATTCACTCAGGATCGCCAACCGACCCATGTCCCCACCACATTTTCAACAAAGCAGACTCCATTATCGCACCCCATCTCCGAGACGTCATCAACTGCTCCCTCAACTCCGCCACCTTCCCGGAAAGCTGGAAACATGCCGAACTCAGCGCCCTCTTGAAGAAACCTACAGCAGACCCCACTGAACTTAAGAACTACCGCCCCATTTCACTCCTCCCATTCCCTGCCAAAGTCATTGAGAAAGCCGTCAACCGTCAACTCGCCGCCTTCTTCGAATCCAACAAATCCCTCGACCCTTCACAGTCGGCTTCCGAGCCAAACACAGCACCGAAACCGCCCTCATCGCAGCAACAGACGACATTCGAACTCTACTGGACAACGGAGAAACTGCTGCCCTCATCCTACTCGACCTCTCCGCAGCCTTCGACACAGTCTGTCATAACACCCTTATACAGCGCCTCAGCGACGTCGGAATACAAGGGAAAGCATTGGACTGGATAATCTCGTTCCTCGCCGGAAGAACCCAGAGAGTCCGCCACCCCCTTTTAGATCAGAGGCCACCGAAGTCATCTGCGGCGTACCCCAAGGATCTTCACTCAGTCCCACCCTCTTCAACCTATACATGAGTCCCCTGGCATCCATTGCGCGCCAACACAACCTTAACATTATCTCCTACGCAGACGACACTCAGCTGATCCTATCCCTCACCAAAGACCCAATCACCTCCAAAACCAACATGCACGAAGGGATGAAAGAAGCAGCCAAGTGGATGAAGAACAGCCGTTTGAAACTAAACTCAGACAAAACGGAAGTCTTTATCTTAGGATCATCCCCCTCCGCCTGGGACGACTCATGGTGGCCTCCGGCCCTGGGAAACGCACCAATACCAACGGACCACACACGTAACCTGGGCTTCATCCTGGACTCCTCTCTCTCGATGACCAGACAAGTCAACGCCGTCTCATCATCATGCTTCAACATCCTACGTATGCTCAACAAAATCTTCCGTTGGATCCCCACCGAAACAAGAAAGACGGTCACCCATGCACTGGTCACAAGCAGGCTAGACTACGGAAACACCCTTTACGCCGGAACCACAGCCAAACTACAGAAAAAACTCCCAACGCATCCAAAACGCCTCAGCCAGACTCATCTTAGACATCCCCCGCCAAGCTCACATTTCCAGTCACCTGAAAGACCTCCACTGGCTCCCCGTAAACAAGAGAATAACGTTCCGTCTCCTCACCCACGCACACAAAGCCCTCTACGACCTAGGACCCGAATACCTCAACACGCGCCTGTCCTTCTACCCCCCCACCCGCCAACTTCGATCATCAAATCAAGCCTTCGCCGCAATTCCACGCATCCAAAGATCCACCATGGGAGGAAGATCCTTCTCCTACTTAGCGGCCAAGACCTGGAATTCCCTCCCCACCCACCTCCGCCTCACACAGAACCACCTCTCCTTCAGAAAACAAAGTAAAGCTCCCCCCATCCCTCAAGCGCCTTGAGACCCTCTGGGTGAGTAGTGCGCTATACAAATTTAAACTTGACTTGACTTGAGTCTGACGCCTGGGAATATTTTAAGTTAAGGAATCTGCGGCTAGACAATGTCTCTACCAGACACATCGTTACCGAAGGTAAGTAACTCGTACATTATGACCACCAAGAGCTTTGAAATTATTACTATAGCAAGCAAACATTAACTGTGGTGGCGCTACTACGATAGTCTCTCACACTGGGAACTACTATAGTGACAATAATAACAATATAAACAATACATTCATCTTTATAATGATGATAATATGAATAGAATACACAATGGTGATCTGTACGTCATAAGATCCCATGACAAAGTATGTGTTAGTCTGTTTTCTATAGTAAGGACTTGGTGATTGTAAAAAACTACAACTCCCAGAAGGCCACATTAAGGGCTGGGTAGGGAGTGGTATAAAAATAGATTGAATAGTAGTGTCCTCCAACCGTGAGCAAGACCTCGTGTGGCCGAAACGCGTCGGTGTGACAGACTGGCTCTGTTTGCAAAATAAAATACCTGAAGTTAAGGACTCCTGAGTGTGGCGTATCTTTGTTGTAAAATATATATATATGTACTTGTGTATATATGGGACATTCTAGAGGTACTGCTACATCTCTAGTTATTTTTCCTGTGAAAGAACTGCTTTGTTGTTGGGGGCTAATGTTGTCTTTGACTTTGATGCGCTGGTGAGATTGGGAAGGAGTCTGCTTCCTGCTCTGCCTGTAGTGACCCAGGAGGAGGGGTCACCAACGTCACGGGCACGTTCTACTTAAGCGCAGGACTTACCCCGCTGCACAGGATGTGCTGATGAGATTGGGACGGGGTCTGCTTCCTATTGTGCCTGTAGTGACCCAGGAGGAGGGGTCACCAACGTCACGGGCAAATGTTACTTAACCCCTTCGATGCGGCCGCGATTCCCCTGGTGTGCTGTAAACAGCACGAACAGGGGCGGGCCGTGACGAACCCCAGCCGTCATCAGCACATGAGCACCGTAGTGCATGACGGCTGGGGTTCGTCATGAGCATGGAAGGGGTTAAACGCAGGACTTTTTTCCACAGCGCTGTCAAAGTTACTTTAATTTTACTTTAAAAAAGAAAAGTAAGAAGCATGCGGGGAAAGTTGTGTGCTAAACTGTATTGTAGCTTTGGTGGTGAATGCCAAGCAATTCTTACTCCCATATTGGGTGATGTATGTACGCCCCCTATTAGCACTGCAGCACACAAATCTGGTGATCACTCACTAAACCAGCATTTGCAATGCAATAGGTCTCGCATTACGAAAGTTTGAGCTATTGGTATTGTAAATGACAATTTTTTTATTTATTTGCTGGTTTTGAAAATAGCAAAATTAATAGCTATGTCATTTACAATGCCAATACTTTTAACTTTTGCAAATGTGACACCTATAGCATTTGTAATGCAATGTGTTGTATTTACGTGACTTAGATGGATTGTAATAACAAATAACAATGGCTTTTATTGGGGGGGAGGAGCCAAGATGGCGATCTGAACAGACGTGCGGACGCTCGGCTCCGCCGGCTCACGAGTCCCGCACCTACATCCTGATCTCTATCCTGCTGATCCTTTTTGCCCACAAGGTGCGGGAAAAGGTGCCGAGTCCGACGGTGTCCCTCCGGTCTCTCCGCCCGCCCGGGGTCGGAAGTTACGGGACGGAGTGCCCTTGCCCGGGTCCCTGCCCGCACCACAGCGCCTGCCGGACCAGCGCCTGCCGGACCTCGCGTGCCCGTCCTGATGCGGCGACTGTGACACAACGCGGGGGTGCCTCCGCCTGCCTGCTGCTTGGCCGATACTTGTTTTCTCCACCCGGCTGAGACTACGCGGAGCTGTACCGGAACGGCTGAGAAGGGGCTTCCCTGGGGTTCCTTTGTTCATGGCCGCCATGATGCTGGTCGGCTCTTCTCGCCAACGTGCCTGTCGCCGGTGAACTCCCCACGGCTCTGCCTATTTCCTTCACGGCTGACTGCTCCCTAATTGAACGACGGACGGCAGCGGATACAGTGTGCCACAGGGACGACGGCTGCCTAACGATCGGGTCCCGTGGCCCCCTTGTCTTACTTCCCCCCCCAGCTCTCCATGCACTGAAGTAAAGATGGCGGCTCCTGCTCTCCGGTGCTGTGAGGACGACTGTGTGCTTTCCCTTCGGGATGACGAGCACGCTTTCGTGCAGGGGGCTGGGGCTGATTTCTCCCCTGGGAATATGGAGCTACCGGACCTGCAGCCGGAATGGACCTACAAAGATGTACTGAAGGCCTTGGGTGAGCTACGAACGGAGATGTTCTGCACCTATACAGTATTGAGCGCGGCTCTGGATGAATGTGCTCATGATGTATGCCATGCGCAGGGAGCTCACCCCCGACAAGATCTTGTATTGTTTTTGTCACAGTCTGCCAGCCCACCGCCACCTCCGAGTGCTACTGTTGCGATTCTGGAAACTACTGCTGAGGCTTGTGGAGATCTGTTGCCGCCCGTCGATAACGCCGCTGCAACATTGTCTCCCCTTTGTTTCCTGGCTGGCTGTCTACCTCGTGCTACAGTCTCACTGCTTTGTTCATTGCTAGCCTGCCCTCCTGCCTTGTCTTCTGCTTCGTCCTTGCTGGTTTTGACTTCCCCATCTCGTGACTTTTGCCGCTTGGTTGCTTTGGACGAGTGTGTCATCAGGGGAGAACTATCTAAGGCAGGCAGGCGATGCCTGTTCAACGACTGTGCACTTCCCCCATCCTCGGAGCGGCCATGTTTCTTTGTTGCCTCGGACTACATCGGAATGCCGCGCAGGGTAGATGTGAGTTCACCTCCCAGATCGGGCCAGGGCTAGGTGGTCCACCTGCTGCACTGATATACTGGCGGGTGGGGACCGCGAGGGACCCGACTCTTGTATGTGATTTTGTGTATTGATTGTTGTCTCTCCCTAATGGTCAGACCTTTGGTGCAGCTATCCGTTATTGTTATTGGGGTAGAGAATGCTTAGCGAGCCGGGGGTGTCCGAGCGTTTGCGATATGGCCCTCCTCCCCGACGTTCTTTTGTGGGAGTTCTGGGACAGATTTCTTTCCTTGCTCCCCATAGCACTAGTGCATATTTTTCTTTGTTTCTTCCCTCTTTCTTTCTCTCCACTTCTCTTTTCTTCCTAAATTTCGGGTTTTTAGGGCGACAGACACTCTGCTGGGGGGGGGGGGGGGGGGCAGGCCGTAGCCTCTGCATGTGTGTAGGGTGGGGGGTTATATTTAGTTTTTGTTAGTTTCTATGGTGCCTACGTACGATCTCTTTTATGATTTCTTCCCTTTTCTTCCGTTCTGGATCTGTTATAGGGGGTTAGTTAGGAGTGGGTAGCGCTGGGGGTGGTACGTATATGTGAACTGCTTCTCCTGTTGACGTGTGCAGTACTGCCAGGCTGACGGGGTGGGTTTCATTACGGTTGTTTCGTCTTGTTGCTGCCTGCCCATGTAGTGAGGTTAATGTGCGGACTCAGTTCTCCTTGACTCTATTCTTCACTGATTTATCTTTGGACTGGAACAAAAATTTGAAAACTTAAACCTCAATGCTCCTTTTCCCTAGCGACATGATTCCGTTTAGTGTAACTACTACTGATTGTTGCTATATTGCCTGATGTCGCTGGGGAACCGTATTGCTTGCTCCTGTGCTTCACAGTTTCGTGGCCGGCCTGGTGGTTGTAGGCCCGTATTTGTAGTGATTTTCATGCACAATAAAGGTTTAAAAAAAAAAAAAAAAAAAAAACAATGGCTTTTATTGTTTTTTAATAATTAATACTTAAATAAAAGTTGTCATTTATATTGGCAATAGCTTAAACTTTTGTAAATAACTTTTGTGAAGATTATGTTCAGTGTATTTTATTGTGATGAAAATCCAAGAACAGAAGTGAAATATTAACATCTTTTCGTGACATTTGTAATAAAGCTTGAAACATTGAGAGAACATATTTGAACCAGTTGTTGAGTGGTTGCACAGACTGATGCTGTGATGGCGCTGAGTGATGCTGTGGCGGCGATGAGTGATGCTGTGGCGTTCAGTGATGCTGTGGTAGCGCATAGTGATGTTGTGGTGACCCTGAGTGATGCTGTGGTGGTGCAGAGTGATGCTGTGCTGATGCGATAGATAGAGGGAGGGCGATAGATAGACAGATAGTGAGTGCAATAGATACACAGATAGAGTGAGGGCGATAGATAGATAGACAGATAGTGAGTGCAATAGATACACAGATAGAGTGAGGGCGATGTGAGAAGTTGGCCTGATATGTAATGTCCACTATTCTAGTAGGCACCCTGTATCAGTCCAAACAACCATTATGGTGATGGTTGTAAAGTCAACCTTATAGACCAGCTATCCTAGTGGTAGCATGGACAAAGCAGTCTTAGGCTAAAACTTCAAAGAGCATTTGAAGCCAGCTGTTTTACCATATGTAACCCCTTTAATACCAAATGAAAGGACACCACACAGGTTATATATAAAATATATATGTATTTATTACTAACACAACCCCTCTGAACTCTTTGAGGTCAGAGGCACAAGCACATAACAAGATACTTAATTATCATACAATAAGTTGCACAAAATACTGCCGAGCCCTAGGAGCGTTGAAAACCATATACTAAAATAGTGGTATAAGAACCACGTCACGAACAAGGAATAGGCCTAGGACCTAGGGAATCGCTGGGGCTACACTGTACTACCAAAGGTTAGGAAGCAGGAGGCCCACGGGAAGCGTGTGCAGTGTCTAAACACACACGCTGGTTCTCATAGGAATACAATGGGAACGAAAGAATTAGAAACTAGTTGATTTAGGACACTTCCGGATGGACTAGGATAAAGCTACTTAAAACTAGGACACTTGGATAGTCAATACCCACAGGAGCACCGGAGTACTCGTGTTACCTCACCCACAGGAGCCGGGTGCATAGGTGTCAAAGGGTTTCGGGTTTCGTCGCTAAATCCTATGGAGACCTGTGAAAAGATGCTGCAGGCGACCAGGAGAGAAGTGTCCGGTTGGATCCAAGGGCGGGTCGAGGATGATGTATACCTGAAAGCAAAGGGGACAGAGTCTAGGTCACTAGCCAGTGACCAGGAAGGAACCAGGCGATGTTGTGAAGCAATCCGGTGATGTCGTGAAGCTTGTCTCTGCAGCCACGTGGACCAGGGGACATCGACGACTTCCAGGAGCTGGATACAGACTGTCCTACAAAGGATTTTGCTGTTGGCGGTGTCGGCTTCCGGATTGGAGTCAACAAGCCTTGGCAAAGGCAACCCATGCAGGAATTGAAGATGGCTTCTGTTGCAGACCAGCAAAGTCTAGGGGGCTTCTCCTTTTCAGGGAAGCAGGGGCCAGCCGGGAGTAACCAGGCCAGCAGTGTAGATTCAAAGGTTCGTCGTCACAGAGGCCACTAGCCTACGGGCAAGTGACCGGACAGACGCGTCGAGCACAAAAACACTAGCAGGCCCCACGCAGCACTCATGGAGTGCTGTGCGTCGGTGTAGAAGGTGCTCTGGGCTGGGACTTCTCAATCCCCAATGCACAACTTTAAGGGTGCCTCAGAAGCTGCACAAGTAGCAAGGAGCAGGTTTTTCAAGATGGCCGGTCCCACGTCTCTCGTCGCCTCCATGGGTCTCAGCTTTACTGTGGCTGTGGATTGGGCTCAAGGAAGTCTGGTTCTTGTCAGGCTCTGTGCTCGGGCTCCGGCGGGAGCGTCGACAAAGCAAACCGCAGATCGCCGGATGGTGCCTGTTTGCACAGGGTGGTCACTTCTTGACCACAAGGGAGATTCTTCAGTCCTCTAGTTGCAGTAGAATGTCGAAGGTCCAGAGTTTCGTTTCAAGTTTCAGTTCAGGATAAATCTAAAGTCTCTAGACTCAGCTCCTACCTTTATACTAATCAAAGGGGCTGGATTACCTGCTAGGTCCCTCCTATGGGTGGGACCAGGGAAGGGGGTGGTTACACCCCTTTCCCTTTGTCCAGTTTCGCGCCAGAGCCGGGGCTGGAGTGCCCCAGCAACTGGTTTCAACCGGACTATGCATGGAGCACCTTGTGCGCCCTAGGCAGTGTTTCATTTCATTCAGCCCTACCTGCCCCAATACACTATGGCCTGTCTGGGGTGGTGCTTGCATCTCCCAAGACAGAAAACCTATTGTCCAAGCCTCCCTCGCTGGAGGGACTCCCAGCAGCAGGAGGTCAGACTTGTGTCTGGCAGCAGCAACATCCATTTTGTGATCCTGAGTGTGAGAAGGTGGCCTGATATGCAGTGCTCACTATTCTAGTGAACACTATGTATCAGTCCAGCAACCCTTATTGATGATTGGTTGTAAGTCAACCTTATAGACCAGCTATCCTAGTAGCGTGGATACCAGCAGTCTAAGGCTAAAGACTCGAGAGGGCGTGTTAAGCCAGCTGTTATACCACACATATACCCCTTGAACACCAAGTGAAAGGACACCACACAAGTGTTATGAAAATAAACAGTGTATTTATTAAGATCACAACAGCCCTGTACTCTTTATGAGGACAGGGTACTAAGCACAAAACAAAACTCTTACGAAAATACTTAAGTTAGCACAGTATATACAAATGCCCGAGGGGCACGGAAAACCATATACTCTGGAAGTGGAATGCGAAATTACTAGCAGGTAAGTACAGTACTAATAGGCTTTGGAATCGCTAGATCTTGACTATAGAATCTTCAGATTACTTCTAGGAGACCCAGGGGACTCGGGTGCAGAGTGTGCACTCTCACGCGTGATGCGGGACAAAGTCTATGGTAGCTAGATTTCACAGAGTTAGTGTTCTCGGGCGACCCCGACCTGGTAGGAGGAAAACGAAAGTGGATTCTGACCCTTGGATAGTGAGGCTATGCTGGGGCACCAAAATGCCGAAGTTACCTAGCCCAGGGGCTGCAGCTGCATAGGTCTCAAAAGACGTCAGGAATCCTCGTAGACGGACCAGGAGCCTGGAAGAAAGAAGTTACTGGCAGGCGACCAGTGAAGAAAGTTCGATGGATCCAAGCCTAGATCGAAGGTAGATGACACCTGAAAGCAGAGGGGACCAAGTTCGTGACTACTAGCCAGTAGTCAGGTGGCACCAGGAGGGCACCGGATGGTAGTCACCTCGACTAGGTGAGTGGGTGACGCTGTGCTCTGCAGATCTCACGGACCAGGAGGCGTTGTCAGCGACCAGGATGGAGGAGCGAGCTGTCCCACGATGGATGAAGCTGTCGGCGTCGCTGGACCCAGGATTGGGCAACAAAGCCTTGGCAAATTCAAGCCCACGCGGTGGACTCAAAATGGCGTCTGGAGTGGACCAGGAGGGTCCGGGGTGCTTCTCTTGAAGAAGGAAGCAAGGGCCAATCTGGAGCAACCAGACCAGCAGCAGTGATGTCGTTGGGCGTCGTGAAGGCCACAAGCCAGCCGGCTAGTAGCCAAACAACGCGGTGAGCAGGCAAAAGCAGAAGGGCCCCACGCAGATCGTGGAGATGCTGGAGGACTGATCTTCGGTGCTGGAGCTGCTCAGGGTTGGGGCTTCTCGGACCCCAAAGCACTCACCAGTGGAGCACACGGTGGGCTTGTTGCAAAGAAGTCGTGCAGTCTTGGCGATCGTCGGTCCCTCAAGGTCTCGTCGCACTCACGGTTCTCAGGTTGGCTGTAGAGGTGAGTAGAGGTCAGAGGTGCCAGGGAAGCCGGGTCTCGTCGAGCTGGGCAGTCGGATTCCGGAGGAAGGACTTGCAGCAGACCGCAGTGTTCTTAGGATGGTGCCTGCGGATGCAGGGTGACTACTCCTTAGCCACAAGGGAGAATCTTGAAGAAGAAATCTTGATGTCCTTTCGCAGAAAGTCGTGTCTTGATTCCAAAGATCTAATTTGAACAGGGGGCCCGCTCCTATCTTTATACTAAAAAAGGGGGCTGACCCGGTGACTAGGTCCTGCCTATGGGTGGGACTAGGAGGGGGGTGGTTACACCCCTCTCCCATGCCGGACTTTCCCCAGGCCAGGGGCTGGTGTGCCCCTGGAACTGGTTCTGACCGGCCTATGCGTAGTGAGCACCGGGGTGCCACTCAGCAGTCACCTTCCTGTAAAGCCCTGCCTACCCAGGATACACAAAACCCTGTCTGGGACGGTGCTAGCACCGCCCTCGACAGGAAACCCTTTGTCCAGGCTCCCCTCGCTGGAAGGACTCCCAGCTGCAGGGGGTCAGACTCGTGTCTGTGGTGGCAGCATCCATTTTGTGGAGCTGAGGCTTCGTTTAACTTTAACCGGGGTTCACAGTTACATACATGTCGTGTCCCTCTAGAAGGGTGGAATGCTAACCCCGTCGCCAGAATTGGCGAGGGGTTAGTATTCCAATTCGTATGACACCTTACTCGACATGTTTTGATAAAGCAATACCAAAGATAGCATTTAACCACGAGGATTATAATGCACTTAAGAGTATATGGTAGGCGATATCATGGAACAGATATTAGGACTTGGTTCCGCAAGCTGCAGACAGGTTCAGCTCATGCCAGAGCACCATCTCACACGATTCCAAGCACTCTGCCTTCAGGATTGTCAAGGCCTGCCATAGGAGTGACTGATAGGAGTCTGTGTGTCCATTTTTACGGTTAGATATAGGTATACTATATCTACAGCAAAGGGTGATTACACGACTTTGCCCCGGCTGTCATGCAGCCAGTTGTGTCAAATTTAGGAGGCCAGCCAGGGGTGGCATAATACATGCTTCAGCCCCTGGTAGGCCCTGGGTACACCTATGCCCTGAGTTACAGGGTCTGACAAGGTGACCCAGTACCAATTGGTAATGCACCTAGGGTACATGTGGTAATTTAGAGAGAGAACAGCCAGGCTGTGGGTCTGATTGGCAGGCCTACAGCCAGAGAAAGTCGTAAACCAGTGAAACAAAAGCAAAAAATATGGGTGATCATAGGATTGCAGACCCTACTCTCCTACATGACCCCCCCAAACTTTGGGACAATAAGCTAACCTTGACCAGGTGAGTCTTCTTGTTCTAAGTGGAAATATCTGGAGAGCCCATCGGCATTGCCATGATCAGTACCAGGTCTATGTTCCACTGTAAAGTCCATCCCCTGTAGGGAAATGGACCACCTAAGCAGTTTGGGGTTTTCACCCTTCATCTGATTTAGCCACAAGAGGGGCTTATGGTCGGTCTGAATCTTGAAGTGAGTGCCAAACAAGTATGGCCTCAGCTTCTTCAGGGCCCAAACCACAGCAAAGGCCTCCCTCTCAATAGCTGACCAATTCTTCTCTCTGGGGGTCAGCCTTCTGCTTATAAAAGCAATGGGCTGGTCTTGACCATCAAAATTCAGTTGAGATAGAACAGCTCCCACACCCAACTCAGAAGCATCTGTTTGGACAATGAATGGTTTGGAGTAGTCTGGACTCTTAAGGATAGGTGCTGTGCACATGGCCTGCTTTAGGTCATCGAATGCTTTTTGACAGCCTGCTGTCCACTGAACCTTTTTTGGCATTTTCTTACTTGTCAGTTCATTTAATGGAGTCACAATTTATCCATAGTTCCTGACAAACTTTCTATAGTAACCAGTCAGGCCCAAGAAAGCTCGAACCTGAGTCTGGGTGGTTGGAGGAGCCCAGTCCCTGATTGACTGTATTTTGCTCTCCAGTGGCTGAACCTGGCCTCCACCTACAAGGTGGCCCAGGTATACAACCTGTGTCTGCCCTATCTGGCACTTGGTGGCCTTGATAGTGAGGCCTGCTGCTTGCAGAGCCTCTAACACTTTCCTCAGGTGAACCAGGTGATCCTCCCAGGTGGAGCTAAAGACAGCAATATCATCTAGATATGCTGCACAGAAGTCATCCAGCCCAGTGAGAACATGATTCACCAACCTTTGGAAGGTGGCAGGTGCATTTTTCAGACCAACGGGCATTACCACAAATTGATAATGCCCACCAGGGGTTGAAAATGCTGTCTTGGGCTTGACATCCTCAGCTAACCTGATTTGCCAATACCCAGCTGTCAGGTCAAATGTACTTAAGTAGTTGGCAGAAGCCAATCTATCTATAAGTTAATCTGCCCTTGGTATTGGGTGGGCATCAGTCTTAGTGACTGCATTGAGACCCCTGTAGTCTACGCAGAACCTCATCTCTCTCTTACCATCCATCCTGGGTGTGAGGTTTTGGCACTAGAACTACTGGACTAGCCCAAGGGCTATCTGAGGGTTCAATGACTCCCAACTCCAACATTTTCTGCACTTCAGTTTTGATGCAGTCTCTAACATGATCAGGCTGCTTGTAGATTTTACTCTTAACTGGCAGGCTGTCACCAGTGTCAACCTCATGGGTACACCAATTGGTCTGACTGGGTGTCAGAGAGAACATATGTCTGAAAGACTGAAGAACCTGTTTACAGTCTTTCTGCTGATGCTCAGAGAGGCTGCCACAAAAGACAACACCATCTACTGACCCATCATCAGGATTCTAAGTGAGCAGGTCTGGGAGAGGGTCACTCTCTTCCTCCTGTCCCTCATCAATGGCCATGAGCAAGCTCATGTCCTTCCTGTCGACATATGCTTTGAGCCTGTTGGCATGGAGTACCCTGTGGGGACTCCTGGGAGTTCCAAGGTCCACCAGGTAGGTGACCTCTCCCTTTTGCTCAAGAATTGTGTGGGGCCCAGACCGTTTGTCTTTGAGTGCTGCTGGGGCCACTGGCTCCAACACCCACACCTTCTGTCCAGGCTAGTAAACAGTCAGGACAGCCTTTTGGTCGTGCCAAGCTTTTTGAAGTTCTTGACTGGCCTTAAGGTTTTCAGATGCCTTCTCCATATACTCAGCCATCCTGGAGCGGAGACCAAGTACATAGTCCACTATGTTGGTTGCAGGCTTTTTGAGAGGTCTCTCCCATCCTTCCTTCACCAAACACAGGGGGCCTCTCGCAGGATGCCCATACAAAAGTTCAAAAGGGCTGTAGCCAACCCCCTTTTGTGGGACCTCTCTGTAAGCAAACAGAAGGCAGGGTATCAGGACATCTCATCTACGCCTGAGCTTTTCAGGTAGTCCATGAATCATCCCTTTTAGGGTCCTGTTGAACCTTTCAACAAGCCCATTGCACTGTGGATGATAGGGTGTAGTGAACTTGTAGTTGACACCACATTCCTTCCACATAGCAGTTAAGTAGCTTGACATGAAGTTTGCACCTCTGTCAGAGACAACCTCCTTAGGGAAGCCCACTCTGGAGAACACTCCAACTAGGGCCCTTGCCACTACAGGTGCTGTAGTGTTCCTAAGTGGAATAGCTTCAGGATACCTGGTGGCATGATCCACTACCACCAGTATAAACTTGTGCCCTGATGCTGTCTGGGGTTCCATTGGACCAACAATGTCAATCCCCACTCTTTCAAAGGGCACCCCCACCACAGGCATTGGTATAAGGGGGTCCTTTGTTGTGCCACCTGACTTACCACTGGCTTGGCAAGTGACACAGGAGCGACAAAACTCCTTGGTATCCTCATTCATGTGAGGCCAGTGAAAGTGTGAGACAAGCCTGTCCCAAGTCTTTGTCTGGCCTAAGTGACCTGCTAAGGGAATCTCATGGGCCAAGGTAAGGAGGAAACCTCTCTGAGTCAAGGGTACAACCAGCCTCCTGGTCATGCCAGGCTTGGAGTCTCTTGCCTCAGTGTACAGGAGTCCATCTTCCCAGTATACCTTGTGGGTACCTGTGGCGTTCCCAGCAGCCTCAGCAGCAGCCTGCTGTCCGAGGGGTTCAAGGGAAGGGCAGTCTAACTGTTCCTTCCCCAGGTCTTCCCTTGAGGGTCCCCCTGAGCCCAGGAATTCAACTTGATCAAGTTCAAACTCTTTAGGCTCAGTTTCCCTCAATTCCTGTAGGTCAGCCTCCTCTGAGACTTGATCCACAACCTGGGGCAAGGGGGAAGGCACAGCCTTAACCCTACTGCTCTTCTTCTTGGAAGGTGTCTGGTCCATTGTTCCAGGATCCAGCACCTGTTCAGTGGGGCATTTCCTGACCTGTGACCTGGTCACAGCAAACACATGTGCTGGCAAGCCTAACATTTCCATGTGAGTCCTCTGCTCCACTTCTGACCATTGTGATGACTCCAAATCATTGCCCAACAAACAATCCACTGGGAGGTCTGAACTAACTACAACCTTCTTTTGGCCAGTTACCCCTCCCCAGGAGAAAGCTACAATTGCCATACTGTGACTGGTAGTGACATTGCTTGCATTGGTCACCAGGAAATCTGTACCTGGCATGATCTGTCCAGGGTCCACAAAGTTAGGTGTCACCATTGTGACACTGGCACAAGTGTCCCTATAGGCCTGAGCCATTTTTCCATTAATGAAAGGTGTCTGTCTGTATTTGCCCAAAGTATTAGGACTTATATCAGGGGACATATCCACATCCCCTGTACAGACAAGGACAGCCTGAGTGAGTGTGCCAACTAAGTTGTCATACCCCTCAGAACCCAAGGTTAACCCAACTAAACCCTCGGGAGGTGCACTACCACTGCTGACTGTACTAGGGGGCACAGGTGCCTTAGGGGCTGCAGTGGCAGGAGTCTGCCCTCCTCCTTTCTTGGTGCACTCACTAAACCAGTGAGTTTTACTTTTGCAGTATTGGCACCACCTTTTGGACTGGCCTTCTTGATTCTTCTTTTTCTGGGGAGCCTGACCCCCACCGTCTTTGGGTTGTTGGGGACCTGTCGAAGACTTCTGGTCATTTTGTTCCCCCTTAGAATCTTTACCCTTCTGGTCTGCTTTCTTCTGACCACCTTGATTCTGGCCCTGGTTCTGCTTAACTCTTGTTCTGACCCATCTGTCTGCCTTCTTTCCCAATTCTTGGGGAGAGGTCAGATCTGAGTCAACAAGATGCTGATGCAACAACTGGTTCTGACAATTGTTTAAAATGTGTTCTCTCATGATCAAATTATACAATCCTGTGTAATCAGTAACCTTACTGCCCAGCAACCAGCCCTCCAAAGCCTTAGTGGCACAATCTACAAAATCAGACCAATCCTGAGACTGAGTTTTCTGGGTATCCCTGAACAGCGACCTGTACTGCTCAGTGGTTAGGCCAAACCCATCAATCGGTGTATTCTTCAGGACTTGGTAATTGTTAGCATCCTCCACTCTTGTAGTGAGGAGCTTATCTCTACCTTTACCTTCAAAGGAGAGCCACAAGATAGCTGCCCACTGACTTTGGGGAACACCCTGCACAGTGCAGGCCCTCTCCAAGGCAGTTATCCATTTGTGGAGGTCATCCCCTTGTTTAAAGGGGGACACTATCTTATTCAGGTGCTTTGTATCAAAACTCCTTTCCCTATTGCTAGGTACATTGCTGCCACCAGTGGGGGCTACCCCACTTAACTGTTGCTCTCTAGCAAAGGCAAGCCTCTCTTTGGCCAGGGCAAGTTCTTCCCTTTCAATCCTCAGATTGGCTGCCCTTTCTTTAGCTTCATACACTCTCCTCTGAGGGGAGGTCATCCTCCTCAAAGCAGAGCTCTGAGAGCCATTGGTTTGAATGGATCTGCCAGAGCCTCTTGATAGAGACCTAACTCGTCCATTCCCAATGTTAAGCTGGCCTGAGAGGGGTCCCAGGGCTCTCCTAGTACCATTCTCATGCCTGCTTAAGTTGTCCCTAGTTAGCTGACTAACTACTTCTGGACCTTTGTCTGCCTCATCCCCAGATGTCTCCTGATCATCATCCTCCTCACCTGAGAGATGGATGAGATCTGGGTCACCCCTAGTTCCTTCTAGGGCTGGCATGTCCCCTTCTGGATGAGAAGAGCTAAGAAGTTTCTCAGCTTTTCTGGCATCATAAGTCTCTAAGAGACCTATCAGAAATGGGATTGTGGGGTTAGACCCCTGTTTTAGCTTCCTGGAGGTACACACTTGTCTCATCTCCTGGAAGCTAAGGGCTGCATATCTAGAAGAGGCCTGTGGAGGGTCCTCAACCACCTGAGGGGTCTCAGTAGACTCTCCGTGGTTAGACATGCTTTCTAGTGTGGTGTAAGTGATGCACCTGCCTACACTATGTGTTCACCTACTGATCCCTTGCTAAGAGTTGCAGACAAGGTGTGCTAAGCCTTGAGGAGCTGCAACAGCTGGTTCAGTAGAACTCAGAGTATTCTAAGCTAAGTTATATGTACCTACAAGTACTTATGTGATCTTTCAACAAGATATTCTTAGGATACGTGTGGTAAAACAACAGCAAGCTCAAATCCCACCGCTGCCACCAATGTGAGAAGGTGGCCTGATATGCTGTGCTCACTATTCTAGTGAACACTATATATCAGTCCAGCAACCCTTATTGATGATTGGTTGTAAGTCAACCTTATAGACCAGTTATCCTAGTAGCGTGGATACGAGCAGTCTAAGGCTAAAGACTCGAGAGGGCGTGTTAAGCCAGCTGTTATACCACACATATACCCCTTGAACACCAAGTGAAAGGACACCACACAAGTGTTATGAAAATAAACAGTGTATTTATTAAGATCACAACAGCCCTGTACTCTTTATGAGGACAGGGTACTAAGCACAAAACAAAACTCTTACGAAAATACTTAAGTTAGCACAGTATATACAAATGCCCGAGGGGCACGGAAAACCATATACTCTGGAAGTGGAATGCGAAATTACTAGCAGGTAAGTACAGTACTAATAGGCTTTGGAATCGCTAGATCTTGACTATAGAATCTTCAGATTACTTCTAGGAGACCCAGGGGACTCGGGTGCAGAGTGTGCACTCTCACGCGTGATGCGGGACAAAGTCTATGTTAGCTAGATTTCACAGAGTTAGTGTTCTCGCGCGAACCCGACCTGGTAGGAGGAAAACGAAAGTGGATTCTGACCCTTGGATAGTGAGGCTATGCTGGGGCACCGAAATGCCAAAGTTACCTAGCCCAGGGGCTGCAGCTGCATAGGTCTCAAAAGACGTCGGGAATCCTCGTAGACGGACCAGGAGCCTGGAAGAAAGAAGTTGCTGGCAGGCGACCAGTGAAGAAAGTTCGATGGATCCAAGCCTGGATCGAAGGTAGATGACACCTGAAAGCAGAGGGGACCAAGTTCGTGACTACTAGCCAGTAGTCAGGTGGCACCAGGAGGGCACCGGATGGTAGTCACCTCGACTAGGTGAGTGGGTGACGCTGTGCTCTGCAGATCTCACGGACCAGGAGGCGTTGTCGGTGACCAGGATGGAGGAGCGAGCTGTCCCACGATGGATGAAGCTGTCGGCGTCGCTGGACCCAGGATTGGGCAACAAAGCCTTGGCAAATTCAAGCCCACGCGGTGGACTCAAAATGGCGTCTGGAGTGGACCAGGAGGGTCCGGGGTGCTTCTCTTGAAGAAGGAAGCAAGGGCCAGTCTGGAGCAACCAGACCAGCAGCAGTGATGTCGTTGGGCGTCGTGAAGGCCACAAGCCAGCCGGCTAGTAGCCAAACAACGCGGTGAGCAGGCAAAAGCAGAAGGGCCCCACGCAGATCGTGGAGATGCTGGAGGACTGATCTTCGGTGCTGGAGCTGCTCAGGGTTGGGGCTTCTCGGACCCCAAAGCACTCACCAGTGGAGCACACGGTGGGCTTGTTGCAAAGAAGTCGTGCAGTCTTGGCGATCGTCGGTCCCTCGAGGTCTCGTCGCACTCACGGTTCTCAGCTTGGCTGTAGAGGTGAGTAGAGGTCAGAGGTGCCAGGGAAGCCGGGTCTCGTCGAGCTGGGCAGTCGGATTCCGGAGGAAGGACTTGCAGCAGACCGCAGTGTTCTTAGGATGGTGCCTGCGGATGCAGGGTGACTACTCCTTAGCCACAAGGGAGAATCTTGAAGAAGAAATCTTGATGTCTTTTCGCAGAAAGTCGTGTCTTGATTCCAAAGATGATCTAATTTGAACAGGGGGCCCGCTCCTATCTTTATACTAAAAAAGGGGGCTGACCCGGTGACTAGGTCCTGCCTGTGGGTGGGACTAGGAGGGGGGTGGTTACACCCCTCTCCCATGCCGGACTTTCCCCAGGCCAGGGGCTGGTGTGCCCCTGGAACTGGTTCTGACCGGCCTATGCGTAGTGAGCACCGGGGTGCCACTCAGCAGTCACCTTCCTGTAAAGCCCTGCCTACCCAGGATACACAAAACCCTGTCTGGGACGGTGCTAGCACCGCCCTCGACAGGAAACCCTTTGTCCAGGCTCCCCTCGCTGGAAGGACTCCCAGCTGCAGGGGGTCAGACTCGTGTCTGTGGTGGCAGCATCCATTTTGTGGAGCTGAGGCTTCGTTTAACTTTAACCGGGGTTCACAGTTACATACATGTCGTGTCCCTCTAGAAGGGTGGAATGCTAACCCCGTCGCCAGAATTGGCGAGGGGTTAGTATTCCAATTCGTATGACACCTTACTCGACATGTTTTGATAAAGCAATACCAAAGATAGCATTTAACCGCGAGGATTATAATGCACTTAAGAGTATATGGTATGCGATATTTGTATTTATTTGTAAAGCGCTAACATTCATCCTGAAAGGACATCACGGCGCTGAGGAAAAGTTGCAAGTGATTTGACATCAGCTCTGATTGAAAATTATTGATCTAGCCTGGAAAGAAGGAATGTTTTCAGTTGTTTCTTAAATGAGACAAAGCAGTCATTTGTTCTAAGTTTAGGGGGTAGCTCGTTCCACTTTGTTGCCGCAATGTGAGAGAAGGCCCGCTCTCCCATCCTGACAGTACGAGCTCGGGTGATAGCTGCTCTTCCTAACGTCATAGATCGTAGGTTTCTAGAGGGTTTATGAAATCTAACCATGTCATGTAGGATGGTGGGGCCTGAGTCGTGAAGTACCTTGTGAGAAATACACAACAGCTTAAAAATGGCTCGTTGCCGCATTGGGAGCCAATGAAGCTCACGCATGCAGTTTTTAGCTGAGTCATATTTTCTTTTATTACAGATGGCTTTGGCAGCGGCATTCTGAACCATCTGTAATTTAGAGAAGAGATAATCTGCCATTCCTACAAACAGAGAATTACCATAGTCCAACCTACTCATCAATAGTGACTGAACTAAGGTTTTCCTGCAATCCGACGGCACCCAGGGGAAGACTCGTCTAAGCATCTTCAAAAGTCCAAAGCTTCTTCCGCAAGTTATGGAAACATGGGATTTCATGGATAAGTCCCTGTCCAGTGTTATTCCTAAATTTTTTGCTTTTGCAGTAGGATTGGGAGGCAAACCCAAGTCACTTGGCCACCAGCTGTTGTCCCAGGCCTGTGTACCTCTGCCGAACAATAGGATTTCAGATTTGTCGGCGTTTAGTCTAAGACAATGGTCCTGCATCCAAGTTGCCAATTCAGTCAGACAGTTCGTCAATCTAGTTTTAGTCATCATTTTCATCAATGGTGACCATCAGCTGAGTGTCATCAGCATAGGAGCACATTTCGACACCCCACTTTTTGCCAATGGTTGCCAGCGAGGAGACGAATACATTAAACAACGTTGGGCTCAATGACGCCCCCTGGGGAACTCCGTATTTTATAAGTCGTGGAGGGGATGTGTAGTCACCCAAGCGCACTGATTGGGTTCGATCCGCTAGGAACGATTGTAGCCATCCTAATGCTTTGCCTTGTATTCCTTTCTCTGCCAGGGTGTTCAATAGTTGATCGTGGGGTACAGTATCAAAAGCCACTGATAAATCAAGGAGTATCAGTGCGACTGTTATACCCTGATCCACCTTGGTTCTGATACTGTCTGTCACCGCTAAGAGTGTAGTTTCGGTACTATTGTTTGTCCGGAACCCTGTCTGTGAATCGTCCAGCAGACCGTTCACTTCCAAAAATGTGGAAAGACTTCTGTTGACTAACTTCTCCAGAACCTTTGATAAGTAAGGTAGCTGGGATATTGGTCTGTAATTGGCCGGATTGTTTACGTCTGCTCCAGCCTTCTTTACTAAAGGTGTAACTAGGGCCTGTTTCCATGATTTTGGGAATTCAGCAGAACTAAGGGAGAGATTGAGTGCTCTAGTAACTACTGGACATATTACAGGGGTTAACTGGGAGAAAATGTGATGTGGACAAGGGTCAAGTGGGGAACCCGACTTGACCTCAAGCATGACCTTTTCTACCTCCTCTTCTGAGAAAGGGCCTTAACCGTGGCAGCTGGCATGTGCAACGGTTGGTACATATTGTTCGTTCATTTCGGTCATTTGGTTTGGAAAGGAGGCATAGATGGTATCAATTTTTTCACAGAAAAAGTCATTGAGCTTGTTACAGTTTTCCTGTGAGGGAGTAAGATGTAGGGAGAGATTGGTTGGGTTGCATAATTCTTTGACAATTTTAAAAAGTTCTTTTGAGGAATTTTTATTCTCGGATACTCTACGTGTGAAGTATTCCTTTTTTGCCTTTCTGATCGCCCTGTGATAGTGTTTGAGCTTCCCTGAAGTTATCTTTGGTCTCATCTGTTTTGGATATTCTCCATTTATGCTCAAAGGAAGTGCAATTTCTTTTTAAAAGTTTAAGCTCAGGTCCGTACCATCTCTCTGATTTTTTGTTGCCTGGTGTGTGACGGGATTGGGTGGTCGAACAATGTTCAAGAGCATTTTTAATGTTTTTGTGAAGGAGATCTATCTCCTCATGGATATTGGTGCTTGTGCAAGAGGGGTGTGAGAAATGATTTCTAAATTTATCAATTTTGAAAGATTTCCAATTTCTCGTGTTTGCTGTAAATGCACTGTGTTTTTTGGTCTGGGGGATGGGAAGATTGATACGAAAGGTAATCATGTAATGATCAGTCCATAACAGTGGTGTTAGAGGGTCGATGTCTATAGATTCTATATTAGAGAATATCAAATCTAATGTATGTCCTGCAATATGAGTTGGTTGATGGACTCTCTGAGATAATTGCAGGATAGCCATGTCTTCCACTAATAGATTCGTCAAGGAGCTACTGCTGTTGTCCAGATGTATATTAAAATCTCCAAGAAGGAGGATATTCTTGTTCTTCAAACAGACAGGCATGATTTGTGTAAGTAATTGTGTACTAAAGTTCAAAGTGCAGCCTGGGGGATTATAGATTAAAATGCCTCCGAATAGCACATTGGTGTTTATGGACACAGTAAATGCCAGGACTTCATATTTTTCAGCCGGCACGATACTCTCTTGCCTGCATGAAAGGTGGTCTCTGAACAGTAGAGCTACACCACCACCCTTTTTATCGACTCTATTAACATTCAGTATCTTATAGTCTGGGGGAAGGGCTGTGACTATGTCAGGGATATTGTGGTCATCAAGCCAAGTTTCAGATAAACACAATAGATCAGGTTGATGTTCATTAAGAAGATCCCAAATATAGGTGGAATGTTTGGGTAGTGATCTTGCGTTCGTATAGATGCATTTAAGGGGAATTGTAGGTAAATTTAATTTCACGGGATTCAGCGTGGGGGTACTTTCCCATCTACAGTTGTAACAGCTAAATGGGCCGTAAGTGTCCATCGGACCCATGTGAGCGCAGTCAAATGTATTTATGGCCGTCTTACCAATCAGATCCAGCAATTCGCGGCTTGTATAAGTAAAGTTTCCGCTTGAGTCTGGAATCTTACTAATAATTTGGGCAGGGGTCATGGCCCCTGTCCCCGGTCGGCCGCGGACGGGCGCAGACGGGCTTGGCTTAGGCGCGGCTTCGGCGCGCGCCCGCTGCGCCAGCCCGCTGCGCCAGCCCGCTGCGCCGTCTGGCCACCTTACACATGATATAGGGAGGGAAGGGAGAGAAGAGGGTGGGAGGACGGCGCGACTAGAGCGCTGTCCCCGCCTCACTCAATATGGCGCCCACCGCCGCCGAGTATCGGCTGAGAAGCGGCTGGGCAAGTGATAGGTAGCTGGTTAGGGTGTCAGAGTGCCTGTCACTTAATTCCCTTTATTCTAAAAGCCCCCCAGGATAAAATGATGCAGTTTAAAATTTGTTTAAAAAACGCTCCAAGTGCTCCGAGTTCAGATCGCTAATTACAACACAGATCACAGCATTTCACGTGCAGCTCGCAGCCCCAGTTCCCTCACTAGGGAGAGCTTCTAGAGGCACCGAGCGCAGGAAGAAGACTGATTAAATAATCTAAGAGGGCGGGAGGACGGCGCGACTAGAGCGCTGTCCCCGCCTCACTCAATATGGCGCCCACCGCCGCCGAGTATCGGCTGAGAAGCGGCTGGGCAAGTGATAGGTAGCTGGTTAGGGTGTCAGAGTGCCTGTCACTTAATTCCCCTTATTCTAATATCTTATATCATGGAACAGCTATTAGGACTTGGTTCCGCAAGCTGCAGACAGGCTCAGCTCATGCCAGAGCACCATCTCACACGATTCCAAGCACTCTGCCTTCAGGATTGTCAAGGCCTGCCATAGGAGTGACTGATAGGAGTCTGTGTGTCCATTTTTAGGGTTAGATATAGGTATACTATATCTACAGCAAAGGGTGATTACACGACTTTGCCCCAGCTGTCATGCAGCCAGTTGTGTCAAATTTAGGAGGCCAGCCAGGGGTGGCATAATACATGCTTCAGCCCCTGGTAGGCCCTGGGTACACCTATGCCCTGAGTTACAGGGTCTGACAAGGTGGCCCAGTACCAATTGGTAATGCACCTAGGGTACATGTGGTAATTTAGAGAGAGAACAGCCAGGCTGTGGGTCTGATTGGCAGGCCCACAGCCAGAGAAAGTCGTAAACCAGTGAAACAAAAGCAAAAAATCTGGGTGATCATAGGATTGCAGACCCTACTCTCCTACACTGAGGCTCTGGTTAAATTTAACCGGGCTTAACCGGAACAACATGTCTTCTCCCTATAGAAGGGTGGAATGCTACCCCCGTCGCCAGCACTGGCGAGGGGGTAGTATTCCAAAGCGTATGACACCTTACACGACATGTTTTGATAAAGCCAAACCAAAGTTAGTATTCAACCGCGAGAATTATAATGCACTTAAGAGTCTATGGTATGGCTATATCATAGAACCGCTATACGGACATGGTTCCGAAAGCTGCAGACAGGCTCAGCTCATGCTAGAGCCTCATCTCACATAAAACCAAGCACTCTGCCTTCAGGGTTGTTAAGGCCTGCCATAGGAGTGACTTATAGGTATATATGTGTCTATATGTAATGGTAGGTATAGGGATACTATACCTAAGCAAGGGGTGATTACACGACCTTGCCCCAGCTGAGTGATCAGCCAGTTGTGTCAATGTGGATGGCCAGCCAGGGGTGGCATAATACATGCTGCAGCCCCTGGTAGGCCTTGGATGTACCTTTGCCCTGGGTACCTAAGGTACGCTATACAGGGGCTCATAAGGTGACCCAATATCCAATTGGAGATGTACCTAAAGTACATGGAGTCCATTTTACAGTGAGAGCAGATAGCCTGGTACCCTGATTAGCAGGATCCCAGGCCAACTAAGTCGAAAACCAGCTAAACACTAGGCAAAAAATCTGGGGTAACCATAGTCAGGTATCCACCTTCCTACAGGCGATAGATAGACAGGGTGATACATAGATAGATAGATAGATAGATAGATAGATAGATAAGGGGCGATAGATATATATATATATATATAGTGAGGGCGATAGATATGTAGTGAGGGCGATAGAGTGAGGGCGATAGAGTGGGGGCGATAGACAGAGTGGGGGCGATAGACAGAGTGGGGGCGATAGACAGAGTGGGGGCGATAGACAGAGTGGGGGCGATAGACAGAGTGGGGGCGATAGACAGAGTGGGGGCGATAGATAGAGTGGGGGCGATAGATGGATAGATATATAGTGAGGGCGATAGATAGATAGAGGGCGATAGATAGATAAAGTGAGGGCGATCGATGGATAGATACAGCGAGGGCGATTGATGGATAGAGTGAGGGCGATAGATAGAGAGTGAGGGCGATAGAGAGTGAGGGCGATAAAGTGAGGGAGATGGATAGATAACAACAATTAAGCATATAGAAAGCATACGCAAATAATAGTGTCGCTTCCCACATAAATAATTAACTGCTAAATAAAGCCTTACTGTATTAATAATAAAAATGGTGTGGTCAATACGGGCAAATTTGTAGCACAAGGCAAACGTTTCCGGCTTTGAAGTTTGCCGAAAGCTGGTTCTAGTCATAGCGCTAGACGTAAGCTCAAAATCAGTGTTTAGCATAGTGTACGCACAAGTGACATTTTGCTGCTACTGTTAGTACCAAACATCTAACCAAACTAACATTACATCTACAAAAAGCCATAACTATTGCCTCTATAAACATTTGTAAGCACACGTGTTCAAAATAAATACAGTAGCCTAAAAGTAAATTAATAGTTACAGTGCTTTGTGTATATGCTAAATGTCGCTGGGCAAAAGACTAAAACAAAATACCAAACTAAAACTATGTGTAGCGTACCACAAGTTAACTTACAAATTATTTTCTATGCGTAGAAAAGCCTAAAGTGTTCCGTCTGAAAATGTGGTTTTGGGGGGCCAAAAGCAGACCGAAAGTCTGCAATAGTGTGATGTTTTGGAGTGAAAATCTACACTTTAGAAAGGAAACAAGGACAGGCTAATGAAGCGCTAACAAGCAGAGAAAGACAGATTAAAATCTACTCGTAGGCAGCATCTGTGGGACGCAAAACAAGCACAGCAGGCTGAGAGATCCTGGAGATGAAGGAACATAAATTATACCTTTTGTGGTAAACTGACACATGTGGAGTGTGAGAAGTTTGCCTGGTATATGATGTCCACTAATCTAGTGGGCACCTCGCACCAGTCCAAACAGCCCTTATGGTGATGGTTGTAAAGTCAACCTTCTAGTGGTAGCATGGACAAAGCAGTCCTAGGCTAAAACTTCAGAGAGCATGTGAAGCCAGCTGTTTTACCAATAATAGTCCCTTGAATATCAAATGAAAGGACACCACACTACGGTATATATGTATTTATTATTACTAACACAACCCCTCTGCACTCTTTATGAGGTCAGAGTGCGAGATACAGCACACGTTACTCAATAAGCATACTATAAGCTGCACAAATACAATTCTGCCCTAGGGGCCTCACGAACCATATACTAAGTAAGTGGTATAAGAACCACTTCAGGAAAGGTGAATAGGCCTAGGGCATAGAGAATCGCTGGGGCTACACTGAACAACCAAATGTTGGGAAGTAGGAATCCCACAGGATGCGTGTGCAGTGTCTAAACATACACTCGAGTTACCATAGAGTTTCAATGGGAACCTAAAAGTTACAAAGTAATAGATTTCGGACACTTCCGGATGGACTACGGGAAAACCCTGTTAAACTAGGACACTTGGATAGTTATTACCCACAGGAGCACCGGAGTACTCTAGTTACCTCACCCAGGGAAGCCGGGTGCATAGGTGTCTTTTCGTGTCGGGTTTCGTCGATGAATCCTATGGAGAGCTGCAAGAAAGTGCTGCAAGCAACCAGAAGGAAAGTGTCCGGATGGGTCCAAGGGTGGATCGGAGCAGTGAAGAACCTGAAAGCAGAGGGGACAGAGTCTGGGTCACTAGCCAGTGACCAGGAAGGAACTAGGCGATGTTGAGATGCAATCAGGTGAAGTGAAGCTTGTCTCCGCAGCCACGAGGCGTCAACGACGACCAGGAGCTGGAGTCGAGCTGTCCCACAACGGATCTAGCTGTTGGCGATGTCGGTATCCGGATTGGACCCAACAAACCTTGGCAAATGCAATCCACGCAGGATTAGAAGATTGGCTTCTGTTTAGACCAGCAAGGTCTGGGGTGCTTCTCCTTTGCAGGGAAGCAGGAACAAGCCCAGAGCAACCAGGCAAGCGGTGTTGTCTCAAAAGGATGTCTTCAGAGGGGCCACTAGCCAACGGGCTAGCAACCCCGAAGACTCGTTGAGCTGAAATGCAGGCGCAGGCCCCACGCAGCACTCGTGGAGTCTGGAGGGCTGTGCTTCGGTGCAAATGCTGCTCGGGTCTGGGGCTTCTCAAACCCCAATGCACAACTTCGAGGGTGCCTCAGAAGCTGCACAGGTAGCAAAAAGCAGGTACTGCAGGATGTCCGGTCCCACGTCTCGTGTCCGCCACGGGTCTCAGCTTTGCTGTGGATGTGGGTCGGAGTCAGAGAAGTCTAGAAGTCCAGATTCTGCGTTGGTAAATCTCCAGGTTCCGGCGGGAGCGTCAACAAAGCAAACTGGCAAGTTACTAGTGGTGCCTTTTTGCACAGGGTGGTGGTCACTCCTTGACCACAAGGGAGATGTCTTCAGTCTTCCGTCGAAATGGAACGTCGAAGGTCCAAGAGTTCGTTTCAGAGTTTCTTTCAGGATAATCTAATGTCTCTAGACACAGCTCCTAACTTTATACTAATCTAAGGGGCTGGATTACCTGCTAAGTCCCTCCTATGGGTGGAACCTGAGAAGGGGGTGGTTACACCCCTTTCTCTTTGTCCAGTTTCGCGCCAGAGCTGAAGTTCCCCAGCAAGTGGTTTGAACCGGGCTATGCATGGAGCACCTTCTGTACCCCTGACAGTGTCTGGAAACAGTAGTTTCCATTGAACCCACCCTGCCCCAATCCACTACAAGCTGTATGGGTAGTTGACAGGAAACCTATTGTCCAGGCCTCCCCTACCAGAGGTTTGTCCAGCAGCAGGAGGTCAGACTCGGGTCTGTGGCAGCAGCATCCATTTGGTGATGCTGAGGCTCTGTTTAAATTTAACCTAATAAAGCCGTAACTACATGTCTTCTCCCTCTAGAAGGGTGGAATGCTACCCCGCCACCAGGACTGGCTCTGGGGCAGGGTGGGGTAGTATTCCAAAGTGTTTGACACCTTACACGACATGTTTTGATAAAGCCAAACCAAAGTTGGCATTAACCGCGAGGATTAAAATGCACATAAGAGTATATGGTAGGGCTATATCATAGAACAGCTATAAGGACATGGTTCCGAAAGCTGCAGACAGGCTCAGCTCATGCTAGAGCACCATCTCACATAAAACCAAGCACTCTGCCTTCAGGATTGTCAAGGCCTGCCATAGGAGTGACTTATAGGTATATATGTGTCTATATATAAGGGTAGATATCGGAATATTATATCTAAGCAAGGGGTGATTACACCACCTTGCCCAAGCGGAGTGTTCAGCCTGTGGTGTCAGTTTGGATGGCCCGCCAAGGGTGGCATATTACATGCTGCAGCCCCTGGTAGGCCTTGGATACACCTATGCCCTGGGTACCTATGGTACACTATACAGGGGTTCACCGAGGTGACCCAATACCCAATTAGGTATGTACCTAAAGTACATGGTATGAATTTAGAGAGAGAACAGCTGGGCTGTGGGTCTGATTAGCAGGCCCACAGCCACACTAAAGTCGAAAAAACAGCAAAAAGTTGGGGTGACCATAGGAAGCAGACCCTATTGTGAGTACACCGTACACCATTTTTGCAGTCTGCATATATGTTTTGGGAACACAATTACAAGTGCAAAACACAGCAACACGGAAAAACTTTAACTGTTACACTAAGTGGTCTAGGGAATATTGGAACATGCCAGTAGCTAAGGGCAGCGAAACATGCTAAGCTGCTCAATGGCAGTAAACAGGATGAATTGCATATTTTTTGTGGATAAGCTGAAGCAAGCATCAGGCTCGGAACATAAGGAATGTGCACAATATAGAAAGAAGGCTATTGAGATGCATGTGACGTCTGGATTGAGTGTATGGCTATTATGGCTTGTGCTAGCACATGGTTGCTGTACTGTGCCTGGTATTAATGGCAGCCAATGTCACCTCTTTAAAATGGGAAGTTTGCCTATGACCCTAGCATGATGTATACGAGGAAACACAGTACTGCTTTCACTGGTCTGATGCTGCAGGGTAGCGTGTGGGGCTAGCATGTGTATTACTGTAGGACAGGTGCTGGTAATGTGACAACAGCAGGGATGTGGTTGTGTGTTCGTGGTTGTGTGTGTGTTGTGTTTGGGGGTTGTGTGTGTGACCTGAAAAGAAATCAGTCTTCGATGCAGGCTAGTCTAGATTTAAAGCATGCCTTTGCCACAGGAAACTCCCACCCTTGTTGGTTCTGGCCTGAGGTGTGTACCCAGAACAGTACAAACACAAAATCACTACATAACCTGCCCCGGGAAGCACTGACTGGACACTGCCATTGCGGCCACTTATAATTGTAAGCCTCTCCATAGCATACTGCAAACGCCAGAAGCACTATTCCTGAATGGCCTGCCTATTATTGCAGGTTAAAGTGTGTGAGAATTCTGAAACTGACCATTTTTGACAAATATTTGTTATTACATAACCTGCTAAGAAATTGCAAGTGCTAGACAACATTAAAAACACTTCTCCGGTATTAGGGGTATCTTTCATAGATTCGCATGCTTGAATATCCCCATCGTCGAAGTGGGAGTCCCACGGTAAATAAAATAGCAATAATGCTAAATATAATAATATATATAATAATATATATACATATAATACATGAAAAAGAATAGAAAACATAATAGGAATCTCAAACAAAAAAAAACATTGTTACATAGGAATGCATGGTAAAGAGAAAAAACTACTGTAACACATTAGTGTCATTATGTTAGTCCAAATTACAGCCAATCAGGCGTCAGCACCCTCTAGAACCTTCTCCTCAGAAGCTCAAGCCCTCAGATTTTCTACGGCACGTCGTGTGAAGGGAGTCTCCCTGAGCTCTGCTCAGTTTTTCAACTCTACTCATCTATTTCCAGTGTTTTTCACAACATTTCAAGTAAGACGTCTTTATTTAGACCCTGCTCTTCTTGTGGGAAGCTGCGCCTTTTTGAAAAGGACCCCCATCAGAAGTGTATATATTGTTTATACCCTGATCATGAGGCCAGCAGCTGCAAGTTCTGTAGAACTTTTTCTACTAAGACTCTGAAGGACAGGGAAGGCCGCCTTCTCCTTTGGCTTCAACGTCTGAAAGACAAGGATTCAGCCCTGTCAGACGCAGAAAGTTTTCATTCTGGACTTTCTTCAGCAGCTTCTAAACGTGGTAGTTTACAGGATGTTCCATCTCCTTTCCTAAAAAAGATGAAGTTAGCTTTGCCTCTAGCTTCTGTGGCGTCGTCAGCCACTCCTACCACTGTTACGCCCACGAGACCTGGCTCTCAGGCGTCTTCTGAAACCTCTCGAGGTGTTTTCACGCCTCTAAAAGTTCCGCCGTCGACGGGAGCGTCGACGAGAGCTCCGACGACGAGAACAGCATTAGCTACATCCTCAACGACAACGCTGACTACCACATCAGCTTTTTCATCATCGACGACGATCTCATCGACAGCTTCCACGTCGACGAGGGTTGCCTTGCCTTCCAAGCCAGTTCCGTCGACGATCCCCATTTCCTCGTCGACGAAAAAGAGAGAATCCTCGTCGACGAAAGTCTTCAAGAAGTCCTCGTCGTCGACGACGACTCCGTCGACAAAGAACTGGTCGACGAAGATACCGTCGACCAAAGACTCGTTGACGAAGACAACGTCGAGCAAAGCCTCGTCGACGAAGACGCTGTCTACTGAGGCTACACTGGCGTCGACAACCGTCCCGTCAACGATTGCTTCGTCGACGGTCTTGTCTACATCTGATCGACCGTCGACAGAGGCCCGACAACAATTCGGTCGACGGCCGTACCGTCGACGATGATTTCCCCAAAACAGTCCTCGTCGACGGCCAAGCCAGTATCGTCGGCGTTATCGACGACGGCACTGTCAACGGTGGCACCGACTTCCTTTGCCTCGTTGCCGTTAGTACCCTTGAAGGCTTCAGAATCTTCTCATCGTCGCGACAAGATTCCGTGTCACCAACTCTCTGATCCTGAAACGCAACCTCCTTCTCCAATGTTTGCCACTACATCTGAGCCTGACACTGACTCAGAACGAGAAGGGGATACCTTTGGAGCGGCACAAAGTCCATCTGATTTTATAATAAAGTGTCAAGACACGGATTCAGATGAGGGTGACGGTGATCAACAGTCTCAGTCTGAGGAACAGCTGGTTCAAGTCCCTATGGCCACCATTCCTTTAACTTTGATCTCAAATCTCCAACATATGCTGGATGATTATAACCGCCGTTTCCCAGCTACGCCGCAGACTACACCGGCGCCATTGCCGGCTACAGTGGCGCTGCCTCCACCTTCTCGGCCACCTGTGTTACCACCTGCAACTTCGTTGCAGGTCCAAACTTCTGTTAGGATCCATACCACAGTCTATCCACAGGATGTGGATGATGAGGCGATCCCGGAGCGTGAGGACGGAGAAGTCCCCGACAATTCGTATGAGGCAGGTGACCCGGATATGGCGGACTGGGATGATTATCGGGCACAGACGCCCTCCCCTCAGCCAGGAAATTCTGGAGATTCACCTCCTGTGGATATCGCCAGTTTCCATCTTTTTTAGTGGACAAAGCAGCTCTACGCTTTAAATTACCAAGATCACAACGTGAGGAGGATTGTTTTCTTTATGATTTTAAAGACAAACCTTATAAACAGACCCACACGATTCCCATCATAGATTTTGTCTGGAAGGAAGGAATTAAGCTCATGACTGCTCCAAACTCCTTAATATAAACAAACAATGGTCCAAAGCCTATCGATTGCAACTGATGACTCAATCAACAATAACTCAATTTCTTTTAGTGAACAACAATATCCAATTTGCGCAATAGTATATCAATACTTATACTGAGAGAAAACCTAACACCACGGTTAAAGAAAAATATATATGTATTTATTTTTTCATTCTTAAATTTGCATTTTTTATATATATTTGTACTAATTACAATATGTTCTGAAGTGAGTAAAAGCAGATAGGTTGCCCCAAAGGGAGCGTGCAAGGGAAGAAAGGATGTGCTCAAAAAAGTTGAAACAGATGAAGGGAAAACACAGTGATAAACAAAAAGAAATATTCACATTATTTTTCAACCAATGCTGGACATATAATTTGTCCCATTGAAAACCTGGCCAAGATATTATTTTCAAATCACAACATTGTACTACATAAACCTATATGTCCTATATTTTGCACTAGCGACAATGTTGTTAAACAGTTGGTCCAAGGTTAACTCCTTGCCTGCACAAATACCGCGCCTTGAGGAAAAGTACAAGGCCCCAATTGGGTCTCCGGCTTGCCTGCTTTCTCACCCCAAACCGGACTCTGTAGTGACTCAGGCCGCACAGCGTTAGGCCCGAAACCCAGCAGCTCCTATCACAGCCCCTCCGGATAGAGAGGGTCGACGTCTGGATGCTATTGGCCGCAAGTTCTCAACGATGGCTTCCACGTCTGTCCGAGCAGCCAATGCCTTAGCCATCTTGAGACGCTATGACAGACAAATGTGGTCACGCATTTCAGATC
The DNA here is from genome assembly GCF_964263255.1 of Lissotriton vulgaris. Taxonomy (NCBI): domain Eukaryota; kingdom Metazoa; phylum Chordata; class Amphibia; order Caudata; family Salamandridae; genus Lissotriton; species Lissotriton vulgaris. Next base: position 426,103,433 of record NC_141689.1, read on the forward strand.
TCATAGAACTCATACCTGATGCTTCCAAGGCTGATGCTTTACAGATCCTTCGAGATGGACAGAGGACGTCAGAAGAAATTATCGACTGTGCCGTCGATATAGCTAATACAGGATTCCGTCTGCTTGAAGGTGCGGCTGCACTCCGACGACAAGGTTGGCTGAAATCCACATCCTTCAGGCAGGAGGTCCAATCCAGAATACTGGACATGCCCTATGATGGGGAGTCGCTATTCGGTTCTCATATTGATGAGGCCCTGGAGTCCATTAAAAAGGACACGGACATGGCAAAGTCTTTGGGCACGTTGCAATTTCGGAAGCAGTCCTTTCGAGGTGCCCGCGGACGCAGCACTTCTTCCAACGTTCGGGGTGGGCAGCAATACCGCTCATACAATCAGAGCGGCCAACGTTACACGCCCACTCAGCAGTCTCGCCAGCAGTCCTCCAGACCTTACAGAGGAAAATCCTCTTACCGAGGATCCAACTCTAAACGCCAATGACTCTTCCCATCAAAATGTTGGAGGTCGAATCTCTCTGTTTTACTCTGTGGTCCTCGATCACCTCGGACCGCTGGGTGTTGGACATTGTATGACGGGGTCATACACTAGAGTTCGTAGAGATTCCTCCGTGCACGCCCCCTCGTGGCCTGCCTCCTCCGCACCTCGAGGAGCTTTACCATCAGGTCCGTCTTCTTGTGTTAAAAGGTGCAGTCGAAGTGGTTCCGAAACGTCAAAGAGGAGAGGGGTTTTACTCTCGATTCTTCCTCATTCTCAAGAAGACCGGGGATTGCCGACCCATTCTGGATCTGAGGGCTCTCAACCAGTTCCTAAAGTCCCAATCGTTCCGCATGCTGACGTTGCAGGAAGTCCTTTGTCAACTATCCAACGAGGATTACATGACCACCATAGACCTTCGGGACGCATACTTTCATGTCCCTATTATCCAACAACATCGCCAGTACCTGCGTTTCAAGGTGGGACCAATGCACTTTCAGTTCAAAGTACTACCCTTCGGGCTGCGTTCAGCTCCTCGGGTGTTCACGAAGGTACTGGCTCCTGTGGTGGCTCACCTGCGTCTCCAAGGCGTGCAAATCTTTCCATATCTGGACGATTGCCTCCTGAAGTCCCTATCCCACCATCAGCTACATCAGGACACTCGCCTTTGCCAGCAGGTGTTTCAGTCCCTGGGGTTAACCATCAACGTCGAAAAGTCGCAGTTTACACCTCTGCAGACCAGATCCTTCCTGGGAGCGATCCTAGATACGAAGCTCTCCAAAGTGTTTGTCTCCCACGAGCGACGTCTCAAATTCCTTCGTCTGGTCACCCTCATTCGAAGAAAACAGTCCATTTCTGTTCCGAAGTTAAAGTCATTCTTGGGAATGGCTTCATCGTGCATCGCACTGACCCCAAATTGCAGGTTGCGCACCCGTCCCATTCAAGAAGAACTGGAATTACAATGGCGTCAGGTCTCCGGGTCCTTCAACGACCTTGTCGCAGTGACACCCGCATGCGAAAGAGCTTGCTTTAATGGGCGCAACTTTCAAATCTTGAAATGGGAACGTCCTTTCTCGTTCACGCACCAGATCTCACGCTGACGACAGACGCCTCCCTGGAGGGGTGGGGAGCTCATCTCCAGGGCCTATCCATCAAGGGCAAGTGGACTCTGCCCCAGCGCAAGTGGCATATCAACAGGCTGGAGTTAATGGCAATCTTCCTTGCGCTCAAATCATTCCTCCCGGTAGTTCACGGGGAGTCAGTGCTAATCCAAACAGACAATACCACCAGTATGCACTACGTGAACAAACAAGGGGGAACCAAGTCTCCTCATCTGTCTCACTTGGCTCAGTCGATCTGGGATTGGGCTCTCTGCCACCAGATCACCCTGACAGCCGTCCACCTTCCGGGTGTGTCCAACATTTTGGCGGACTCTCTGAGCAGGTCCACCTCCTCAATGCACGAGTGGGAACTACACCAGCCGACTCTAGATCTTGTCTTTCACCAGTGGGGTCACCCAGATCTAGACCTCTTTGCAACACCGGAGAATCAGAAATGCCCGTCTTATGCAAGTTGGCATCCCCACCCCGGGTCGTGCGGGAATGCCCTTTTGATAGACTGGTGCGATCTATTCGCATACGCTTTTCCGCCGATTCCGCTAATACCGCGGGTGCTGTGGAAGATGCGGAGACAACCTTGCCACATCCTGCTGATCGCACCTCGTTGGCTGAGACAGGCATGGTTTTCAGAACTGCTTCTGTTGTCCCAATGCGAGCCCATTCCTCTGCGCCCTCGTCCAGACCTACTATCGATGGACAGAGGCCTAGTATGCCATCCGGACCCCTCCACGCTGTAATTGTGGGCATGGAACCTGAGTATCTTGAATTTGCAGATTTGAACTTCTCAGGAATGCAGAGACATTCTGGCTCAAGCTAGGGCTCCGTCTACCATCAAGACTTATAAACTAAAGTGGAAGAGATTCTGCCATTGGTGTGTCTCAGCCAATGTACATCCCATTCATTCCACTCCAGAGCAGCTTCTTCCATTCTTCTTAAGCCTTGCTAAGTCAGGACTCTCTCATTCTACCCTGAGAGTCTTCTTAGCTGCTATATCTCGCTTCAGGTATGATGGCTCTTCTTCCCTCTGCTCGTCCAGAATCATACGACAATTCTTCAAAGGACTTTTCCGCAAGTTCCCACCTGTTCGGCGCCCTCCTCCATCGAGGCACCTCAATTTTGTGCTATCCCAACTTATGAAAACAAAACAGGTGATGGACAGAATGTGGATCAATGTCACACATTCACCCCAGTCCAAAGATCTGGGCCCAAATCCATCGGTTTTTTTTTGCACTCCACATCACCCTGGGTTAGACAATGGCGATATGCAAATCAGCTCTGACCCTGTGCCCCATGGGAACAGTCCAGTCCGAACTACAAAAGCCATGTCCTTCCCAGAACGGAATCAAGCATCCGAGGACCGGACCGGTTTCAAGGTAACACCTCATCAGCCCGGCTAGCGTGACTCCAGTGATGTGGAGTGCCTGGGACCCACGTCTGAGTATCCCCAGCGCACTTATGGCGGTAATTGCAAACAAAACAGGTGATGGACAGAATGTGGATCAATGTCACACATTCACCCCAGTCCAAAGATCTGGGCCCAAATCCATCGTTTTTTTGCACTCCACACCACCCTGGGTTAGACAATGGCGATATGCAAATCAGCTCTGACCCTGTGCCCCATGGGAACAGTCCAGTCCGAACTACAAAAGCCATGTCCTTCCCAGAACGGAATCAAGCATCCGAGGACCGGACCGGTTTCGAGGTAACACCTCATCAGCCCGGCTAGCTTGACTCCAGTGGTCTGGAGTGCCTGGGACCCACGTCTGAGTATCCCCAGCGCACTTATGGTGGTAATTGCAAACAAAACAGGTGATGGACAGAATGTGGATCAATGTCACACATTCACCCCAGTCCGGTCCTCGGATGCTTGATTCCGTTCTGGGAAGGACATGGCTTTTGTAGTTCGGACTGGACTGTTCCCATGGGGCACAGGGTCAGAGCTGATTTGCATATCGCCATTGTTTAACCCAGGGTGGTGTGGAGTGCAAAAAAACGATGGATTTGGGCCCAGATCTTTGGACTGGGGTGAATGTGTGACATTGATCCACATTCGGTCCATCACCTGTTTTGTTTGCAAATACCGCCATAAGTGCGCTGGGGATGCTCAGACGTGGGTCTCAGGCACTCCACACCACTGGAGTCAAGCTAGCCGGGCTGATGAGAGGTGTTACCTCGAAACCGGTCCGGTCCTCGGATGCTTGATTCCGTTCTGGGAAGGACATGGCTTTTGTAGTTCGGACTGGACTGTTCCCATGGGGCACAGGGTCAGAGCTGATTTGCATATCACCATTGTTTAACCCAGGGTGGTGTGGAGTGCAAAAAAACGATGGATTTGGGCCCAGATCTTTGGATTGGGGTGAATGTGTGACATTGATCCACATTCGGTCCATCACCTGTTTTTGTTTGCAAATACCGCCATAAGTGCGCTGGGGATGCTCAGACGTGGGTCCCAGGCACTCCACACCACTGGAGTCAAGCTAGCCGGGCTGATGAGAGGTGTTACCTCGAAACCGGTCCGGTCCTCGGATGCTTGATTCCGTTCTGGGAAGGACATGGCTTTTGTAGTTCGGACTGGACTGTTCCCATGGGGCACAGGGTCAGAGCTGATTTGCATATCGCCATTGTTTAACCCAGGGTGGTGTGGAGTGCAAAAAAACGATGGATTTGGGCCCAGATCTTTGGACTGGGGTGAATGTGTGACATTGATCCACATTCGGTCCATCACCTGTTTTGTTTGCAAATCCCAACTTATGAAGTCACTGTGAGAAGTTGGCCCGATATGCAGTGTTCACTATTCTAGCGACCACTATGCATCGGTCCAAACGACCCTTATGGTCATTGATTGTAAGTCAACCTTAGACCAGCTATCCTAGTAGCGTGGATACGAGCAGTCTTCGGGCTAAACTCTAGAGGGCGTGTTAAGCCAGCTGTTATACCATCACATACTCCTTGAACACCAAGTGAAAGGACACCACACAAGTGTTATGAAAATAAACAGTATATTTATTAGAATCACAACAGCCCTGTACTCTTTATGAGGACAGGGTACGAAGCACAGAACAAAACTCTTAGGAAAATACTTCAAGTGCACAATCAATACAAGTGCCCGAGGGCACAGAAAGTTTAGAGGTCTCGGGCGGACCCGATAAGGCAAGTCGGAAGCGAGGGACTCGGGACCCTTAAGTAAGGAGGCTATGCGGGCACCAAAATGCCGAAGTTACCTAGCCACAAGGGCTGCGGCTGCACAAGTCTTACAGGCGTCGGGGGTCTTCGCTGACGAGCCAGGAGCCGGAAGGAAGGAGTTGCTGGCCGGCGACCAGTGAAGAATAGTTCGTAGAGATCCAAGCCTGGATCAGTGATAGACGATACCTGAAAGCAGAGGGGACCAAGTTCGTACTACTAGCCAGTAGTCAGAGGGTACCAGGAGGGCACCGGATGGCCGTCACCTCGACTAGGTGAGTGGGCGACACTAGGCTCTGCAGTCTCACGGACCAGGAGGCGCTGTCGGCGACCAGGTTGGAGGTGCGAGCTGTCCCACGAAGGTTGATGCTGTCGGCGTCGCTGGGCCCAGGATTGGGGCAACAAGCCTTGGCAGATTTCAGGGCCACGTGGTGGGCCTAAAATGGCGTCTTGAGTGGACCAGGAGGGTCCGGGGTGCTCCTCTCGTAAAAGGGAGCAAAGGCCGATCTGGAGCAACCAGACCAACAGCGTTGGTTGTCGGATGTCGTCAAGGAGGTCACAAGCCAGCGGCTAGTAACCAGACAACGTGCTTAGCGGCAAAGCAGAAGGGCCCCACGCAGATCGTGGAGATGCTGGGAGACTGCACTTCGATGCTGGAGCTGCTCAGGGTCGGGGCTTCTCGGACCCCAGAGCACTCACCAGAGGATTCCTTCGGTGATCGTGCTGAGTTAAGAAAGCGTGCAGGTTTTGATGATGGCCGGTCCCTCGAGGTCTCGTCGCACCCACAGATCTCAGCTGAGCTGACGATGTGGGTAGAGGTCAGAGGTGCCAGGGAAGCCGGTTCTCGTCGAGCTGGGTCGTCGGATTCCTGAGGAAGGACTTGCAGCAAACCGCAGAGTTCTTAGATGGTGCCTGGGGATGCAGGGTGACTACTCCTTAGCCACAAGGGAGAAATCTTGAGAAGAGTCTTGAATGTCCTTTCGTAGAAAGTAGTTCTTGATTCAAAGATGATCTAATTTGGAAGGGTCCCCGCTCCTGCCTTTATCCTAAAGAAAGGGGTGGGTACATGACTAGCTCCTGCCCTAGGGGTGGGACCAAGAAGGGGGCAGTTACACCCCTCTCCCCTGCCGGGCTTTCCCCAGGTCAGGGGCTGCGCGCCCCTGGAACTGGTTCTAGCCGGCAGATGCGTAGTGAGCACCGGGGTGCCACTCCGCAGTCACCTTCTCGCAAAGCCCTACCTACCCAGAATACACAAAACCCTGTCTGGGATGGTGCGAACACCGCCCCTGACAGGAAACCCTTTGTCCAAGCTCTCCTCGCTGGAAGGACTCCCAGCAGCAGGAGGTCAGACTCGTGTCTGTGGTGGCAGCATCCATTTTGTGGAGCTGAGGCTTCAGTTAACTTTAACCGGGGTTCACAGTTACGTACATGTCGTGTCCCTCTAGAAGGGCAGAATGCTAACCTCGTCGCCAGAATTGGTGAGGGGGCAGCATCCCGATTCGTATGACACCTTACTCGACATGTCTTGATAACGCGATACCGATGTTACCGATATGGTACGCGTTATCATGGAACAGCCATTGGGTCTTGGTTCCGCAAGCTGCAACCGGGCTCGGCTCGTGCCAGAGCCCAATTCACACGGTTCCATGCACTCTGCCTTCAGGATTGTCAAGGCCTGCCATAGGAGTGACTGATAGGAACTCGGGTGTCCATTTTAAGGTTAGATATAGGGATACTATACCTAAAGCAACGAGCGAGTACGCCACGTTGCCCCAGCTGTCGTGCAGCCAGTTGTGTCAGATTTAGATGGCCATCCAGGGGTGGCATAATACATGCTTCAGCCCCTGGTAGGCCCTGGGTACACCGATGCCCTGAGTTACAGGGTCTGACAAGGTGGCCCAGTTCCAATTGGGTTATGCACCTAAGGTACACATCTCAATTTAGCGAGAGAACAGCTAGGCTGTGGGTCTGATTGGCAGGCCCACAGCCCGAGAAAGTCGTAAACCAGTGAAACAAAAGCAAAAAGTCCGGGTGATCATAGGATTGCAGACCCTACTCTCCTACATGACACCCCCCACCCAAACGTTGGGACAATAAACTAACCTTGACTTGGTGAGTCTTCTTGTTCTAAGTGGAAATACCTGGAGAGCCCATCTGCATTGCCATGATCAGTGCCAGGTCTATGCTCCACTGTGAAGTCCATCCCCTGTAGGGAAATGGACCACCTAAGCAGTTTGGGGTTTTCACCCTTCATCTGATTTAGCCATAGGAGGGGCTTATGGTCGGTCTGAATCTTGAAATGAGTGCCAAACATGTATGGCCTCAGTTTCTTCAGGGCCCACACCACAGCGAAGGCCTCCCTCTCTATAGCTGACCAATTTTTCTCTCTGGGGGTCAGCCGTCTGCTGATAAAAGCAATGGGCTGGTCATTACCATCAAAATTCAGTTGAGATAGAACAGCTCCCACACCCAACTCAGAAGCATCTGTTTGGACAATGAATGGTTTGGAGTAGTCTGGACTCTTAAGGATAGGTGCTGTGCACATGGCCTGTTTTAGGTCATCGAATGATTTTTGACAGCCCGGTGTCCACTGAACCTTTTTTGGCATTTTCTTACTCGTCAGTTCATTAAGCGGAGTCACAATTGATCCGTAATTTCTGACGAACTTCCGGTAGTAACCAGTCAGGCCCAAGAAAGCTCGAACCTGAGTCTGGGTGGTTGGAGGAGCCCAGTCCCTGATTGACTGTATCTTGCTCTCCAGTGGGTGAACTTGGCCTCCACCGACAAGGTGGCCCAAGTATACAACCTGTGTCTGCCTATCTGGCACTTGGTAGCCTTGATAGTGAGGCCTGCTGCTTGCAGAGCCTCTAACACTTTCTGCAGGTGGACCAAGTGATCCTCCCAGGTGGAGCTAAAGACAGCAATATCGTCAAGGTATGCCGGACAGAAGTCGTCCAGCCCAGTGAGAACGTGATTCACCAACCTTTGGAAGGTAGCAGGTGCATTTTTCAAACCAAAGGGCATTACCACAAACTGATAATGCCCACCAGGGGTAGAAAATGCTGTCTTAGGCTTGGCGTCCTCAGCTAACCTGCTTTGCCAATACCCAGCTGTCAGGTCGAACGTGCTCAAGTAGTTGGCAGACGCCAATCTATCTATAAGCTCATCCGCCCTTGGTATTGGGTGGGCGTCAGTCTTAGTGACTGCATTGAGACCCCTGTAGTCTACGCAGAACCTCATCTCTTTCTTACCACCCTGGGTGTGAGGTTTCGGCACTAGAACTACGGGACTAGCCCAGGGGCTATCCGAGGGCTCAATGACTCCCAACTCCAACATTTTCTGCACTTCACTTTTGATGCAGTCTCTAACGTGATCAGGCTGCCTGTAGATTTTACTCTTGACGGGCAAGCTGTCACCAGTGTCAACCTCATGGGTGCACCAATTGGTCTGACTGGGTGTTAGAGAGAACATATGCCGGAAGGATTGAAGAACCTGTTTACAATCCTCCTGTTGATGTTCGGAGAGGCTGCCACAAAAGACAACACCGTCTACCGATCCATCGTCAGGATTCTGAGTGAGCAGGTCTGGGAGAGGGTCACTCTCTTCCTGCTGTCCCTCATCTATGGCCATGAGCAAGCTCATGTCCTTCCTGTCGACATATGCCTTGAGCCTGTTGACATAAAGCACCCTGTGGGGGCTCCGGGGAGTTCCAAGGTCCACCAGGTAGGTGACCTCTCCCTTTTTCTCCAGGATGGTGTAGGGCCCGGACCATTTGTCCTTGAGTGCTGCTGGGGCCACTGGCTCCAACACCCACACCTTCTGTCCGGGCTGATAAACATTCAAGACAGCCTTTTGGTCATGCCAAGCTTTTTGGAGTTCTTGGCTGGCCTTAAGGTTTTCGGATGCCTTCTCCATGTACTCAGCCATCCGCGAGCGGAGACCAAGCACATAGTCCACTATGCTGGTTGCAGGCTTTTTGAGAGGTCTCTCCCATCCTTCCTTCACCAAACACAGGGGTCCTCTTACAGGATGCCCGTACAAAAGTTCAAAAGGGCTGTAGCCAACCCCCTTCTGTGGGACTTCTCTGTAAGCGAATAAAAGGCAGGGAATCAGGACGTCCCATCTACGCCGGAGCTTTTCAGGTAGTCCATGAATCATCCCTTTCAGGGTCCTGTTGAACCGCTCAACAAGCCCATTGCATTGTGGATGATAGGGTGTAGTGAACTTGTAGTTGACACCACATTCCTTCCACATAGCAGTCAAATAGCTCGACATGAAGTTTGCACCTCTGTCAGAGACAACCTCCTTAGGGAAGCCCACTCTGGAGAACACTCCAACTAGGGCTCTTGCCACAACAGGTGCTGTAGTGGTCCTAAGGGGAATAGCTTCAGGATACCTGGTGGCATGATCCACTACCACCAGTATAAACTTGTGCCCTGAAGCTGTTGGGGGTTCCATTGGACCGACAATGTCAATCCCCACTCGTTCAAAGGGCACCCCCACCACAGGCATTGGTATAAGGGGGGCCTTTGTCGTGCCACCTGACTTACCAATGGCTTGGCAAGTGACACAAGAGCGACAAAACTCCCTGGTATCTTCGTTCATGTGAGGCCAGTGAAAGTGCGAGACAAGCCTGTCCCACGTCTTCGTCTGGCCTAAGTGTCCTGCTAAGGGAATCTCGTGGGCCAAGGTAAGAAGGAAACCACGCTGAGACAAGGGGATAACCAGCCTCCTGGTCATGCCAGGCTTGGGGTCTCTTGCTTCAGTGTACAGGAGTCCATCCTCCCAGTATACCTTGTGGGTACCTGTGGCGTTCCCCGCAGCCTCAGCAGCAGCCTGCTGTCTGAGGGGTTCAAGGGAAGGGCAGTCTAACTGGTCCTTCCCCAGGTCTTCTCGTGTGGGTCCCCCTGAACCCAGAAACTCAACTTGATCAAGTTCGAGTTCTTTAGGTTCAGTTTCCCGCAATTCCTGGAGGTCAGCCTCCTCTGAGACTTGATCCTCGACCTGGGGCAAGGGGGAAGGCGAGGCCTTAACCCGACTGCTCTTCTTCTTGGGAGGTGTCAGGTCCATTGTTCCAGGATCCAGCACCGATTCAGTGGGGCATCGTCTGACCTGTTACCTAGTCACAGCAAGCACATGCGCTGGCAAGCCTAACATTTCCATGTGAGTCCGGAGCTCCACTTCTGTCCATTGCGATGACTCCAAATCATTGCCCAACAAACAATCCACTGGGTAGTCTGAACTAACAACAACCTTTTTCTGGCCATTTACCCCTCCCCAGGAGAAAGCAACAATCGCCAAACTATGACTGGTAGTGAGATTGCTGGCATTGGTCACCAGGAAATCTGTACCTGGCATGATTTGTCCAGGGTCCACAAAGTTAGGCGTCACCATGGTGACGCTGGCACCAGTGTCCCTATAGGCCTGAGCCATTTTTCCATTGATTAAAGGCGTCTGTCGGTATTTGCCCAAAGTATTGGGACTGACATCAGGGGATATATCCACATCCCCCGTACAGACAAGGACAGCCTGAGTGAGTGTACCAACTAGGTTGTCACACCCCTCAGAACCCAAGGTTAACCCAACTAGTCCCTTGGGAGGCGCACTACTACTGCTGGCTGTACTAGGGGGCACAGGTGCCTTAGGGGCTGCAGTAGCAGGAGTCTGCCCTCCTTTCTCGGTGCACTCACTAAACCAGTGAGTTTTACTTTTACAGTATTGGCACCACCTTTTCGATTGGCCTTCTTGATTCTTCTTTTTCTGGGAAACCTGACCCCCCCCCCCTCTTTGGGTTGTTGGGGACCTGTCGAAGACTTCTGGTCAGTTTGTTCCCCTTTCGAATCTTTACCCTTCTGGTCTGCTTTCTTCTGACCACCCTGGTTCTGGCCCTGGTTTTGCTTAACCCTTGTTCTGACCCATCTGTCTGCCTTCTTTCCCAATTATTGGGGAGAGGTCAGATCCGAGTCGACAAGGTGCTGATGCAACAACTGGTTCTGACAATTGTTTAAAATTTGTTCTCGCATGATCAAATTATACAATCCTGTGTAATCAGTAACCTTACTGCCCAGCAACCAGCCCTCCAAAGCCTTAGTGGCACAATCAACGAAATCAGACCAGTCCTGAGACTGAGTTTTCTGGGTATCCCTGAACAGCAACCTGTACTGCTCAGTGGTTAGGCCGAACCCATCAATCAGTGTGTTCTTCAGGACCTGGTAATTGTTAGCATCCTCGACTCTAGTAGTGAGGAGCTTATCTCTACCTTTACCTTCAAAGGAGAGCCACAAGATAGCCGCCCACTGACTCTGGGGGACGCACTGTACAGTGCAGGCCCGCTCCAAAGCAGTAATCCATTTGTGTATGTCGTCCCCTTGCTTAAAGGGGGGCACTATCTTACTCAGGTGCCTAGTGTCTAAACTCCTGTTTTCCCGTGGGGGAATGCTGCCACCAGTGGGATTGGTCCCACTCAATTCCTGCTCTCTAGCAAAGGCGAGTCTTTCTTTGGCCAGGGCAAGTTCTTCCCTTTCGATCCGCAGATTGACTTCCCGCTCCTTCGCTTCGTACACCCTCCTCTGGGGGGATGTCATCCCTCTCCGAGCAGAGCCTCGAGAGCCATTGGTTCGAACGGATCTATTAGAGCCTCTCGACAGAGACCTAACTCGTCCATTCCCAATGTTAAGCTGGCCTGAGAGAGGCCCCAGGGGTCTCCTGGTGCCATTCTCGTGCCGGCTTAAGTTGTCCTGGGTTAGCTGACTAACTATGACTGGACCTTTGTCTGCCTCGTCCCCAGATGTCTCTGGCTCCTCGTCCTCCTCTTCACCTTCTGCGGAGAGATGGATAAGGTCAGGGTCACCTCGGGATCCCTCGAGGGGGGGCATATCCACTTCTGGATGAGAAGGGTCGGTGCTACCCGCCCTCCTAGCATCATAAGTCTCCAAGAGACCAATCAGAAACGGAATGGTAGGGTTTGCACCCTGTTTTAGCTTCCGAGATGTACAGATTTGTCGCATCTCTTGGAAGCTAAGTGCAGCATATCTGGAAGTGACCTGTGGAAGGTCGACTGACACAAGGGGAGACTCAGAGTTTCCTCCTTTGTCTGACATGCTGCTTCTAGTGTGGTGTAAGTGATGCACCTACCTACACTATATGTTTACCTACTGATCCCTTGCTAAGAGTTGTAGCCAAGGTGTGCTAAGCCTTGAGGAGCTACAACAGCTGGTTCAGTAGAACTCAGAGTATTCTAAGCTAAGTTATATGTACCTGAAGTACTTATGCGATCTTTCACAAGATATTCTTAGGATACGCGTGGTAGAACAACAGCAAGCTCAAATCCCAACCGCTGCTCACCAATGTGAGAAGTTGGCCCGATATGCAGTGTTCACTATTCTAGGGACCACTATGCATCGGTCCAAACTACCCTTATGGTGATTGGTTGTAAGTCAACCTTAGACCAGCTATCCTAGTAGCGTGGATACGAGCAGTCTTCGAGCTAAACTCTAGAGGGCGTGTTAAGCCAGCTGTTAAACCATCACATACCCCTTGAACACCAAGTGAAAGGACACCACACAAGTGTTATGAAAATAAACAGTATATTTATTAGAATCACAACAGCCCTGTACTCTTTATGAGGACAGGGTACGAAGCACAGAACAAAACTCTTCAAGTGCACAATCAATACAAGTGCCCGAGGGCACGGAAAGTTTAGAGGTCTCGGGCGGACCCGATAAGGCAAGTCGGAAGCGAGGGACTCGGGACCCTTAAGTAAGGAGGCTATGCGGGCACCGAAATGCTGAAGTTACCTAGCCACAAGGGCTGCGGCTGCACAAGTCTTACAGGCGTCGGGGGTCTTCGCTGACGAGCCAGGAGCCGGAAGGAAGGAGTTGCTGGCCGGCGACCAGTGAAGAATAGTTCGTAGAGATCCAAGCCTGGATCAGTGATAGACGATACCTGAAAGCAGAGGGGACCAAGTTCGTACTACTAGCCAGTAGTCAGAGGGTACCAGGAGGGCACCGGATGGCCGTCACCTCGACTAGGTGAGTGGTCGACGCTAGGCTCTGCAGTCTCACGGACCAGGAGGCGTTGTCGGCGACCAGGTTGGAGGTGCGAGCTGTCCCACGAAGGTTGATGCTGTCGGCGTCGCTGGGCCCAGGATTGGGGCAACAAGCCTTGGCAGATTTCAGGGCCACGTGGTGGGCCTAAAATGGCGTCTTGAGTGGACCAGGAGGGTCCGGGGTGCTCCTCTCGTAAAAGGGAGCAAAGGCCGGTCTGGAGCAACCAGACCAACAGCGTTGGTTGTCGGATGTCGTCAAGGAGGTCACAAGCCAGCGGCTAGTAACCAGACAACGTGCTGAGCGGCAAAGCAGAAGGGCCCCACGCAGATCGTGGAGATGCTGGGAGACTGCACTTCGATGCTGGAGCTGCTCAGGGTGGGGGCTTCTCGGACCCCAGAGCACTCACCAGAGGATTCCTTCGGTGATCGTGCTGAGTTAAGAAAGCGTGCAGGTTTTGATGATGGCCGGTCCCTCGAGGTCTCGTCGCACCCACAGATCTCAGCTGAGCTGATGATGTGGGTAGAGGTCAGAGGTGCCAGGGAAGCCGGTTCTCGTCGAGCTGGGTTGTCGGATTCCTGAGGAAGGACTTGCAGCAAACCGCAGAGTTCTTAGATTGTGCCTGCGGATGCAGGGTGACTACTCCTTAGCCACAAGGGAGAAATCTTGAGAAGAGTCTCGAATGTCCTTTCGTAGAAAGTAGTTCTTGATTCAAAGATGATCTAATTTGGAAGGGTCCCCGCTCCTGCCTTTATCCTAAAGAAAGGGGTGGGTACATGACTAGGTCCTGCCCTAGGGGTGGGACCAGGAAGGGGGCAGTTACACCCCTCTCCCCTGCCGGGCTTTCCCCAGATCAGGGGCTGCGCGCCCCTGGAACTGGTTCTAGCCGGCAGATGCGTAGTGAGCACCGGGGTGCCACTCCGCAGTCACCTTCTCGCAAAGCCCTACCTACCCAGAATACACAAAACCCTGTCTGGGATGGTGCGAACACCGCCCCTGACAGGAAACCCTTTGTCCAAGCTCTCCTCGCTGGAAGGACTCCCAGTAGCAGGAGGTCAGACTCGTGTCTGTGGTGGCAGCATCCATTTTGTGGAGCTGAGGCTTCAGTTAACTTTAACCGGGGTTCACAGTTACGTACATGTCGTGTCCCTCTAGAAGGGCAGAATGCTAACCTCGTCGCCAGAATTGGTGAGGGGGCAGCATCCCGATTCGTATGACCCCTTACTCGACATGTCTTGATAACGCGATACCGATGTTACCGATATGGTACGCGTTATCATGGAACAGCCATTGGGTCTTGGTTCCGCAAGCTGCAACTGGGCTCGGCTCGTGCCAGAGCCCAATTCACACGGTTCCATGCACTCTGCCTTCAGGATTGTCAAGGCCTGCCATAGGAGTGACTGATAGGAACTCGGGTGTCCATTTTAAGGTTAGATATAGGGATACTATACCTAAAGCAACGAGCGAGTACGCCACGTTGCCCCAGCTGTCGTGCAGCCAGTTGTGTCAGATTTAGATGGCCATCCAGGGGTGGCATAATACATGCTTCAGCCCCTGGTAGGCCCTGGGTACACCGATGCCCTGAGTTACAGGGTCTGACAAGGTGGCCCAGTTCCAATTGGGTTATGCACCTAAGGTACACACATCAATTTAGCGAGAGAACAGCTAGGCTGTGGGTCTGATTGGCAGGCCCACAGCCCGAGAAAGTCGTAAACCAGTGAAACAAAAGCAAAAAGTCCGGGTGATCATAGGATTGCAGACCCTACTCTCCTACAGTCACCATTTGAGCCTATCCATAAATCGGATATCAAATTCCTCACTTGGAAGGTTGCGCTTCTTTTGGCTTTGACCTCATCTCGCCGCGTGAGCGACCTGCACGCTTTCACTATCAAGCCGCCTTACCTTCAGTTCAGGCCTAACGGAGTGGTGCTTCGCACCAACCCCTCTTTCCTACCTAAAGTACCGACAGACTTTCATTTGAATGAGCCTGTGTTCCTAAAAACTTTCTTTCCGGACCCAAAGTCTCCGGCGGAACAGCGCTTGCATTCTTTGGACATCAAACGATGCCGTAAATTTTATATTGCCAGAACTGCCTCCTTCCGCAAGTCCGACCAGCTGTTCATCTCCTACGGACGTTTCCGTAAGGGACATCCTGTTTCCAAGCCAACTATTGCTCGATGGGTTTCCTCAGCCATTGCCTTCTGCTATCAACGAGCTGGTAAACCACTGCAGTCTTTAGTGAGGGCTCATTCTACGAGGGCGATGTCTTCATCCACCGCCTTGTTTGCTGGTGTGCCTCTTCATCAGATTTGCCGTGCAGCGACATGGTCCAGCAGGCACACTTTCACCAAGCATTACTGTTTGGACACCATCAATGATGCGGATACCGCTGTGGGACAGGCAGTGCTTCGCCATCTGTTTCATTAAGGTGAGCCTCTGTTCCCCCCTCCTTGATGTTTTACTGTGATTGCTATGATGTTACATGACTGTATTATTCTGATACTGTCTTGGTTTCTTCCATTTATGTGCCTTGCAATCTCAGTTCTCGGAGGTTACTGCTTTCTATTCTATTCAAGCATGTGAATCTATGAAAGACACCCCTAATACTGGAGAAGAACCCACCCTCCTCCCCTCAGAGGCTCTCTTCTCCTCATGCACTCTTTATTACTTGAAAATCTGAGGGCTTGAGCTTCTGAGGAGAAGGTTCTAGAGGGTGCTGACGCCTGATTGGCTGTAATTTGGACTAACATAATGACACTAATGTGTTACAGTAGTTTTTTCTCTTTACCATGCATTCCTATGTAAGAATGTTTTTTTTTTAGATTCCTATTATGTTTTCTATTCTTTTTCATGTATTATATGTATATATATTATTATATATATTATTATATTTAGCATTATTGCTATTTTATTTACCGTGGGACTCCCACTTCGACTACGGGTAATATTCAAGCATGTGAATCTTTGAAAGACACCAATACTGGAGAACCACCTGTTTACAGGTAAGTAACAATTGTTCTTTTAACCACATGGCTGCTGGGCGTTTTCCCCCCCAGTGCTGGAAAATGCCATTTTAGTGGCACTATGACGAGCTCAGCTCGTCATCAGCACACGACACCCGTGGGTGATGACGAGCTGAGCTCGTCATCAGCATCGAAAGGGTTAAACATAGGGCAATGGAGGATATCATTGCACCATTCTACTGTTGCTTGAACTCCCCAATACATTACTTTCATTGCTAGGAGACAAGCCTCCTAAAATATGCTCCTTCCTGGATCTGCTTTCTATTGGCTCATACTCCGGATTCAATGGACAACCCTAGTCCTTTCAATCACAGCCTACACCAACTGTTCAAGTTATATGCATTTAGTTCTTTTAAACAATATGCACCCAATAAAGCCTCAAAATGCACAATGTATGGCCCGGTGCCTGGATAAACAATTGAGAAGGACTTTTTGTGGATTTCTTAAAGGTCTCACAATCTGCCTGCTTCTGTCACCGTCCAAGTCATTCACGTGGTTTTGCATAGAGCAAACATGGCCTTCCAGCATTAGAAACTTTATAGTGAAACCATCCCAGTTATAAAACATAAATTAACAAAAACAAATACATGAGGGCATGGTCAGTAGTGTATAGCAAGCATGTGAGCAAACAGTACATGAGAAAACAAAATCCTAATTGGTTATCATCAATGCAGAGATAGACAGCCAGTTAAAACCAGTAAAAGAGAGACGATAGCGGATAGGAAGCAATGTTAGGTCCAATTAAAAATGCTGAGATTAGGATTATGACAACTGAGAGCGCAGTGAGTAGAAGCGGAGACGGGTGGGGGCAATAGACTGTTACAAAGACCGAGAGGTAAGTGCGCAGAGGCTACAAGGAAATCAAAGTTTAAATACTGAAGTGGAGCCTCGCTCCTGACGTTAAACAACTCATACTGGTTTGCCTTCCCGGCCTTCGTCCCCTCACAGGAGAAGTGCATCGTAGATTATACATTTCAGAGCGGAGGCCCTCATTCTCAATACCTGTATTTCATTTAGAATTGCGGTACAAGTGCACAAATAGCACAAGAAGTAGTTAAAGTCCTGTAATTTTCTCCATGTCCAAATATACACATTATCACAGCCGGCTCTAACTGTGAGAAGTTTAAGAATTACGAAGGGTAAAACTTGGGCATGTTAAGTTCACTTAAAAGTCTACTACCTAGCCAGTTTGCAGCTTTGGATGTGCTGTGAATCAAAATTTGGAAAGTGAATTGAAAATGTAAAATAAAGTTTGTCTAGTATGTGTTTAGCATATTGATAATTGGTACAGTTGCATTTGTAAAATTAGACACAAAAGTTAACTAGATTTATCATTTTTTTTGTTGCTCAAAAAATGAGTGCTAATTGAAGTCCATGATACAACAACAAGCTTACACTGTCTGTCCATACGCAGACATTTTTTATGACCCCCCCTTTCTCTTCCCCACCCCACTCCCCCAAAAAACAAGGATATTGTGCTGTATACCTAAATACTTGGTGTAGGAAGGTGGATATCTGACTATGGTTGCCCCCAACTTTTTGCCTGGCGTTTTGCTGGTTTTTCGACTTAGTTGACCTGGGGCCCTGCTATTCAGGACCCCAGGCCCACTGCTCTCTCTGTAAAATGGATTCCATGTACCTTAGGTGCATATCTAATTGGATACTGAGTCACTTTATCAGCCCCTGCATAGTGTACCTTAGGTACCCAGGGCATAGGTGCACCCAGGGCCTACCAGGGGCTGAAGCATGTATTATGCCACCCCTGGCTGGCCATCTAAACAGACACAACTGGCTGCACGACAGCTGGGGCAAGGTGGTGTAATCACCCTTTGCTTTAGATATAGTATCCCTATATCTAAACCTAAAATGGGCACATATATTCCTATCAGTCACTCCTATGGCAGGCCTTATCAATCCTGAAGGCAGAGTGCTTGGAATTATGTGAGATGGTGCTCTGGCATGAGCTGAGCCCATTTGCAGCTTGCGGAACCAAGTCCTAATAGCTGTTCCATGATAACGCGTACCATATACTCTTAAGTGCCTTATAATCCTCGCGGTTATTTGCTAACTTTGGTATCGCATTATCAAAGCATGTCGAGTAAGGTGTCATACGAATTGGAATACTACCTCGCCACTTCTGGCGACGGGGTAGCATTCCACCCTTCTAGAGGGACACAACATGTATGTAACTGTGAACCCCGGTGTGAGAAGTTGGCCTGATATATAATGTTCACTATTCTAGTGAGCACTTTGTATCAGTCCAAACAACCCTTATGGTGATTGGTTGTAAGTCAACCTTATAGACCAGCTATCCTAGTAGCGTGGATACGAGCAGTCTTCGGGCTAAACTCTAGAGGGCGTGTTAAGCCAGCTGTTATGCCATCACATATACCCCTTGAACACCAAGTGAAAGGACACCACACAAGTGTTATGAAAATAAACAGTGTATTTATTTAGATCACAACAGCCCTGTACTCTTTATGAGGACAGGGTACTAAGCACACAGCAAAACTCTTAGGAAAATACTTTAAGTCGCACAATTTACACAAATGCCCGAGGGGCACGAAAAACCATATACTCTAAAAGTGGAATGCGAAATTACTAGCAGGTAAGTACTGTACTAATAGGCTTTGGAATCGCTAGGACTTGACTACTGAACCTTCAGATTACTAATAGGAGGCCTAGGGGACTCGGGTGCAGAGTGTGCACTCTCACGCGTGATGCGGGACAAAGTCTATGGGAGCTAGTAAAAGCAAAGTTAGTGTTCTCGGGCGAACCCGACCTGGTAGGAAGAAAACGAAAGTGGATCCTTACCCTTGGATAGTGAGGCTATGCTGGGGCACTGAAATGCCGAAGTTACCTAGCCCAGGGGCTACAGCTGCATATGAATGAATAGAAGCTTTATTCGATTTTCTTTCTTAAAATCATAAAAGCATACAAAGATAACAGTAATTAAAATAAATATATACATTCAACACAAACATAACTTCACGTTCAAGAACGACATAGTCCTACACCTCAAAAATCGGCGGTGAGACATATTTTCAAAGGGTTTATCCCTATCTTGAATAAAGATACACAAATTTGTCATTTAAAGTGAGTGAGCTCAAAAGTTGCGGCAATTGTGCGATGAAAACCATCTGTTAGCAACACGGAAACTAGTACCACTGGGTACCTGGGCTTCCCCACCCAGCGGGTGGTGGTAGGCTGTTTTTGTTGTTCCTAATCGGGGGATATTTGGCGTACAGGGATAGAAATCATGTAAGTCCCAAGTCTGTATTGGACCATCCCCCTCTAGGGCTGGACAAGATCTTAAATATGGTGCAATGTTCTGATTCCTGAATCTGACCAGAACCAAGTCCCCTGAAATGTTTTTTGGTAGACGGCCCAACCAGCCCACCCTTCTCACAGACAGGATTCCGCCGTCTTTGTCCGGTGGTAGGGGTCTATTCCTTCCCAACCAGAATATAACTTTGTTCATTAGATCCAGCTGGCTCTCAGTTTTTCCCAGCGCAAGTGGTGGCACTCCAGTGAGGACGGACACATATGGCGCTGCTTGTGGCGGGAGGTGTATATTTGGTGCAATACGTACTGACTTGGCCTCTAGGGGCCTTGATATAACAGGTTTGGAAGGAGCTTTAAAAGTAGTTGGCCCTGGGATGATAGGAAATAATGGAGTGGCTTGCTTACTTTTAAGGGTAGCAGGGAGCTTAGCTTGTGGATAAGTGATGGTTGGCTGGGATCGGTTCGAGTTTACAGGATGATCAGTGGGTTTCAGAATGGCTGTGATTTTGTTCTCGAGACCTAAGAGCCTTTCCCCTATAGCGTTGATTTGTTCTGTTAGTGGGGAAATGATGGTTTTAACAAGTTGTTCAATCTGAGTCAAAAGGGAGATCTGGGAATAAGATATTGGTTCATCCAGTTTGACATCAGTCTCCTTGATGGTAGGGGGATTATGAACGGGCGTCACGGGAGTAACAGTTGGTGTATGAGGTATTGATTGAGTCCTTTCGGCCTTGTCCTCAATGTTATCTCTATTGACAGGTAGTAACCATGTAAGTACGGAGGCTTGTGTATTGACTTTATTCAATAGAGAGGGGGTTTCCTGTAAACTGCCTTTAGTATTTGTAATACGGGTGCCGTTGGCGAAGAAGGGTGGGTCTACACTGACATATTTTGTTTGACATAGTCTATTTAGCTCACCCCATGGCGAGGGATTCTGCATTATTGGGGAATTTAGTGGTGGAGATAATGTACTAGATGGGGAGTAACAGGGGCAGATTGTGTCTGTAACATGCACAGTTGGCCGGGGGCTTGTGGTAAGCATTTGGTGCATTTGCCCCGGTTGACACCCCTGCGCATCTGGGCTTGTTCCCCCCCTTACAGGGCATGATCACAATGGCAGTAATGATGTTACGATCAAAGTTAAGTTATAGTATGTACACTATACCTCCTTTTGCAGAGATAACAAGGGGGGTGGCCCGTCTCGTCCTGTTCGGTCCACTGAGGGCCCGCCCTTTGCCCGGGCTTAGCCCGGCGCGGCTCCCGCGCGCTCCCGCGACGCGGAGGTCAGTGTTAATTTCAAGTCGCCTCCTGGCGCGTCATCCCCGTCGTCAGCTGCACAGCGCTAGGGCTCTTGGGAGATGAAGTCTCTCCTGCCCCTCGGTCTCCCCTCCTCCGCTGTCGCGCTGGTGTCAGAGGAGCGCTGACGGCTGGGAGAGACCGGGCGCTGCGTGGGCGTTAGTGCGGTAACCTTTCCCCAATGGCTGGGACCGAGTTCTCCCCCCTGGTGCTGGCACGGATTTCCTGGCGATAGCCCCGCTCCACCGAGGTCAGTGTTAATTTCAAGTCGCCTCCTGGCGCGTCATCCCCCGTCGTCAGCTGCACAGCGCTAGGGCTCTTGGGAGATGAAGTCTCTCCTGCCCCTCGGTCTCCCCTCCTCCGCTGTCGCGCTGGTGTCAGAGGAGCGCTGACGGCTGGGAGAGACCGGGCGCTGCGTGGGCGTTAGTGCGGTAACCTTTCCCCAATGGCTGGGACCGAGTTCTCCCCCCTGGTGCTGGCACGGATTTCCTGGCGATAGCCCCGCTCCACCAAGGTCAGTGTTAATTTCAAGTCGCCTCCTGGCGCGTCATCCCCCGTCGTCAGCTGCACAGCGCTAGGGCTCTTGGGAGATGAAGTCTCTCCTGCCCCTCGGTCTCCCCTCCTCCGCTGTCGCGCTGGTGTCAGAGGAGCGCTGACGGCTGGGAGAGACCGGGCGCTGCGTGGGCGTTAGTGCGGTAACCTTTCCCCAATGGCTGGGACCGAGTTCTCCCCCCTGGTGCTGGCACGGATTTCCTGGCGATAGCTGCATATGTCTCAAAAGACGCCGGGAATCCTCGTAGACGGACCAGGAGCCTGAAGAAAGGAGTTGCTGGCGGCGACCAGTGAAGATAGTTCGAGTGATCCAAGCCTGGATCGAAGATGGATGACACCTGAAAGCAGAGGGGACCAAGTTCGTGACTACTAGCCAGTAGTCAGGTGGCACCAGAAGGGCACCGGATGGTAGTCACCTCGACTTGGTGAGTGGGCGACGCTGTGCTCTGCAGATCTCACGGACCAGGAGGCGTTGTCGGCGGCCAGGATGGAGGTGCGAGCTGTGCCACGATGGATGATGCTGTCGACGTCGCTGGACCCAGGATTGGGCAACAAAGCCTTGGCAAATTCAAGCCCACGCGGTGGACTCAAAATGGCGTCTGGAGTGGACCAGGAGGGTCCGGGGTGCTCCTCTTTTGGAAGGGAGCAAGGGCCAGTCTGGAGCAACCAGACCAGCAGCAGTGATGTCGTTGGGCGTCGTTAAGAAGGCCACAAGCCAGCGGGCTAGTAGCCAAACAACGCGGTGAGCAGCAAAAAGCAGAAGGGCCCCACGCAGATTGTGGAGATGCTGGGAGGCTGAACTTCGGTGCTGGAGCTGCTCAGGGTCGGGGCTTCTCGGACCACAAAGCACTCACCAGAGGATCCCTCGGCGGTCGTGCTGGAAAGAAGTCGTGCAGTCTTGAAGATGGCCGGTCCCTCGAGGTCTCGTCGCACCCACGGATCTCAGCTTAGCTGTAGAGGTGGGTAGAGGTCAGAGGTGCCAGGGAAGCCGGTTCTCGTCGAGCTGGGCAGTCGGATTCCGGAGGAAGGACTTACAGCAGACCGCAGTGTTCTTAAGATGGTGCCTGCGGATGCAGGGTGACTACTCCTTAGTCACAAGGGAGAATCTTGAAGAAGAAATCTTGAAGTCCTTTCGTAGAAAGTCGTGTCTTGATTCCAAAGATGATCTAAGTTGGAAGGGTCCCCGCTCCTGCCTTTATCCTAAAGAAAGGGGTGGGTACGCGACTAGGTCCTGCCCTAGGGGTGGGACCAGGAAGGGGGGTGGTTACACCCCTCTCCCATGCCGGACTTTCCCCAGGCCAAGGGCTGGTGCGCCCCTGGAACTGGTTCTAGCCAGCAAATGCGTAGTGAGCACCGGGGTGCCACTCCGCAGTCACCTTCCTGTAAAGCCCTGCCTACCCAGGATACACAAAACTCTGTCTGGGATGGTGCGAGCACCGCCCCGAACAGGAAACCCTTTGTCCAAGCTCTCCTCGCTGGAAGGACTCCCAGCAGCAGGAGGTCAGACTCGTGTCTGTGGTGGCAGCATCCATTTTGTGGAGCTGAGGCTTCAGTTAAATTTAACCGGGGTTCACAGTTACGTACATGTCGTGTCCCTCTAGAAGGGTGGAATGCTAACCCCGTCACCAGAATTGGTGAGGGGTCAGTATCCCGATTCGTATGACACCTTACTCGACATGTCTTGATAAAGCAATACCAGAGATAGCATATAACCGCGAGGATTATAATGCACTTAAGAGTATATGGTATGCGTTATCATGGAACAGCTATTAGGACTTGGTTCCGCAAGCTGCAACCGGGCTCAGCTCATGCCAGAGCACCATTTCACACGATTCCATGCACTCTGCCTTCAGGATTGTTAAGGCCTGCCATAGGAGTGACTGATAGGAATCTGTGTGTCCATTTTTAGGGTAAGATATAGGTATACTATATCTAAAGCAAAGGGTTATTACACCACCTTGCCCCAGCTGTCGTGCAGCCAGTTGTGTCAGATTTAGATGGCCATCCAGGGGTGGCATAATACATGCTTCAGCCCCTGGTAGGCCCTGGGTACACCTATGCCCTGAGTTACAGGGTCTGATAAGGTGGCCCAGTACCAATTGGAAATGTACCTAAGGTACATGGAATCCATTTTAGAGAGAGAGCAGTAGGCCTGGGGTCCTGATTGGCAGGGCCCCAGGTCAACTAAGTCGGAAAACCAGCAAAACACCAGGCAAAAAGTTGGGGGCAACCATAGTCAGGTATCCACCTTCCTACACCCTGTTAAAGTTAACTCGAACCTCAGCATCACAAAATGGATGCTGCCACCACAGACACAAGTCTGACCTCCTGCTGCTGGGAGTCCTTCCAGCGAGGGAGGCTTGGACAAAGGGTTTCCTGCCTTGGGAGGTGCTAGCACCACCCCAGACAGGAGTGTGTGTATTAGGTAGGACAGGGCTGAAAGAAATGAGACATGCCTGGGGCACACAAGGTGTCCCTGTGCATACATCGGTCAGAACCAGTTCCTGGGGCACTCCAGCCTCAGAGCTGGCGCAAGACCGGACAAAGGATAGGGGGTGTAACCACCCCCCTTCCTGGTCCCACCCAGGGGAGGGACCTAGTCGTAGTGCAGCTGAATAAAGGTAGGAGCTGAACCCATTCCAAATCAGATTAATCTTGACAACTTCCACGAAGAACTCTTGACCTTCGACCTCCTGATTCCAGAAGACTGAAGAATCTCCCCTATGGTCAGGGAGTGACCATCCTGCTTCGCAGGCACCATCAAGCTCCTGTGCGGTTTGCTGCAGAGTCCTTCCCTCCCGGAATCCGACAACCCAGCTCGACAAGACCCGGACCTCCAGACCTCTCTGACCTCTACCCACATCCACAGCACAGCTGGGACCCGTGGGTGCGACGAGCAACGTGGAGACGGCCATCTTGTGAAAACCTGCACAGCGCTTCCAGCACGACCGCCGAGGGATCCTCGAGTGAGTGCCTTGGGGACTGAGAAGCCCCACACCCACGCAGCTCCTACACCAAAGACCAGCCCCCAGCATCCACGAGATCTGCGTGGGGCCCTTTTGCCTGGTTGCTGCTGGTCCTGTTGTCTGGTCACTTGCCGGCTGGCTCGTGACCTCTGAGACGACGACCCGAAGAATCTAACACTGCTGGTCTGGTCCCCCAGACTGGCCCTTGCTTCCCTGTGAACGAGAAGCACCCCGGACCCTCCTGATCCGCACCAGATGCCATCTTTGTTCCACCGCGTGGCTTGCATTAGCCAAGGCCTGTTGTCCAGATTGACGATCTGACACCGCCAACAGCAGCAGAATACGTGGGACAGCTCGTGCCTCCAGCCTGGTCGTGAAGAGCAGCTCCTGGTCCGCGCAGCTACAGAGAGAAGCGACCCTTCCTTCACCTGAACGCGGCGTCTGCATCTGGTTCCCTCCTGGTTCCAGCACCGTCACTGGCTAGTGACCGAGACTCTGTCCCCTTCCCTTTCAGGACTTCTTCTCCTAGTTCCATCCTTGGAACCACCGGACTCCTCCATCTGGCTGCCTGCCAGCAACTCCTTGTTTCAGGCATCACCGGGATCAACGCAACAAACCCGACGCAACTTCAGCCCTATGCACCCGCAGCCTGTGGGTTAGGTAACTAAAGCTTCTAGGTGCTGAAGTCTGTGTAGACTATCCTAGTGTCCAGGTCCACTGTTGTTTTCCCTCCATCCAGCCGGGTTCGTCCGGAATCCGTAACTTTCTAAACTGTACGATCCATAGACGTTGGTACGCATCCCGCGTGAGAGTTTCCACTCTGCACGTGAGTCCCGTGGGCCTCCTGCTCCTTACTTACCTAGTTTGTAGCGTAGTCCCAGCGATCCTCCAGCCTCTGCATCTCCTTACAGTACTTTCCTTCCTCGCATTCCATTGTTTTGAGTATATGGTTTGCCGTGCATAGACACTGTTACGCATCTCGCGTGCGAGTTCACACTCTGCACACGCGTTCCGTGGGCCTCCTATTACCTACCTAGAGTGAGTATAGCGTGGTCCCAGCGATCCTGCAGCCTCTGGACAGCTCCATTCCTTTTATCGACTTTCACATTCCACTTACTTAGTATATGGTTTGCCGTGCCCCTAGGGCACCATTGTAATTTGTGCAACTTAAACGTATTTTTCCTAAGAGATTGTCATGTGCTTAGCCCTCTGACCTCATAAAGAGTTCAGAGGTGTATGTTAGTTAATAAATATCTTGTTTATTTTCATAACAACCTGTGTAGTGTCCTTTTATGTGGTATTCAAGGGGTTATATGTGGTAAAACAGCTGGCTTCACATGCCATTCAGAGTTTAGACTAAAGACTGCTTTTGTCCACGCTACTAGGATAGGTGGTATATAAGGTTGACTTACAACCAATCACCATAAGGGTTGTTTGGACTGATACAAGGTGATCACTAGAACTAGTGAGCATCATATATCGGGCCAACTTCTCACACTTAGCATGTCCCAAAAGCAAGACCTATTGGCTATGCCAATGCTTGATAATTTGTGGGGCAAGTAACCTGGATGAACACCAAAAAGTTGTGTGTGCCTAGAATATATAGAAATAGTAGCTGCTAAAAGTGTTTACATGTTGTTTGTATTGCATGTTTTGTTCATATATAATATAAAATAAAACACAAGTAAGAACAATTTACCAAAAACTGCAGGCTAAAATAAAAGCACAGGCACGGAGCAACTGAAATACGCTTAGAGAAAGATAAGGGGGCTGTAGCTGAAACAAAAACATTGACTGATGTGTAAGCTAATCTTTTGTTGCACGGCAATAATCATACCGTTAGATAAATGCAGGGAAGTTGTGGGTAAAATCAAAACAAACACATTACCTTAATGTAATGGCTGCCCTTTTCTGGCTCCTTTAAGAGGGAGAATGGTGGAGAGTGACTCCAGCCTATCACCCCCATAGTATAGGGATTAGGACTATAGACAGGATCCCTGCCTTTTATATAGTAGAGTATTTTCGTGTCCCTTTCCTTAGAGTAGGGCTTATGAATTTAAGTTAGGGGATAGATACATAAGTATTAATCATGATTTGCCCATTTGCTAACGTGTTAGGATATTTTCCATGGAGTTACGCATATTGCGGGCCCTGTAGGCCTTAAACGAGACAGACTCCATCTTGCTCTCTGCCTGGTAGCTCGAGAGGCCTTCTAGGTCAAGTGTAATGTTTTAGTTTCAAGCTGTTGTTCGCTTGGAGAGAACCGGCTCGGGCTGGCCCTTATCGAAGGAATGTATTTTTCTCCACTCCGAAGACACAACTTCAGGCCGGCCGGCTGGGAACGTGTCCTTGGTACGGGGAGGTACAAGAATTTGGTGGGCGGCAGGTTGCTGGCCGTAGCTTTCCATGAAGGAACAGGCTTTGATATTAGCGAAGGAGTTAGTTAGTCGTCAGTCAGTCCGTAGGCGCGGCATCTAGCCGTTAGCATCTCTGCCATTAATTATTTCATGGCGGACAGTCGCTATCTTTGAAGTCCGAGAAAGATTTAAGACCGAAACTCTCTGAGAAAGACTGAAGGAGAATTAGCGCGGAGCGCACTGAAACAGAGAGAGAAAGAGAGACGGTAGCTAATAATCAGCAAGGTTCCAGTGGCCTGGAGGGAAGCAGACGAGGTTGAGCCTAGCGGTGCAGACGTGTACTTGTGACGGCTGGGGTGTGACTGCGAGACGAGCCAGGACACAGAGACGAGAAGGGAACCTAGATGACTGCCGAGTCCCGACTTCACATTAATAAGGTGACATCCGCCCTCTTTATAATAAGCGCGCATTCTAATCCTTACCTTTTCCTTTTCTTTGCATAATTTGTGTTGCATAGTATTGTGTTATGTTATTGACAATAAATACCCTAGTTCTTAGTGAACGGATGTGTGCCGAGTATTCTTGTTCAATCTTGGTAAACGTGGCTTCTAGGTGGTCGGTGTTTATGTGAATGGATGAGTAACCCCAATCAGGTAAGTGGTGATCACATAAATAGGGAGCGAAGTGGACCTCTGATGCCAAGGATAAGGGGCACATTATACTATTTGGAAACCGTACTAAATTCTATTATTATAGTTTTATCCCAAGTAGACAAAGGAGAAATTGTTCCGATAGGTACTCATAGTGGTCGTCGTTGATATACGGCGTTAGTGAGAGCGCTGGGGTGGATTACCAGCGTGTATACCCACAGGATTGTGGCTTGTGTAAGTGAGAGCGCATGGGGGGATTACTGGCGTGTAGGTTTGCCGGATTGTAAACCGTTTGGAAAAGAGAGCATTGGGTTCTGCAGGCCCATGTGTAGACGCACCGGATTGTGTGTCATGTCTGCCCTGGGGTAGATCAGTCTGGGTCGGAGTGGCCGCGAGACTAACTGATGTGAATAAGATATAGTAGAAAACTTATGCATGGTTATTGCTATTTCCCCATCCTTAGGTACGACTTGTACATACATATATATATATCTATCTATCTATATCCATTGTGAATACGTTCTAAGGAGGGAGGTGAGTACGTTTTGGCTGGGTTATAGGGGCCCCTAGGGGCTGATCCCATCTAATCGGAAAATCCGGCCATTACATCTGGCGTCACGAACTGTTTACGAAGCCTGTGTGCGCTGTATTGTTTTGATCTTGTTGATTTGCGCTCGGCTCGTACGTATAATATTTTGTGTATAATTGTGTATATAATTTTTGTGTGTCAATATGTTTGCGAAAAAATCTCCGTCGGTTTTTAAACTGCCTATTCAGATTCCCGGCTGGGAGTCTACGCCTTACGAGGCTTTGGCCCGTGAGTGGGCCGATTCTACTGGTTTGAGTGAAAATTGGTCTTCTTGTGTGGAGCAGGCGGAGCCTGCTGATGTAGTTTCGTGCTTGCAGAAAGCGCCAGTAGTGAAAGGTGATGAGCTTCCTATTTTAGGACGCAGAGGTTGGATTGTTCTTAATGCATACAGAATTCTTCATGAGAAGTTTGTTCAGCTGCAGAAGCAGTTCAAGGACATGGAAGGACAGTGTGTTGAGTTGCAAAATGCGCATACTCTTTTGCGCTGTCAGAATAAATTGCTTGCCGACAAACTTGAAACATATCAGACCATAGCCGAAAGAGCTGCGGTCCGCATTGCACGATATAAGTACAAACATCGCCGTGGTCGTGTGTCTACACGGAAAGTGCGTCTGGTTGTAGCAAAAGCCGGAATGGATTGGAACCCTGATGAGTGGGATGGTAATATCTGGGATTCAAATGCTTCAGACTCCTCGGCTGAGGAGGGTGATAAGCGTGAATCTTCTCGCTCCGGACGTGATTGTAAGTCTACTTCTTATACTGATACGGTTACTCATAGCGACCGTGCTCGTTCTTCCCATTCGGATGACGTATCTTGCCCCGATTGTTCTGCTAAATCTAAGATGCGGGCTTCCTCGGAAGCTCTTCCTGAGGTTTCTGCTCATCCCGTGTTTCCTCGTAAATTACAACAAGCTCCTGGTAATCCGGGTGGTGTTGCTCTGGATAGTATTGAAGACTTTACTCAACAGGAGGTTAGTGACATTTTACAACGATTTCGTCAACGGCCTGGTGAGGCCTTGCTTACTTGGATGGTGCGCCTTTATGAACTCGGCGCTGCCGGTATTATGCTTGATGCTGTTGATTGCTTACGCTTTTGCTCTTTGAGTTCTGATTCCACTATTCAAGATCATTTTCGGAACTATAATGGTGCTGGTCAAATTACTTTGCTCCAGCTTGCGTCTGACGGCTGTAATCATAAATATCCTACTGAATCGGATTGGCCTGTTAATGACAAGCCATGGTACACTTTGCGCGATGCGTCGCAACGTTTGAAGGAGGAAGTCATGAAAACTGCTATCTTTCTTAGTACTTCTGACAGATTGCTGGATGGTCTTTTAACATCTTCTGTGCGTAATCGCATTATCCGTTCTTCGCCTGTTGCTTATAAGCAGGTCATGATGACTTTGTTGATTAATCAAACTGGCAATCCTTTGTCTACTGTGCTTGAATCTGTTCGTCAGCTTGGTGAGCTGGGTGAGTGGTTTACACCTGAAAGACAATCTCGACCTGAGGGTCGTACTGCTGGGGACTATAAGTTCTCTAGACGTGACATGTTTCTTGCTCTTATTGCTGATGGTGTCAAAAGGGAGGACATTGATGGTGAGCCTAACAATCGCTTATGGGATATGTTTCGTAAGCGGGGTTTGGATCGGAAGGAGGGTGCCCGTCGTGTGAGGAAGAATGAGTATGATCGTGGTTCTGATGACAGTGGTGATGAGAGACGCCGTGTGTATTCTGATCGCCGTGATGATCGGCGTTATGAACGTGATGTGTCCCCTCATCGTGATTACCAGAGAGGGAGAGAGGGGGAAAAAGAAAGGGGGAGAGATGATCGTGCTTCCAACCGACATAGAGAGGAGAGGAGTTATTCCCCTGAAATGAAAAGAAGGGAGGATCGTAACAGACTTTCTGACCGTAATTCACAGTATTTTGAAAATGACAAAAATCCGTTTCGTAATGGAGACGGATATGAACATGACATTTTGATACCTAAGAAGACAGAGAGCATTTACCCTGATTTGTCCTGGTTGATAGAACGCAGGAAAAATGACTAGGAAATAGGTCAAGCTCCAGTACACAAGTGGGCTCACAGAGACAACAGACCCTATGTAGATATTGAGATTTTTTGGAAACATCGTAATATCCAAAGGGCCCGAGCACTAGTTGATACAGGAGCGGAGGCCACTTTAATTCATGGAAAATCAAAGAAATTCAAAGGACAGTTTTTCACGATTACTGGTTTAGGTGGGAAAGAGACCCCCGCAGTACAAACTACACTTGAAATTAAAATTGGTAGGATTCCTCGTAGAGAATACTCTGTGTTAGTTGTACCACTTTTGGAGTATATAATTGGAATTGATATTTTAAAAGGAATGACTTTGCATCTGGATGATGGTTGTTATCAATTTGGAACTAGACAATACATTTCGACCAGACCCGTACGGGTTGGCCGTTTACGGATGCCCCCTATTAAAATTCCTTTAGCCACGAAGGTGGTTTCGCAGAAGCAGTATCGTATCCCAGGTGGTCATGAAGAAATTAATGCTACAATTCAGGATTTGGTTGACGCGGGAGTTATTACTCCGGTCACGTCTGCTTGGAATAACCCTGTCTGGCCCGTGCGCAAAAGTGATAATTCTTGGCGCATGACTGTTGATTATCGAGAGTTGAATAAACATACACCTAAATTGGCTGTTGCAGTACCAGACATTGTCACTTTGATTCAGAGAATTCAAAAGCATCCAGGTACATGGTATGCTTCTATTGATATTGCTAATGCTTTCTTTTCAATTCCGATTGCCCCCGAGTGTCAGGAACAATTCAGTTTTACATGGAATGGACGTCAAATGACGTTCCGGAGTCTTCCTCAAGGTTATGTACATAGTCCCACGATCTGTCACCGGCTGGTGGCAGAGCATTTGTCTGAAGTGCCCGCTAATCCACAAATACAGGTGTGCCATTATATTGGCGACATTTTGATTCAAGGTGAATCGCAAGACCAGGTACAGTCCCATTTAGATCAGATCCTTGACTGTTTGCGAGCAAAGGGTTGGGAAATTAATCCTGATAAATTACAAGGTCCATCCCAAAATGTGAAATTTTTAGGAATCAATTGGCATGAAGGTCACAGAGAGGTGATCCCACAGGTGAAGCGAAAAATCCTTGATTTTGCAGTCCCAAGGAACAGGAAAGAGGCTCAATGTTTCATTGGTTTGTTTGGCTTTTGGCGTCAGCATATTCCCCATCTAAGTCAGATTTTGGCTCCATTATATCGAGTCACTCGTAAGAAGAATGCGTTTGAATGGGGTGAGTCTCAACAGAATGCTTTTAATTTGGCAAAAGAAGCTATTCAATATGCTTTGGATTTGTGGCCGGTGGGTGAAGGTGATGTGGACTTGAATGTGTCCGTGGAAGGTCTGTATGCCAATTGGAGTCTGTGGCAAAAGCAGGGCTGACAAAAAGTGCCATTAGGTTTTTGGGCTAAAAAGTTACCTGAGGCTGGTGAGCGTTACTCACCTTTTGAGAAACAACTACTTGCTTGTTACTGGGCTCTGGTGGATACCGAGCAATTGACCCTAGGCCATGCTGTGGTTTTGAGGCCTGAAATTCCCATTATGCAGTGGGTTTTGAGTTCGCCGAAATCTCATCGAATTGGACATGCTCAAGAGGCGAGCGTGATTAAATGGAAATGGTACATTCAGGACAGGGCACGTGTGGGTCCGAAAGGTGTGGCAGTTTTACATGAGCGAGTGGCGCAGGCGTCCTCCAATGAGACTGGAAGTGATTGTTCCGTACCTGTTGTGCAGGAATCTCCCGTTAAATGGGGTAAATCATTTGATGATCTGTCCGCGGAGGATAGAAAACATGTGTGGTTTACGGATGGTTCAGCAAAATTCATCGGTGAGAAAAGACATTGGAAAGCTGTCTCCTATAATCCAATCACGCAAAAATTATTGAGTACAACTGGTGATGGTAAGAGTAGTCAATATGCTGAACTCTATGCAGTTTACCAAGTTTTGAAACAAGAATTGCCCGGCACATGTCATATTTTTACTGATTTCTGGTCCACTGCTAATGGACTGGCGGTATGGTTACCAACATGGCATTCTCATAATTGGGAATTGCATTCAAAAGAATTGTGGGGAAAGGAATTATGGCAAGAAATTTGGGAGCTGCTCCCGCAGAGTACTGTAACAGTCTTTCACGTGGATGCTCATACTCCTATAGACTCCCTTGATAAATTCTTTCATAACATTGCAGATGAGAAATCTAAAATTGCTGAGGCAGTGGTGGACATGCAAGATTCTGATTTGGCGGGATTGGCGAAATGGGCCCACCAGAAAGCGGGACATTTTGGTGAAAAGGCCACTAGCAGGTGGGCTGCCGATAGGGGAATTCATATTCCTTTTTCTTTAATTAAAGATGTCATTCTGCATTGTCCCATTTGCCAGCATTCTAGAAAGAAGGAAGTGCCTCAAATTGTTCTGGGCCAGTTACATCGAGGTAAATTGCCTGCTCAGATTTGGCAAATCGACTACATTGGTCCGCTCCCTATGAGCAGGAATTGTCAGTATATGTGTACAGTTGTTGACACTTATGGTGGCCTTCTGGTCGCTTTCCCTTGCAAGAACGCTACCCAAGTGAATACCATTAAAACCCTGGAGCTGCTTATTCTGTACTATGGTGTCCCATTCCAAATTCAATCAGACAATGCATCCCACTTTCGTGGAAGATTAGTACAGGAATTCTGTGTGGAAAATAACATTGATTGGGTGTTTCACATTCCATATTATCCACAAGCTTCGGGATTGATTGAGAGAATGAACGGTTTGCTAAAAGAACAATTACGTAAATTGACAGATGATCGATATAAGAATTGGAAAGATGTTTTGTTTCAAGCATTATTGATTTTAAATAATCGCCCTTTGTTACATGCTGAATCCCCTTTGACGCGTTTGTTTCCTCCAAATGTGGATGTAAAGCCTAATTCTCTGTCCAACACTGTCATGTATTGGGAAATTACCCCCGGTGCTTTGGCTCCATGTAGAGCGACCCCAGGTTCCGCAGGCCTAGACCTGCATGCTTTAAATGATGCAAACTTACTAGGAAAAGACCGAATCATTGTTGAAACTGGCATTGGTGTCTGTATACCTGCCGGTAGTTTTGGATTAATTGCCCCCAGATCAGGCCTTGCCCTGAAAGGTATTCAAGTGCTCGGAGGAGTAATTGACAGTGACTATCAGGGAGAGATCAAGGTTCTCCTGCTTAATAGCAGTGAGACTGATTTATTGATCAAAAAGTCTGACCGTGTTGCTCAGTTATTGATTATGCCTGTCTTCAGTGGTGAGATCAAGAAAGGCTCTGCCCCAACGTTGCTAACTGTGCGAGGACAAAAAGGCTTCGGATCATCTGATCTTCCTGGAGCTAAAATATGGGTGCAATCGCCTAGAAATCCTCCTGAACAGGCTGATATTATTGCGACCGGTCATGACAACACCGTTTTGGTGATGAAGCCAGGGAAAGATGGCTGGGAAGCTGTCCCAGCTGATAAATGTTACTTACGAGAATGATTAAGGCCTGTATTTGTATTCTTTCAGATCATTCTCTGGACTGCTGCTGCAGGATGTGTCGGCGTTGGACTCCTTTTGGCCTGCTGCGCCGGGAGAGGAGAGGATCCACCGACGTCGGCTGATGGGAAAATCCGAGTTCCGCGTTCCGCGTGGACTACGTCATCTAATTTCTGGATAACACTCGCAAAGAGAGTGACGAACTCTCCACATTTCTGTCTTACACCGATGAGGTCTGTGACTGACATTTTGGCGACCTGCTTGGTTGCCGTCCCTGCTTCTACCGAGACTTTACGACATATTTTTAATATCTCGAATGCCCGACCAAATGTTATTCTGGGCGATTTTGCGGCCCACGAATTTTGTCCCTTATGTACTGCTCTTCCAGACCTCGATATCCCTATTCATTCCCGGATTACTACTTTTAATATTACCCCTGGAGATCTGTGTTTTGTGATGACATGTGATCCTAAAGCTATCACCGAATGTATTAGGCTGAAGATACAAGCTGCAACTTCTTTTTCAGCTCATCAACGATTCTCCAGTATTACATCTCTCATAGATTCACATGCTTGTATCTTCCCCGTCGTCATGGTGGGAGTCTCACGGTAACAGAATGACCAAGCAGTATCATAGAGAAGAAAAGACTGCATAGAAAATCCCCATAGGGGCTGTACTATTTGGTAACCAGACCATTTCTTTGTTTTGGTCCAAAAGCCAGCCAATCAGAATTGCTGCCCTGCCCTCACACTCCCCAGCAGCAGCTTCCTGCCTCAGATTTCCAACCGCCTTCGTGTGAGAAAGGAGTCTCCCTGAGCTCTGCTCAGTTTTCTTCTGTTCCTGTGTGAACTTTTGACCCTTTGGAATCTTGTTTCCTGTCTTCTAAATTGAGGTATTGTCTGTACTTATCTTACTTATGATGGCTGAAAGCTCTAAGAAGAGGCTGTTCAGGCCATGCAGATCCTGTGGGAAGGCCAGACTTTTCTCTGAGGACCCACATGAGGACTGCCTTTACTGCCTCTACCCTAAACACCTGGTGAAGGACTGTAAGCTTTGTAGAAAATTTTCTGACCAAACTAAACGTGACAGAGAGGCTAGATTACTGTTATGGCTTCAGAAGAAGAAGGCCACATCAGGCTCAGATTCTGAGGAAGAATCTTCTCACTCCACTCCCAAGAAAAGAAAGGCCTCTGTTTCTGTGGAGAAAGTGGAGTCTAAAAGGAGTAAGTCTAAGGAAAAATCAACATCATCTCTTCCTATTACTCCTCTGGAGAAGCAGTCAAGTCTTAAAGGACCTGGATCTGCACCTTCTACCAGTTCAATGGCTTCTGCTACTAAGTCTGTGGTGAAAACTTCAGTTCCATCGACTACAGCTTCGTCGACGACAGGATCTAAGGCTGCGTCGACGACCACGACGTCTACGGCAACGACATCGATGAGTAAGATGTCTCTATCAGCGAAAGGACCGTCGACGACGACGAATTCGTCGACGACAGGTTCCATGTCGAGGATGTCGACGGGGGTCCTGTCGACGAAGGCCCCGTCGACGACGGTCCCGTCGACGAAGGTTCCGTCGACGAAGGTTCCGTCGACGAAGGTTCCGTCGACGAAGGTTCCGTCGACGAAGGTTCCGTCGACGAAGGTCCCGTCGACGAAGGTCCCGTCGACGAAGGTTCCGTCGACGAAGGTCCCGTCGACGAAGGTCCCGTCGACGAAGGTCCCGTCGACGAAGGTTCCGTCGACGAAGGTCCCGTCGACGAAAATCTTGCTTTCATCGGCTAAAGCGTACAGTTCTCCTCAGTCGAAGACCATGATCTCCATCCGCTCTTTTCAGTCGACGAGAGGTTCGGCTACCATCAGTAAATCCGCAGAGTTCACCTCATGGACAAAGATTTCTCCTTTGCCGCCATCATCGCTGCTGGAGCAGGATTCAGATGGAGAGGAGTCCTCAGGTGCCGCCTACAGTCCTTCTCAGCTTCAAATAAAAAGCCAAGATACGGATGAGGAGGAAAGTTATTCTGGGCGATTTTGCGGCCCACGAATTTTGTCCCTTATGTACTGCTCTTCCAGACCTCGATATCCCTATTCATTCCCGGATTACTACTTTTAATATTACCCCTGGAGATCTGTGTTTTGTGATGACATGTGATCCTAAAGCTATCACCGAATGTATTAGGCTGAAGATACAAGCTGCAACTTCTTTTTCAGCTCATCAACGATTGCTGTGTTTGAAGAGACTTCCGAATTCGTGTCTCTCTGTTAAGAATAATATGACATGTAAACGTTTATTGGTTGCCCCTAGTTATTATCGTTCCATGTTATTGACATCTGGCTGGCTCTTTTCTTGCGGGAATTCATCCTGGCCTTATATTCCTGCAAATATTTCTGGTGGTCCATGTGCCATCACTAGATTGAGTTTATTAATGTTTTCCTCACATCCTAATTCACATTCCCGTATGGTACGTGATTCAATGTCTTTGCATGAGGACTGTGATTCCTCTGTCCATCTTTACTCTAAATCGGAATATCTTGGTTTAGCTTTTTCTATTATTGGAGTCCCTGCGTTGGCCGTTTACAATGCCAAAACAATCGGCAAGATGGCCTGCTGGATGGTTAAGTCCATCAATCAAACCGCTACTGTTTTATCTGATCTGTTATTAGATGCCCAAGGCGAACGTAGAGCTATTTTACAGAATCGCGCTGCTATTGATTATCTTTTGTTAAAACATGGACATGAATGTTCTGATTTTGAAGGCCTATGCTGTTTTAATTTGTCCGACCATTCTAAATCAATCCAGGCCCATATTGACAAACTCCACGACTTGACTGCAGAAATTAGACAACACATAGATCAGGGTTTTTTTGACTGGCTCTTTAATTGGTTACCTGACTTGCACTCTTTACGACAGATTTTAGGGGGAGTTATCGTTGCCATTTGTGTTTTAATAGCTATTTGTTGCTTTATTCAGTGCATTCCTTCCCTGCTCCAAGTTTGTAGACTTAGCAAGAGACATAGGTCAGTTAATTTTGTTTCCTATTATTCTTCTACTGATGTGAGTTCTATTTAGTATGTGGTTAAATAGACTGGAGTCAAGGGGTGTAATGTAATGGCTGCCCTTTTCTGGCTCCTTTAAGAGGGAGAATGGTGGAGAGTGACTCCAGCCTATCACCCCCATAGTATAGGGATTAGGACTATAGACAGGATCCCTGCCTTTTATATAGTAGAGTATTTTCGTGTCCCTTTCCTTAGAGTAGGGCTTATGAATTTAAGTTAGGGGATAGATACATAAGTATTAATCATGATTTGCCCATTTGCTAACGTGTTAGGATATTTTCCATGGAGTTACGCATATTGCGGGCCCTGTAGGCCTTAAACGAGACAGACTCCATCTTGCTCTCTGCCTGGTAGCTCGAGAGGCCTTCTAGGTCAAGTGTAATGTTTTAGTTTCAAGCTGTTGTTCGCTTGGAGAGAACCGGCTCGGGCTGGCCCTTATCGAAGGAATGTATTTTTCTCCACTCCGAAGACACAACTTCAGGCCGGCCGGCTGGGAACGTGTCCTTGGTACGGGGAGGTACAAGAATTTGGTGGGCGGCAGGTTGCTGGCCGTAGCTTTCCATGAAGGAACAGGCTTTGATATTAGTGAAGGAGTTAGTTAGTCTTCAGTCAGTCCGTAGGCGGCATCTAGCCGTTAGCATCTCTGCCATTAATTATTTCATGGCGGACAGTCGCTATCTTTGAAGTCCGAGAAAGATTTAAGACCGAAACTCTCTGAGAAAGACTGAAGGAGAATTAGCGCGGAGCGCACTGAAACAGAGAGAGAAAGAGAGACGGTAGCTAATAATCAGCAAGGTTCCAGTGGCCTGGAGGGAAGCAGACGAGGTTGAGCCTAGCGGTGCAGACGTGTACTTGTGACGGCTGGGGTGTGACTGCGAGACGAGCCAGGACACAGAGACGAGAAGGGAACCTAGATGACTGCCGAGTCCCGACTTCACATTAATAAGGTGACATCCGCCCTCTTTATAATAAGCGCGCATTCTAATCCTTACCTTTTCCTTTTCTTTGCATAATTCGTGTTGCATAGTATTGTGTTATATGTTATTGACAATAAATACCCTAGTTCTTAGTGAACGGATGTGTGCCGAGTATTCTTGTTCAATCTTGGTAAACCTGGCTTCTAGGTGGTCGGTCTTTATGTGAATGGATGAGTAACCCCAATCAGGTAAGTGGTGATCACATAAATAGAGAGCAAAGTGGACCTCTGATGCCAAGGATAAGGGGCACATTATACTATTTGGAAACCGTACTAAATTCTATTATTATAGTTTTATCCCAAGTAGACAAAGGAGAAATTGTTCCGATAGGTACTCATAGGAATGTGGTCGTCGTTGATATACGGCGTTAGTGAGAGCGCTGGGGTGGATTACCAGCGTGTATACCCACAGGATTGTGGCTTGTGTAAGTGAGAGCGCCAGGGGGGATTACTGGCGTGTAGGTTTGCCGGATTGTAAACCGTTTGGAAAAGAGAGCATTGGGTTCTGCAGGCCCATGTGTAGACGCACCGGATTGTGTGTCATGTCTGCCCTGGGGTAGATCAGTCTGGGTCGGAGTGGCCGCGAGACTAACTGAT
Source organism: Lissotriton vulgaris (assembly GCF_964263255.1). NCBI lineage: Eukaryota > Metazoa > Chordata > Amphibia > Caudata > Salamandridae > Lissotriton > Lissotriton vulgaris. The sequence continues at coordinate 426,141,180 of NC_141689.1, forward strand.
GTGAATAAGATATAGTAGAAAACTTATGCATGTTTATTGCTATTTCCCCATCCTTAGGTACGACTTGTACATACATATATATATATATATATATATATATATATATATATATCTATATCCATTGTGAATACGTTCTAAGGAGGGAGGTGAGAACATTTTGGCTGGGTTATAGGGGCCCCTAGGGGCTGATCCCATCTAATCGGAAAATCCGGCCATTACACTTAGACAGAAAAGAAAGCCGTTGCTGAACAGTTTTGGTAATACGAAATATAGTGCTAAATTAACCCACCACTTACAAAACAAAGTAAGCAAGTGTGCAGCAGCTTGGTTCCAGTGGCTGGGTTCCAAAACTAAGAAAATACATGGTTAAATCAGTCCAGTGAAATGTGCTCGTAAACGCTTTCTTTCTTGATAGTTTCCCAAAAAAGTGTTGGTGTTGTAGCTTTGTTTTCTGTTTCCAAATGCAGGAAAGCTAGACCTAAAACGAAACCAAAAACATTGCATCATGCCGAAAGCAAAGATGTTGCTGCGGCGAGGGTGCTGAAGGTAAAACTAACAAAAACATTGCCTCACGAGAAACTTTAAGTTGTTGATGCAAAGGCGCGGAGCAAGAATAATGCGGGCTAACAAATGCGGGGAAGCTAGACTAAAACAAAACCCAAAACATCACCTCACGTCGAAAGCAAATCTGTTAAGCGGGGGTGGGGGGAGGGGGGCTGTAGCTGAAACTAAATAAAGGTGACTTTGTACATTATGGGAATGCTTGCATGTTGATTAAAGCCCAGGCCATGGTTGAAGAAGCAGCACAGACGTGCTACGTTTATAGGAGGAGCGGTTCTGCCTTTTGTTGCCGACACCGTGCAGTGGCCACAGTTAATGTGTGGTGCAGAGTGGCGGCACGTCGTGGAGCTTCAGAGCAGAGTCAGCTCTCGCAAATAGAAATTCCTCTGTTGTCTCTGTGTTTATTTCGGTTGTAATGCAAGGAAAACCGAAACACGAACACTTGCATGCAGAGCTCTTTCAGATGGAAAAAAAATGACCCTGAGCCAGTAACTATAATGGGAGAAGTGGTATGCCACAAGTAATCATGGTGATCCATGGGGGTGAACAAACAACAACAAGCTCTCTGCATTGCTCTGTCGGGGGAGCGGGAGCGCATTCCTTTGAAGTCTGATGCGGGGAAGCAGCAGCCTTTGAAGTCTGATGCCGAGGCACAGACAAATGGTGGTGTGTGAGGTGGCTGGCTTTGTGAACGCGCCTGTCTCACATGAACTGTGTCTAATCCGCCGCTTTGGTAGACTCTTTGGACCGCTTACTGTAATCTCGCCGGAGCAATGCGCAAGCGCATTGGCTCAGGCGAGACCTAAAAAACTAGCACACAGAGCTTATTCAAAGACTATAATAAGCGTGAACAACTTGAGTCCCCTGGAATTTTGACATGTGCCCTTAGCCCAACATTAGCTGGCCCAGAAAAAGATCAGTATCCTCTGTTCGACAGCAGCAATCATTACGTTTTGCTTACGGATGACGGTATGGACTGGCAGGTTAGTAGTACTGATCCTCCCTCTGCACCACTAGGTGTCTCTACATCCACTCAAACCAACTAGGAACCACTCAACAGTCTTATCCTTGGGGCTCTCAAGTCCTTGGTTCTAACGATAGACACCATGAACCTGCGTTTAGCCTCTGACAAAACGCTTATTTCAACACAGCATGGCAAAGCCTAAGGGTCACTGCGGAGGAGGGTACACAAACCATCAAAGTGCTCTGAATCTAACTATTTTGTACAGCATTCTTCTAACCATTTCATATGCCCGCCTATAAATAATGACCATTTTGAAAAGCATAGAGGGCCTCAGATGGATAGGCATATTTTGATGACTAACGTACCCAAGCAAATTAGTACAGGGCGGCCCAAGTGGACTGAATCTTTAAAGGATAAAGTAACCCATTGGATAAGTCATGTTAGGGGCTGTCGTTCTTTTATTTTTGTATACTTCAATTTTATAGGTTCAGCTGCCCCATTTGCAGATTTGCACAATATGGTCCATGGAAAATTTCTGTGGTGCCCACGTTCACTTGATGCCCAAAGCAGGTGCCTATTTTGCCACATGGTTAATCCAGCGCTACTTCGGCATGAAGTTTCTCAAACATAAAATCAGGCTACGCACCTGGAGGCGGTCCCCTGCAGCTATCCAGTTAGAAGACTTGTATCTTTAATGTATGATATCTGATAGTGACTACTAGCCGTAGATTCCTTAATGTAGAATTATCCCCAGGCGTAAAATACTGGATCCAGAAAATTTTATTTGCCACAGCATCTCTGCGCATCGGGGGCAGCACCACGTGCCTCGGCACTGAAATCCGCGGGCATGACGTCAGCAAGGTCACATAAGCCCACCCCGCTGCAACGCAGATCTGGATTGTGTCCTGGCCTTTTTTCAGGCCTCCTTTTCACGCTTTGCTTTTAGGAACAGTGTGTGAATGCCTCCGGGCTTCAAGACGTGTACTGATTGTTCACGCCAGATGTCGGCGACGTACCCTCACCCTATCTGCATGTGGTGTTTGGGCGAGCACCGTGACTCTACAGACTGCAAAGCTTGTCAGCACATCAAATTGAAGTCCCGGCGGTAGCACCGGATGAAATTGCTGTCTGCCCGCTTGTCCAGGTCGGTGTCGTCCCAGCGTCCATCTCCTACCTCGGACGCCAGGAACAGGCGATTCCGTCTGCGGCATCGTCCTGCCTCATGGCCCCAAGAGCGTCGCTCACCAGCTGATAGGACCTGCAGCTTGTCTCCGAGGCCTTGTCCTCGTTCGGTGGAGTGCGCGGGTTCCCCTCGGGACGTGCGCCTCCGCCAGTCACCACCCTACCTGCCGTTTCCCAGCGTTGGGGCAATTAGGGCCCAAATGAAAGCCTACGCTGAGGGTCTGCAGGCTTCTTTGGCCACTCCTCCTGAGACGCCTGCAGATCCCTTGCCTCACGCTGGGCCTTTCGGGGAGTCGCGGCAGATTCATCCCCGGCGCCGACGGGTTTGGCTTCAGGTTGCAGCATAGTGGAGTCATCGGGGCGCAGTCCTGCGGGGTTCCCCTCTAAGACCCATGGTGTCCCTGCCTCACCACAAATCCCTTCGGGGCTCCCTGTGGCATCGCAGGAGGTCACCGGGAGTTCCCCTCAGCCCTCTGAGCAGGCGGCTGCCTCGCCAATGGCCGAGCCGGCGCCGTTTCAGCGATGAAGGCTTTCCTTCCCGCGGTGCTTCGGGTTGAGGCCGGGGCCTGGGTTGCTTTCCCAAGTCCCTCTCGGCCCTCTATGCGTTGCGGGCGGCAGCCCCGTTTGAGGTTGAGCCGGTGTCTTTTTGGCTCTGTTCCTTAGCTGAACCGGCTCCAACCCCTGCCCCATTCTCCTAGGGAACACATGGTGGTGGAGGTAGACTCTGCACTGCCTATGTCCACTCCGGTGCCAATCGACGTTGTGCCTGTGCCGTGCCGGCGTCGGGTCCTTGATTCGTCTCCGGAGGTTGTTTCTTCTCCGGAAGGTTGTCATCTCCTGGTCTCTTCCTCTCCGGAGACAGGACGCCGCCTTGTTGCTTTTTCACAGGCGTCATCAAGGGAGGGCTCCTCGCCGTCCCCGCGCCTCAATCCTCGAACCCTCTTTTCCGCAGCTCGCGGTTGGCTCCTTCACCGGCTTCTCCGCCTTCCCCGGGGGTCCTTCAGGGTCCCTACTCGTCCGTGGATCCCCCGCCATTCAGGGGCCCCTTCTCCCTCTAGCTGGGCTTGGGGACGGGCGGCTCAGTTTGCAGCCGCCTCCCACGGAGGAGTTGCTTTCTACCCTGCAGCACCCTACGGAGGCCAGTGTTGCCTTTGTTCAAGCGATTTCCAGCGCCGCTGGTCTTTTGCGAATAGGTGACCCCGTCAACCCATTCTCTACGGATAGTCTCTTTGGGGGCGACCTACCACGGGTGATCCAGTACCCCAGACACTCCTGCATTGACACCGTCCTGCTCCGCACGGCCAATTCTGGCTTTCCTTATGTAGGAGAGTAGGGTCTGCAATCCTATGGTCACCCCCGATTTTTGCTTTTTGCTTCACTGGTTTACGACTTCCCTGGCTGTGGGCCTGCTAATCAGACCCACAGCCTAGCTGTGCTCTCTAAAATTGACAACCATGTACCTTAGGTGCATATCCAATTGGATACTTAGTCACCTTATCAGTCCCTGTACAGTGTACCTTAGGTACCCAGGGCATAGGTGCACCCAGGGGCTGCAGCATGTATTATGCCACCCCTGGCTGGCCATCCAAATCTGACACAACTGGCTGATCAATCAGCTGGGGCAAGGTGGTGTAATCACTCTTTGCTTTAGATATAATATTCCTATATCTAATCCTAAAATGGACACATATCCTCCTATCAGTCACTCCTATGGCAGGCCTTATCAATCCTGAAGGCAGAGTGCTTGGAATTATGTGAGATGGTGCTCTAGCATGAGCTGAGCCTGTCTGCAGCTTTTGGAACCAAGTCCTTTAGCTGTTTCCATGATACCGCTATACAATATACTCTTAAGTACATTATAATCCTCGCGGTTATTGCCAACTTTGGTATAGCATTATCAAAACATGTCGAGTAAGGTGTCATACGAATTGGAATACTACCCCCTCGCCATTTCTGGTGACGGGGGTAGCATTCCACCCTTCTAGAGGGACACGACATGTATGTAACTGTGAACCCCGGTTAAAGTTAACTCGAGCCTCAGCATCACAAAATGGAAGCTGCCACCACAGACACAAGTCTGACCTACTGCTGCTGGGAGTCCTTCCAGCGAGGGAGGCTTGGACAAAGGGTTTCCTGCCTTGGGAGGTGCTAGCACCACCCCAGACAGGATTTTGTGTATTAGGTAGGACAGGGCTGAAAGGAATGAGACCTGCCTGGGGCACACAAGGTGTCCCTGTGCATACACCGGTCTAAACCAGTTCCTGGGGCACTCCAGCCCCACAGCTGGCGCAAGACCGGACAAAGGAAAGGGGGTGTAACCACCCCCCTTCCTGGTCCCACCCAGAGGAGGGACCTAGTCGTAGTGCAGCCCCCTTTAGCCGGATAAAGATAGGAGCTGGTCCCATTCCAAATTAGATTATCCTGAACAACTTTACAAGGAGAAACTCTGGACTTCGACGTTCTGCTCCACAGAAGACTGAAGAAATCTCCCTTGTGGGCAAGGAGTGTCCACCCTGCACAAGCAGGCACCATCAGTGTCCAGCGGCTTCCCTTTGTCGTCTTCCTGCAAGGATCCAGACTTCAGAGCCCGACGAGACTCGGATTCCCAGACCTCTCCGACCTCTGCCTACATCTGCAGCACAGCTGAGATCCGTGGGTGCGACGAGACACGTGGGACCGGCCATCTTGAAAGAAGCAGCACTTCGCTCCAGCACGACTTCAGAGGCATCCTCGTCCAAGTGCTTTGGGGACTAAGAAGCCCCGACCTCGAGCAGCTCCTGCACCGAAGACCAGCCCTCCAGCATCCACGAGATCTGCGTGGGGTCCTTCTGCCTGTTTGCTGCTCGACGCGTTGTCTGGTCACTTGCCGGCTGGCTAGTGACCTCCTAGACGACGAACTGCGAAATCTTCACTGCTGGTCTGGTTGCTCCAGACTGGCCCTTGCTCCCTTCCAAAAGAGGAGCACCCCGGACCCTCCTGGTCCACTCCAGATGCCGTTTCCACTCACCGCGTGGGTGTCCTTTGCCAAGGCTTGTTGACTCCGAATCCGAAGCCGACGCCGCCGACAGCGAGAGCCTACGTGGGACAGCTCGTGCCTCCATCCTGGTCGTCGAAGACGCCACCTGGTCCACTTGGCTGCAGAGACAAGCGTCCACCTTCACCTGATCGCGACGACGACACCTGGTTCCACTCCAGTCACTGGCTAGTGACTTTGAACATTGTCCCCTCTGCTTTCTGGTTCTTCTCTTCACTGATCCACCCTTGGATCACACCGGACATCTTCCTCCTGACCGCCTGCAACATCTTTTCTTCCAGGCCCCATAGACTTCAACGCCGGAACCCGACACGACTTGGCACCTATGCACCCACAGCCTGTGGGTGGGGTAAGATGAGCATTTCGGTGCTCAAGGGTAGCTTGACTCTCCTAGTGTCCAGTTCCACAGTCGTTTTAGTCCTATCTAGTCAGGGACGTCCGTACTCACCTTTTTCTTAAACTGTACTGTCCATAGACGTTTGTACGTATCTCGCATGTGAGTTCACACTCTGCACACGTGCTCCGAGGGCCTCCTATTACCTACCTCAAGTTAGTATAGCGTGGTCCCAGCGATCCTACAGCCTCTGGACAGCTCCATTCCTATTATTGACTTTCACATTCCACTTACTTAGTATATGGTTTGTCGTGCTCCTAGGGCACCATTGTAAATCGTGCAACTTAAACGTATTTTTCCTAAGAGTTTGTCATGTGCTTAGCCCTCTGACCTCATAAAGAGTTCAGAGGTGTATGTTAGTTAATAAATACCTGTTTATTTTCATAACAACCTGTGTGGTGTCCTTTCACTTGGTATTCAAGGGGTTATATGTGGTAAAACACCTGGCTTCACATGCCAAAAGAGTTTAGCCTAAAGACTGCTTTGTTCATGCTACCATTAGGATAGCTGGTCTATAAGGTTGACTTACAACCAATCACCATAAGGGTTGTTTGGACTGATACAAGGTGATCACCAGAACTAGTGAGCATCATATATCAGGCCAACTTCTCACACCTTCCACCCTTCTACTCAGGTCTCTCTTCGGCGGACTGATTTTCCGTCCTTGCCTGTGGTATTGTTTCCTCCATTTCGGGAGGCCCGGTGGTTGAATTCATGGGGGCGTAACATCTTCGCTTCATCCAGTGCGGCTTTGCGGACGCTCCACACTCTTTGTGTGTTGGCCAGGGCTACCTCTAGCCTGTGGAATTCTGTGGAGTCCCTTCTTTCGAATGTCTCCCATGAGGGTGCCCGAGCAGATCTACGACACCATGTGTTGGATGGTCGAGAGCTGGCCGCGTTTATTCTCTGTGCAGCCTTGGATTTTGCTGATGCTCTCTGCCGTGCTATGGCCAGTTCTGTGGCTCTCCGTCTCCATGCTTGGCTGCGGGATGCTGTTTTTCCTGAGAATATTAGGGAGCGTCTGGTTGACCTGCCCTTTGATGGGGTCCTTTTGTTTAACACTCATGCGGACTCTGCAATTCAGCGTCTCCTTGCGGGGCTCAGTCCTCCTTCCCCTCTGTAGGCTGGCTTGTTGATCCTCGGCTTGATGGGAGCTATTATCCCACCTGCTTCCTGGAATCTGGTGTTTTGAGTGGCCATTTGTATGTTCTGTGTGGCTTTGCGTGGCTTTGCGTGCCTTCGGGGTCCATTGGTTGGCCCCTCTCTACTGTTTGCTGCTGGTTCTGCCCTTTTGGCAAGTGTGTATTTTTTGGCTGATTGCTAAGCAGTCTGTGGTTCCTACCGCAGGTCATATGTCTTTGTTCTCTGATGCAGGATTTTTTCCCTAAGAGTGGTTGCCATGTTTTTTTTGGGACGTGTCATACCCTAAGTGGGGTACTTGTATCTATTGTATGGCTCTTTCCTGCGCTGGGAGGGTGTGGACTCCATTTTGCGAGTTCCTTGCCTTACCTGGCGTCGCTGCATACCACTGGTGCGGTTTCTTTGATCTTGTCTGGCGTAGCTTGCGCTGCTCCAGGTTCTGTCATTCTCAGTATCTGCTGCATTGCTGGACCAGCTTTGGCATGCCGTCTGCGGCGTTGTGCTGTGGTGTTTCCGCCCATTTCTTTTTTTTCTGGCATTTCGGCCTGGTCCTCTGTCTGGTGTTCCAGGGGGGATAGGATTCCTGGTATTTTCCTGTGTTCTGGCTGACTGTTTTAGTCCGTCCTGTGTATTTCTCCTCTTCTCTGCTGGTTTGTCTCACTTTCTTTCGTGGGTCGGTTTATGTCCGGAATGGTCTCATTTTAGGGGTTGTTCTGGATTTCCTTGGCCTTTGCCTTCTTCTTGCGCTTGGCTTGGTCTGGGCACTCGGTTTCATGGTACTTGGCGTCTGCACCAGACTGCTCTTTCAGGTCCACTGCCGTGGGCCCTTGTGCTCCTGCCTTTTGTTCTGCCGGAGCCTTGCAGGACTATGTCTTTCTTCTCACCCCTGCCTTTCTTGACTGTGGAGCCGTTCTGACTCGAGGCTGCGGCTGGTTCAGCTGTCCCCTTCACTGTGTGTTTTCCTGTGGGAGCTTTGCCTCCATTTCTACCTCTTCTCCTTGGAGTGATTCTTTCTTCCTCTGTTCTCCTCTGCCGTTGCCTGTCCCTCTGGGGCCTTCTGGCGGATGTCCCTGGTACCTTGGCTGGGCTTGGGGTGTTCTGACCTCCCTTCGCTTTGTCGTTGCTGCCTTCTGCTTGGTGGGGGTTGGGACGCCCTTCTTGTCCCCATTACACATCCCCTGCTGGGGCCCTGTGTTTCTTCCTACTGGGAGGCTCTTTCGCAGGCCCTCCTCCTTCTGGATATGGCCAGGGTATCTATTCTACGTTAAGGAATCTGTGGCTAGTAGTCTCTATCAGATATACGAGTTACTTACCTTCGGTAACGATGTATCTGGTAGAGACGATTCTAGCCGCAGATTCCTTCACGACCCACACTTCCTCTCCAGTCTGCGAGGACCTTCAGCTTGGTCTTCTGCACTCGCGTGCATCCGGGTGGTTTTTTCTTCTGCGAGTGCCCTCTTTCATTTCCTCCCTAGTAGGATGCTTTGTTCAGTTTGTTTGATCCCTCTTTCCTTTCAGGTGATTTGTTGGTGGGTTCCTGGGTACTTCTCCGTCCCCGCACCCTGGTCTTCCAATGTGGGGCCTACTCACGCTCTTCCCCTTTTCCTTGCTTGAAATTTATGACTCCTCTGTAGTCCTCTGAGTTGGGGTCTCTTGGCTGTGCCTCGGCCCTTAACTCTTACAGGGGATGTACCTCTCCTTGCTGGGGTTGTCTTGGGGTAATTTGTCGTTACTCTTCTGGCCTTCTTGTCCTTCACTGTTTATGGACTGTGATTGCAGGCCTCTTCGTCTGCTGTGACATTTTTCACATACTTTTCTGCCCTTAGGTAGGATGTCGTAGTTGCTTGCTTAAGGCGGAGGAGTATCGCCCAACAGTTCTCAGAGTTGACGGGAAAAATAAAATATTAACCCCCTTTATTTTCATTCTATTTTTCACTACGGGGCTAGGTTAGGGTGGAGCGGGGCTTGAGTTACAGGAGGAGGATTGGTTTGTCCACTAAGTACATTGCAGCGTGGTGATTGGCTTTGAGGAGGGAGCCTGTGTGCTTCCTGCCAAAGCGCAGAGAAGGTGTGAGAACCGAAGCTGAGGAGAAACAGCAGCCGGAAAATAGTTTTCTTTTTTAATTCATTTTTATCACCAGCCACCCTATTCCCTGCCAGCCGCCACTGCTTGGGTTGAAAAACAGTTGGCACTGGCAAACACTGTATATGGCATGGCTGCTTTTTAGGTCTCGCCTGAGCCAATGCGCTTGCACATTGCTCCGGCAAGATTATAGTAAGGGGAAAAGAACAGTCTACCAAAACGGCGGATTAGACACAGTACATGTGATCTATGCGCGTGCACAGCGCCAGCCACGTCGCACACCACCATCTGTCTGTGCCTCGCATCAGACTTCAAAGGCTGCCGCACCCCCGCATCAGACTTCAAAGGAATGCGCTCCCACCACAGCAATGCTGAGAGCATGTTTTGCTTGCTACTCCTTGCCCTCTGGTCTCCGCCTGCTCTTTTGTGTGCTTGCATCTTCCTTCCTTGGCACTGGGTGTTTTCTGTGTTCTCCCATTCAGTGCCTTCTCAACCCCGTACTTTATTGCTGTCCAAGCCCCAGCCCTCGCTGCCTCTATCATTATACACTCTCCATGTGTTTTCCTGTTTCCCCTTGCTTTTTCCCGGCTCCATCATTCTGTGCTTTGATAAACTGAATGCGCTTTGTAGCACTCAACCCTGCGTTTTCTTAGCTTCACTCTCTGTGCTGCTGCACCACATCACTCGGAGACACCGCCACATCACTAAGGGGCACCACCACATGACTCGGGGACTCCACCACATCACTCAGGGGCACCACTCACAGGCACCACTTCATGACTCGGGGACACCACCAAGTAACTCAGGGACACCACCACGTCACTCAGGGACACCACCACGTCACTCAGGGACACCACCACATCACACAGGGGCACCGGCACATCACACAGGGGCACCACCACATCACTTAGTGTAGTTCCTATATTCCCAATAGGCTCTGCGCATTGGAATAACATAAACAGCAGTGTAGACGTAGGGACTGAGGTCATCTAGGTCTCTACTGACTATGTTAGACTTAATTAGTTTTGCCAGCTAGCTCAGAGGTCACTAGAAATGTTCTCGAATGAATAGGGAGGGGTTAACTTCCCTGATTTAGACAAGAAGGGATTAGCTTCTGACAACCATATAACATGACAACTTTGCTCCCCCAGAATAAGGAGTGTATCTCCAGAGTCGTGTGAAAACAATAGAAAGCTATTTCACTCAGTCAGTAGTGCATGCTTAATTTAACCAGGGTGCAGAGAAATAGAGAGACGGGCGTTTTCAATAAAAGGTGTTATTTTCTTGAGCAGTCTTCTTTCTCATGCAAGAGAAATGAATTGCCACAATTGCAATACTTATCATGAAGTAAAGTGCGTACAGTAAAAGGAGTATTATGAAATAATACTGTAAAAGCATTGATATGGTTTCTTAGCCATATGATACTTTATGTATTAAATATTTTATTGAGCATAAGCAAAAAAAATGCACCTCATCGATTTCTGCAAGGGCCGCCACCAATCCAGGGAGGCCGAGATCAGCGATCCCGCGGGTACCCCGCATAGGGCCAGCGGATACGTCATCTTATTAACACAGCAAGCCGCCTACAACCCAATGGGCCGGCCGCGTCTTAAGAGGTGCTACAACGGTGCAAGCTGGTCAGTGCTAGTGCATTGTAAGAAAACACGAGAATCAAAGAACTGTAAACAACCCCGCCACCCACCCCACCCCAGCCCACCCTTCTCCTTGTCCATGTCCGGGATCTAGCTATAGGCCGTGAACCACCCTCAACAGTCAGTGGATGCCATGCGCGTGGGGCCTGTGCGCTTACGGGTATGTGATTTGGGGTCCGGGAGAGGTGTTTCCGCCAAACGGAGCAGACGCAGGTAGCGTGGACAGCTCACCTCCCAAAACTCCCCGGTAAGCAAGGCGAGGAATGGCCGCCAAAGCTCCGCAAAGTCCGCCCCCCTCCCTGATGCTGCCAGCGATAGTTTCTCCATTCCCAGGATTGCCCACAGACGGTGAAGCCACCCCAGTTGTTGCGGGGCCTGGGTCGCCCTCCAGTGCGCCACAATGTTCTGGACTGCAGCCCCAAGCGCAAGCGCAATCAGGCGCCCGCGCCAGGATTTCAGAGGATACATGAGTGCGTTTGGGAGGCCTAGTAGAATGTACGCTGGGAAGCGCGGCAGTTGTGGATGTGCATCAATAAGATCCAGGATAGGGTCCCAGTAGGGGCGCAGCGCCTTACAGCTCCAAAGCAGATGTTCCAGTGTCCCTAGTTCCCCACATCCCCTCCAGCATCTGTCACTGATTCGGGCATCCCAGTGGTGTAGTCTCTCAGGGGTGTGGTACCAGTATGTTGCTACCTTCGTCAATGTCTCGGTAAGGCCAGTGTGGTGCGCCGAGTGTCTGGCTCTATGGTACACCCCCTCCCATTCCTTCCTAGTGAGCTGCCTCCCCAAATCCCTCTCCCACCGGGCCTGGCCCGCATTGTATGTGTGTGCCTGCGTGAGTAGCAGCTGCTGATAGAGGTCCGATATCAACTTCTTATCCGAGGTGCGTGTCAGCAGCCATCGTTCATAAGGCGTGAGGTGCCGTTGGGCTCCGGGCTGGACCGAGGGATGGAGCACCCAGTGGCGCACCTGCAGGTACTGCAAGCGTTCTGATTCGGCCACGCCGTAGTCCGCCTTGACCTGCTGGAACGGCAGTATGCCCTTGATATCGAACATGTGTCCTGCCGCGCGGCAGGGTGTCGTCTGCCACGTCGTGAACGTGCCGGTGTCCAAGCCCGGTGTGAAGTCTGGATTCTCAAAGATAGGAGTCATGGGTGAGGGGAAGGTGGTCAGCCCCTTGGCCACGGCCACTCTATCCCACACTCGCAGGGCGGTGCTGGTGATTTCAGAGGCGTACAGGTTAGGGGGACGGTGTCGACGCGGGAGGAAGGGCACGCCTTGGAGGGTACGGCCGGCCACTGCCTGGTCCAGGAAGAGCCAGTGCTTACCGGACTCCAGCTGGAACCATTCCACAAAGGTGCGCAACTGAGCCGCCTGGAAGTACAGTGTGAGGTCTGGCACACCGACCCCTCCGTTCGCGGGGGGTAGGGTGGCGAGAGTATGCTTGAACCTGGGTCGCCGGCCGTTCCAGATGAACCGTGACAGTTCCGATTGCGTTTGTTGGAGCCAACCCGTCGGGGGGTTCAGGGGGAGCGTCTGGAACAGGTACAGAATCTGCGGCAGCAGTGTCATTTTGACTGCGGCAATTCTTCCTAACCATGACAGCGTGAGTGGTTTCCAGCGCCGGAGCTGCTCCCGGAGTTTGCGGGTGAGGGCCTCGTAATTGGCCCGCGCAGTGTCTCGGACAGTAGGAGCCAGGCGAACGCCCAGGTACGGGACGGTTGCGTCCGACCATTGGATCTGGAATTCCGATTTAATCTCGGCCACCACGTCCGGGCTCAGCGAGACATTCAAAGCCTCAGATTTGGCTTCGTTGATCTTGAAGCCCGAGGCCAGAGCGAAGGTGTGCAGCTCCACGAAGAGAGCACGCAGGGATCGCATCGGGTCAGTGAGGGACAGCAGGACGTCGTCGGCATACAGGCTGATCTTATGCGTGTCGGCCCCAAATTTAATACCTGAAATGTGAGCATGTTGCCGCACCCTCTGGGCCATCGGCTCCATGTACAATGCGAATAGGAGCGGCGACAGCGGGCAACCCTGGCGCGTACCTCTGCCAATGTCGAACCTCGGGGAGGTATGACCGTTCACCCGTACCGCGGCGTTGGGCCGGCGGTAGCAGTTGAAGATGCGGTGGCGGAGTTTCTCTCCAAAGCCGAAGTGACAGAGGGCCTGGTCGAGGTATGGCCAGTGTACTCTGTCGAAGGCCTTCTCCGCATCAATGGTGAGCAGCATGCAGCCGGGTTTAGTGCGCGATCCGGCCTCAATGAGGTGCAGCACCCGCTTGGTGTTGTCGCTGGTCTGCCGTTGGGGGATAAAGCCCGCTTGGTCGGGGTCTATCAGTTGTTGCATATATGGGGCGATGCGGCTCGCTAGTATGCCAGTGTAGAGCTTCAGGTCTACGTTCAGTAGCGATATGGGTCTGTAGGAGCCGCAGACTGCCGGATCACGACCGGGTTTGGGAATAACAGAGATCGACGCCTCCAGCAGGTCCGGATGTATGGCGCCAGGCGAGTCAAACGTGTTGAACAGGTCGCGCAAGAGGGGGGCAAGCTGCTGGCAAAAGGTCTTGTAAAACGCCGCGGTATAGCCGTCGGGTCCCGGGGATTTCCCGACCTTGAGGCGGGCAATGGCCGAGATGACCTCTTCCAGGCCTATGGGCCGCTCCAGAAAGTCCGCTTGGGCTTGGGTAAGGGCGGGGAGGTCCGCACCCCGCACATAGGCTAGGCCGGCGTCCGGATCTAAGTGATCCGCGTCGTAGAGCGCCGCATAGAAATTGCCAAAAGCCGTCGCAATCGCTGCGTTTTCTGTGACCAGGTCGCCGCTGGGCAACCGGAGCGAGCGCACTTGTTGCCTCTGGGTTTGCGCCCGAAGTCTACTCGCCAGCAGTCTCCCACAGCGGTCGCCACCGGTATAGTAGACGTGTTTGAGGCGCATCGCGGCGTATTCCGCCACATCTTGGTCCAAGGCCGCTAGCATTTTCCGCTCAGCGCATAGTTGACGCCACGCTCTGGCTGCCCCTGTGCGTTGGTGCATCTGTTCCAACTCCGCCACGCGCTGGGAGAGCTCGGCACGTTTCAGCTCCCTCTCCTTGTTGTTGGCCGTGGCGATGGAGATGATTTCCCCGCGTAGGACCGCTTTGAGGGCCGCCCACTGGGTCGCTTTGGTGGTGTCATCATTGGCGTTGTGCTCCAGGAAACGGTTAATCGCCGTCGTGAGTCGGGCCTGGGTGTCAGGCAGCTGTAAGAGACCGTCCCGCAGCCTCCAGTGCCGTTGTGGAGTTGGCATTGCTCCCACCCGAAGCGTCGCTGCCACCGGGGAGTGGTCCGAGAGCGAGGCTGGCAGTATCTCCACGCTCTCCACTTGTAGCGCCAGCTGCGAGGAGCCCAGAAAGTAGTCCAGCCTCGCGTATGTCTTATGCGCCGCCGAATAGTACGTGTAGGCGGTAGTTTGGGGGTGTGTGTGCCGCCAAAGGTCGATGAGGCCCAGGTCCGTCAGGTGTGCGTGACCCGCCGCCGTGAGCGCCCCTACTTGACCGGATCTCTGACCCGAGCGATCCGCCGTGTTATGAAAGACTATGTTGAGGTCCCCCCCCAGCAGCAAGTGAGTGTGTGTGGCGGCTGTAACGGTCTCTAGAGCTGTATGCAGGAACCTTTCCTGACCCTCGTTCGGGCCATAAACAGAGCCCACAAGCAAGGTGTGGCCCGCGATTAGGAAGCTATAGAGTAGGAGCCGCCCTTTAACTTCGGCCTCTTTTTGGAGGACTTTCCCCTCAAAGGACTTAGCCACTAGGATCGCCACCCCTGCAGACTTCTTCGGGGAAGAGGAAAAGAACTGCCACGGGAACGCGCGGGATTTGAGTCTATGCTGGTCGCTGCGCACAAGGTGTGTTTCCTGGAGAAGGCAGATGTCCGCCTTGGAGCGTTCGAGATAGGATAATATCGCCCTGCGTTTATTCGGGCTGTTGAGTCCCCGCACATTAAGCGTAAGCACTATGAGGTGTCGTGGCATAACAGGAATCGTACAAGTAAAGCCAAGCCTGCCCGGCGGCCGGGACTGTGGGCCCGCGGGTCGCGAGAGTCACTGCGCTAGGGGTCGCGGCAGAGCACCACTTGGCGACCGAAGCCTCTGGACAAGGAGAACCCCCCCGCCCCTCCCCCCTCTCTCCCCAAGATCCCCCCAACCCAAACTGCCCCCCCAATCGGAGCAACCGTCCCGCCCGAGCCCCCCCCATCTGTAGTGCAAACTCCCCCCGTTCAACACCCCCCACCCGTAACCCCCCCCAACCCCTTTCCCCAACAGGCAAAGAAACATGGTCTATCATTGTCCCAGGTCCAGTCCCATGGCCGCTGGACCCGCGGTAAGGTAAGTCCGTAGAATGGGAGCAGTGGCGACGTCGCAAGCAGGTCCGCTCACTCAGAGTGCACCAATGCCGGTGAAAAGTCAGTGTCATCAGCAGGGAAGGCCAAGGAGCGCGTTGCACGTGCCCCCGCCGCCGGGCTAGTGGAGCCCGAACCGACTAACTCCTGCACCACCAGTGCGTTGCTCCCCCATCGGTCAGCCATTGTTCGCAGGCGCCAGGCCCTGTGCCACCGTTTCCACCGCCGACCTCCGCCCCTCTTCTATCTCCGTGTCCGCCGGGCGTCGCGGCCTGCGTCTGCGCCGCTGTTGCTGCCAGCGGCCCGGGCCCGCCTCATTAGTCGATTTGTCCCCCGGTGACTCGACATCAGCTCTCGGTTCATCCAGTCCCAGCACCTGGCAGGCGTCTCGAAGAGTGCGCGGCTGGTGTAGGACATTGCCCAGCCGAAACACCAGTCGGAAGGGGTGCCCCCAGCTGTAGGAAATGTTGCGCTGTCTCAGCTCCGCCGTTACCGGCCGGAAGGTGCGCCTCTTCTCCAGAGTGAGTGCAGCCAGGTCCTGGTAAAGCACCGGGGAGTGCCCGCCGAAGGAGATCTTCTCCATGTGGCGGGCCTTGTTCAGGATTTCCTCCTTTGTCTTGTAGTCCTGCACGCACACCAGGATGTCCGGCGGGCCCGTCCGGTGGGCTCTGTCCAGGTGCAGGGGGGCGTCCGCCTGACGGCCCAAGATGTGTTTGAAGAGACCCTGTGTAAACCGGAAGAGGTCCTCTGTGTCCGGGGACAATTTCACTCCTCTGATCCGAATATTATGCCGCCGGGAGCGGTTTTCCAAGTCCTCGGCGTGTGTCTGGAGGTCCACCTGCTGGTCGTGGATGCGAGCCAGTTCCTGTCGTAGGGCCTCTATTTCGGCGTCCCGTGTGTCGCTCTTGGTTTCCAGGTCTGCTACTCTCTCCCCTATGGCATCAGTGTCACGGCGGACCTCCTTGATCTCATCCTGGAGTTCCTTCTTTAGGGCATGGATGTCCTCTCGCAGGCTGGAGAACAGGGACTCCAAGAAGGACCGCGTGACTAGAGCTTCGGGGTCTGCTTCCTCGGGGGGCGATGAGGCCACCCCCTTCTTGTCTGTGTCCACCCGGGGGGTAGAGCCCGCAGGGCTGTTCCGCTTCCCCGTGGTGGGGGGGGTGAAAAGGTCCTTGATGGTACGGTCTTTTCTGGGCCTCCCGCCGGACATCTCGCCTCAGGGCCCTCAGGCTCGCCCCTCCGTCGGCTGCGAAGCGAGTCCCAGGCCCTCTGGGCGCCGACCCGGGTCCGGGCGACCAATGTTGTGGAGGCGGTTCCTCCGCGTTCCCCAAAATCTAGGCGGGCAGTGCAGCGTCGCAGGGCGCGGTAGGGTCGCAGGAAAGGCGTAGGGACTCCGGGTCCAACGGCGAGGCGGGAAACGCCGGCCAGGGAGCCGCCAAGATGGCGCCTGCAGCGTTCCGCCCTGCCTCCTCCAGGGCCAAGAGCGCAGCAAGTTCGCTGGGCCTCCCCACGTCCAGGAGGCCCACTTTACTTCTGTGGGGGCTGCTGCGGGAGCGCGTGGCTGCTGGTTTTGGTGTCCCTGGGGTTCACTCCGCTACAACAGGCAGGGCGCCACGCCAGGGGACGAGGCCTGTAGGTGCAATCCAGATGGGGGCAATCCCGCAGGGGCAAGCCCGCTGGAAGGGGGGGGGGACGCCTGACCTCCCCCACTCCGCACTCCCCCACTCCGCACTCTCCTCCCCTGGGCTCCCCTGGGCTCTTCGGGCCAACTCCGGGCCAATCTCCGTGGTCTCCCGGCGCCTCACAGAGCCTCCGCGGCGTGGCGCGAGGCGCGCGGTGTCAATGGCAGCAGCGTGCAGAGGTCAGGCCACCCAAGCCTGCGGTTCCTTGGTGCGGGTCGCTCCACCCCAACTGGGTCAGGCGGGAAGCGGGAGCTCCGCGGAGGGGGGGGGGGCCCGCTGCTACTGTCCTACCCCCCCCGGTACCTCCGCTCCGCTGCTACGGGTCCGCCTCGAGCCGGGGACCCGCGTCCGCTCCGGGGCCTCACCTCTGTGCGCCAGGCGCCGCTGCCGGGTCCTTGGGCGAAGGCTGGTGGCAATCCGGGCAAAGGCCGCTCAGCTGCCCTGTGTGCGCAGCAGGTCCGCAGAAGCCCCCACAATCTGCTGTGAGAAGCCTCGCGCAGCTCCGCGCGGGCCGGACCTGCTACCGCCGATCCTGGGCGACTCCGGGCGGCTCCGTGGCTCCACCCACCTCGGCCTCGCTCTCGTCTCCGACCAGGGCTCGGGAGCGCGCTAGGCCTCAGGCGCCGTCGCTCTCGCGGTCAGCCGCAAAGGGGATCAGGCTGTCACCGGACACCAAACCGGCCCAAAAGTCGCCGCCGCCGCTTCACTGGCGTCGGGTGGTCATTGAGGGTCAGTTTCGGTCGGGTAAGTGCTGGAAGTGTGCTTAATTCGACGGCCGGCGGCGGGAGCTCGGCAAGGCACGTCTGCTCACGCCGCCATCTTGGCCACGCCCCCCCCATATGATACTTTAAAACTGATAAAATATTTACATACATAAAACATTGTCTAACGAACTCAACTGGTGCTTCTAAGATACGCCTACCCCGGTGTACCTGACCTAAGCCTAATACGTGGGAAGGAGTAAGTAAGTTGCAGTTTTAAGTTAAGTTAGGCTTTTGCCAAGAATCTGAATCAAGAATTCTCTATAAGGTTTGAATCAACTCCATACCTTGGTTATAGAATGAAGGAGGTCTTGTATCTCGTTTCTCAGGACTCGATTTCCCAGTAACCCGCAAGGTTGGCTGTAAACACCGGAGCTGGATTTTCTCGGCGTGAGAGAAGGCAGCTTCTCCAGTGTATTAAAGGGGAGGGGTGGCTTTCTTCGGCTCTCGCATCAGCTGGGCTTGGCTAAGTAGATAGCCGCTCTGCTCCACACCACTGTGTGTTTTTCTTAAGGCAAGTGTTTGTATATTTATACCTGGAAGGTGCCGTGTTTGACGTAAGGTTGGACATAAGACGTCAATAAAAGATGTCACTAAGAACTGACTGTTCCTTTAGTGCTCGCAGGAGTTCAATGACAAATCAAAACAAAGACCTGGGGAATTCCCAGGTTGCTGAAGGTTTGGTGTGTCAAAAGAACTTGTGCTCTCTAGGAATCTAAGGAAGTAGCCTTGCCGTATTTGGGCTGCGTGGGCTATGACTGAATTTGGATAAGATTCTTATGCCTTCATTAGGACATGATTTATCATAACCGCATAAGGGCATGAATCAGGAATATTTAATTAGGGTCCTAGATACATTCACAACATCAGGGGCACCACCACATGACTCAGGGACACCACCACATGACTCAGGGACACCACCACATCACTCAGGAGCACCACCACATCACTCAGGGACACCTACACATCACTCGGGGACACCACCACGTTGCTCGGGGACACCACCACATCGCTCGGGGACACCACCACATCACTGGGGCACACCACCACATCACCCAGGGACACCACCACATCACTCGGGGACACCACCACATCGCTCAGGCAAACCACCACATCGCTCGGGGACACCACCACATCACTCTAATACACCACCACATCATCACTCAGCACCACAACAGCACTGTCCTTGCTTGCTACCAATAAGCATTGCCATAGCCAATAGGACTCGCATTAGGAAAGTGTAAGCTATTGGCTTTGTGAATAACAATGCTATTAATTTATATATTTTCATAGCCAACACATAATAAAAAAATGTGTCATTTACAATACCAATAGCTCACACTTTCCTAATGTGAGACCTATTGCATTGCAAATGCTTGTTTATACAACCATGCGGAGAGGATATACCTTAACTATTAGAGTGGCCTACAATGTATTTGGGGGACCAGCGTTCGAGTCCAAGCGTGAGGCTCTACTCTACATCCTGTGATTCTGGGCAAATTAGCACGGACAGATTTAAGTGATTTTAAATCACTTGAATCTCTCTGTCCAAAAAATGAATGTGTACGTCTGGAATGCAGTGCAACTGGGACTCGTATGAAGCGTTCGCTGTACCTTCGGGTTTGAGTTTGCGCTATATTTAAAAGACAAAAATACAGCATGATTGGCCCTTAATGTGTTTCTGCTGTTGGTATGCTGCTCTTTTAGTCTCTTTGTCAAAGAGACCCTTCTGTGCATTAGGCCATTTGTCACCACCACAGCCTTCCTCTCACGGATTGCAGCCAGTGTCTTGGGGAGTGAAATGCCCAAGGTTATCGAGGCAGCAAGGCATGCAGGAACAACTGGATGGCAGTACCATGCTAAATGGCACTGCTACATTAACTTAGCCTACCTGCTATCACAGGCAGGCAGTGTCAGCCCTGCAGCACAACAGGCACGTCGCACATGAGGAAGAATGAAGCGGTGGAATCAGAGAGAGGTATTCTTTCTGAATTTGTCACCTCTCTTGCTTGACGGTGCCTTTTGGTCGGAGTGTAAAAAAAAACAAGATAAAAGAAATCATACATAAATTAAGTTGTTGAGTTTTTTTTGTTTCGTTTTTTTTTAAACTACGGCTGGGGTCATTGATTGAAGAGCAGTTTCGTTTTGTGTATGAGGTTCATAATGTGCCATTAGTTTGCCTTATCCTCGGTTCACAATTTCAGTGTCGCGCCTAACTAGCACTGTACTGACAGTCTCCGTTACAATGATTTCGTTCCACGCGGTCTTACTTCACTCTAATTTTCTGTGTTTAAACTTACATAACTGTGTGGTCTGAGGTGTTTACATTACAATCCTTAACATATTGATTACGGAGCAACGGTAGGTCAGGGAATCAATGCCATTGCTTAAAGCATTCAGTGGTGCTTATATTGCAACACATTACTATTGATGGCTACAAAAGAAACAAAGAATTTCTAGAAACGACTCTAATGGACGTAATACACTAAAGGAAAATCATTACCTAATATATAACATGGGCTGGCATGTCACAAACTGTGTTTCTTCTGCTTCACGCCTCCGTTCAGTTATATTTATTGGGGATTGTGCAAAATAATGCATGGGAGACTCCCTAGTTTCATTTCTTCACTGTGATACATCATGATATGTTCACAATGCTATTATATGCCTGGGCCCCTGATGTCTTTACTTGCTTCACTTGACTAGTTGTGCTGTGCATCAAAGGCATGGAATTTTTTCTCCTAGTAGTTTACAGCCCATCCTCCGCCAGTGTTTATTGATCTGACAAATGGTTTGGAGAAAGCAGCCTTTTAAGCCCCTCCCAAATGCACGCAGTACATTTAAGCAATTTGTCAGGGAATGAACATTGTGTCCAATCCAACAAATCACAATAACTTTCTCCTCAGCAGATTTTTTTGTAAAGGTATATCAATAAATAAAGCAATCTGAGGTAGGCAGCTTTGTTATCTCAAAGTCTGTTCGGAAGTTCTGTGGTTATATTGAATAAGTAACTACTTACATCATTATCATATGAAATCCCTTTATTGATGTCCTAACACACTTTAACAATTGCTTTATTGACCTTCTTGCTTTGTCAAATATGTTTAAAAATACACCATTTGCCTACAGTTTTTTTTTTAAAAAAATTCTAGGGGGATAACCCCCTGAACCCTCCGCTTTTAACAGCCAAGCTCGCTCGCCACTTGCCCCCGTGCACCCACCATGAATTTTTATGCAGCACCACTCTCAAATGTCACCAGCCGACACTGCAATAAATATGTCAGACCTAGTTTCTTTGTCGTAGTTTTTCCATAATAAACAGACCAGGCCTAAACTATGGGCAATGGCTTGTCACCATAACCCTCCTGTTGTGTTGGTCATACTTTCCCACAAGGGGGAAGTGCAATACAAGCATTCTTTTTCAGTGTAAGCGAGCACGCCAAACTGTTCGACGAATCAAAAGCGGTACTCCGAATAATCTGTAATTTTGGTTTAAGCAAAGCCCCTGACTCGGTACTGCTTCTTAAAAGTTATTTTTTCTCGGTTGACCAGGAAAGGTACAGACCCTGTGGCGTTATCAAGCCAGACCTGTAATTAAAGATTACAGAAAATAAAAGGCGTTCTTGGTAGTGGCGTCTGCCCATCTTAAAATTATGCTAGTTTCTCGTTTTCGCTTATTGATATTATACAGTCTCATTATTATCTTCAAAGAGACACGTTTCAATATGCCAGAACTGCCGAATTTGGAGCTGGGGAAAAAGGTTCGAGCCTCGGCGTCGGATAGAAGCTTCCTGTGATTCTAGACAAATCACTTAATCTTCCTGTGCCTACTAAACATGAATGTGTCATTGTTTGGTGTAACTTGTGCTAATGTAAAGCACCCCTATACTTTCCGGTCGAGTTCGCGCTATATAAAACTGCAACAAAAAAACTGGCATATTCCCGTTTAAAAAGCGGAAGCTGCACTAAACAGTATGAATCACCCGGTAAATGCAACAGATGAACAAAGACCTTCTGCAGACCAAACCATCCTACTGAAGATTAAAGCTGTGCCATGAAACACATCTGCATACTCATTAGAGCTTGGGGTAAGTTTTACTTTAGATAAATACATATTTTTAACATACAAATGAGGGTGGTGGTCCGGGGCGATGGTCTTCTGTGAACCCTATGAGCTGAACAGCTGTGTTGCAATGAGAACCTACAATTGTATTCTTTTTTATGGGGCTCTTCTACAAATGTTACTGTCTCTGTAAACACGATCAAGGTAATTCGTGACTGCTAGCCCACTCACTGTGTGTGCTTAGTTAGCGCAAACACCCAGTGCAACCCTCAGTTTCTGTCTAGCTCCAGTACAGCAGCCGGCCGGAGTTACTTCATACTAAATCAGGTTAGCGCGGTCTCACAAGGTAGGCTGAGAAAAAAAAATCCCCTGCACCGAAGTGTCTTTAACTTTCATAGCGCGTCCGTCTGCATAAACACAAGACTCTGGTCCGGAAACCAGGGATCGAGCCTCAAGGTCGCGTCCACATCCTGTGATTCTGGACACATCACTTAATCTCCTCGTGCCTGAATGTGTAATGTAAATACGGTGCTCATGTAAAGCGCTCCAATACCTTCGGGTCGAGTTCGCGCTGTATAAAATATGCAACAACAAAAAAAACAGACCTTTTCATCATTTCGTTATATTGTTTACATCCTTCTTTTGTGCAACACTTGTCTCCATTATTTCACTTCTCACGGTTTGTCTAATTTCAGACCATTACATTTTTACCTTTTTAATTCAATGTTTGAACGAATGTGAGAAGCAACAAAACAGTGGCAGCTCTCTTAGAATCTGATTGTATATTGACTGTAAAGGTTTATTATTTTAAGTTTTTATCTTTACATTCGAGCTTAATTGAATATTTATGTGTAAGTAGATATGTGGTCCCTTCATCAGGTCGAGTTAAAAGGCAATACTAAAAGGAGAATGGGTGTTATGTTCTTGTTGCTTAGTAACATGGAATGTCTCGATGATGTTCCTGGAATGTATTCGTATGTCATTGTAGAATGTGTATGTTCAAGCGTGTAACTGGTGGCTGGGCAGTTCGTTTTTGGGGGGATTTTTCATAAACCTTTATTGAAGATTCAAATACATCACAGTTACAAAGTGACACCATGGCAAAAAATTATGCAATACAATATGCAATCTAGAGTCTGGAACAGTCCGTTACAAATACCACAATCAAACACACTTGTAAAACGCACTACATACCCGCGAGGGTCTCAAGGTGCTGGGAGGGGAGGGGGGCTGCTACTGCTCAAAGAGCCAGGTCTTGAGGAGCCTCCTGAAGGTGAGCAGGTATTGGGTCTGCCGTATATGGGTGGGGAGGGAGTTCCAGGTCTTAGCGGCGAGGAAGGAGAAGGATCTGCCGCCAGAGGATGTTCGTTGGATGCGTGGGACGGCGGCGAGGCTGGCAGGTGGAGGTGTAGAATTTGAGTCTGTTGTTCAGGTAGGCTGGTCCGGTGTTGTGGAGAGATTTGTGTGCGTGGGTGAGGAGCTTGAAGGTAATCCTCTTGTTGACGGGGAGCCAGTGCAGGTCTCTGAGGTGGGAGGTGATTTGGTTGCGGCGGGGGACGTTAAGGATCAGTCGGGCGGAGGCGTTTTGAATGCGTTGTAGTCGTTTGGCCGGGATTCCTGCGAAGAGTGCGTTGCCGTAGTCCAGCCTGCTGCTGACAAGAGCTTGGGTCACCGTTCTGGTTTTGGTCGGGATCCACTTGTAGATCCTGCAAAGCATGCGGAGGGTGTTATAGCAAGAGGAGGAGATGGTGTTGACTTGCTTTGACATGGAGAGTGATGAGTTGAGGATGAATCCTAGGTTGCGTGCGTGGTCTGTGGGCGCTGGTGTTGTTCCCCGTGTGGTTGGCCACCAGGAGTCGTCCCACGCAGAGGGGTTGGGGCCGAGGATGAGGGGCAATCAATGGCGACTGTGATCTAAAAGTGTAGTTTCTCTAAAAACACAGCAAAAAAAACGTATCGAAGGAGAGCACTACACATACTAAGGGGGGAGCGTAGGCAGGGGGGCAAAAGAGAGGCAGGGAGAGGGTGACTCATGGGCCTGCACCGGCGGCCGCCGCGGGCGGATCGCTGGCGTGGAGGCCTCCGAGTGCTGGGAACTGTGACTAAGAAGATAGGATACTAGCGGACCTCATATATCTAGTGGGCTTTAAGTCCCAGAATTTGGACAGGAGAGTCTGGCAACGGGAAGCATCCTCCAACCAGAGGGATTCCCTCGGTGCGAGTCAGCGACCCCAGCACATGGAAACCCTGCGCCGCGCAAGGACTAGCAACATAGCAATCAGTTTGCGGGAGCCATCCGGGCATAATTTGACAAAGCCTAGAAGGCAAAGCAGAGGGTCAGAGATATAGCAGCGCATACCTCATGCCAATAAGTGGAGACCTTGGGACAGAGCTAAGCCAGGTGGGTGAAGTCTGCCGCTGTAGCAGAGCAGCGTAGGCATCACACGCCTGGATACTCTCGAGTAATTGAGCGCGCTACAAAACCTACAATACAATACAATACAATCTATCGCTTGAAATAGGCCCATTCTGTGCAGCTGCATGGGGGTCCCGTAGAGCCTGTGGATATAGTTAAAATGGATAAGGCGCAGTCGATTGTTAGGGGAGAGACGTTTAATTTGGGAGCAGCAGTAAAGCCAGTCAGATTGGGGTATTGAAATGACCAGGTCCGATTTCCATGCAACCCGCGTCCTGTTAGTGGATATGGAGGAGCCCGCCAGCATGGTAGCATAGTCTGGTAATCAATTTATGTGGAAAGGAGTATGTATAAAGGAGATTGAGAGTGGCCAGCGAGCGAGGGAGGGGGCTGGGGGAAAGATGGGTGGAGCTTTCTGCATATCGCCCTTAACTGATAATAGAGCAGGGTGTCCTTCGGGTCAGAGTCAGTAGCCAGCGTGTAGAATGTATTCCCAGGGTAAAGATCAGACACAGTGGACAGCCCAAGATGAGTAGCATGTTTCGCCATCCCCGAAGATTGTAGAGGAGGAAAAGCGGGATGTCGGGCAGTAGGCATCGCACCTGCAGAGAGCAAGCCCAGGCCTGAAACTTTCCGGAGTCCCTCCCAGGCCCAGCGTAGAGTCGCGACTGTGTCATTCTCAGCACATCGGGGACGCGTCAGGTGAATAAAGCAGTAGAGACTTGCCAAGGGGCAGCCAGATCAGCCTCAACTGCAACATAAGGGTGAAATGGAGTGGGGTGGAGCCAGAAATTAAGAAAAATGGCCTGGGAGCTGAGGGCATAGAGTTTAAAATCTGGGGGACCAGGGCCACTGCACGACATAGGAAGCGTCAAGACATTATATGCAATCCTGGGTAGCCAGCCAGCCCAGATTAGGGCAATTACTAAAGAACAGAGTCTGCAAAAAAAATGGGCAGTGAGGGGAGGGGGAAGTTCACAAACAAATAAAGGAACTTTGGGAGCACCACCATTTTAGCAACGGCTATGCGTCCGGCCAAAGAAAGTGGCAGACGGTTCCAAAGAGGATCTTAGTCTCCAGCCAGTCCACCACGCGACCGAAGTTGGACCTCCAGAGCTCATCAATGTCCCTACTGAACCAAATCCCAAGATACCTGGTAGGTTCAGTCGCCCACATGAAAGGATACTCCCGGTCAAATAGTGTTGTGGCATCAGTGAGAGGAAATAACACAGATTTATTCCAGTTGACCTGGATGCCGGAGTAGCCACAAAAACGTATCACCTCCCGGACCAGAGGGTTGAAATTCTCCCTGGGGTGGTGGAAGAAAAGGGTGATATTGTCCGCACACTTTGAGATAAGCAGAGCACGAGCCGCAAACCCAATGCCCATCTGGGTATGATGTTGGCGCAGTCGAGCCGCTAGAAGCTCCATTGCGATAGCAAGGCTGGGCAGTTATTTGGTGAGCATAGGAAGTTATTGATGTGTTTGTTAGAAGTTGACCTGATATGTGATGTCAACTATTCTAGTGGGCACCCTGTATCAGTCCAAACAACCCTTATGGTGATGGTTGTAAAGTCAACCTTATAGACAAGCTATCCTAGTGGTAGCATGGACAAAGCAGTCTTAGGCTAATACTTCTGAGAGCACGTGAAGCCAATTGTTTTACCAATAATAACCCCTTGAATACCAAATGAATGGACACCACACAATGTATATATAAAATATATATGTATTTATTACTAACACAACCCCTCTGCACTCTTTATGAGGTCAGAGTTCGAGATACAGCACAAGTGACTCAATAAGCATACTATAAGTTGCACAAATACAATTCTGCCCTGGGGTCCTCACGAACCATATACTAAGTAAGTGGTGTAAGAGCCACTTCAGAACAGGTGAATAGGCCTAGGGAATCGCTGGGACTACACTGAACAACCCCAGGTTAGGAAGTAACAGCGGAGCTTAACGCTGACGCGAGAAGTGAAAGTCCTTTGCCGACATTACTGGCGAAACCACTGGCCACGCCTCCTTCCTGAGGCCACGCCCCCCGACGAGTGTATTTAAGGCGCTGACCCACTAGCGTCATCAGATACCTTGAACTCCTGAGGCGGAAAGCCGGGAGTGGATAATTTTGTCACGTTATTTTAAACTTTTGAGTGTCACTTTACCTGCTGTATTGTTTTAATCTGCACTCTACTTTAGTGGCTCTGATACTCCTCCCCGACACCTGCACAGCGGAGCTTAACGCTGACGCGGGAAGTGAAAGTCCTTTGCCGACATTACTGGCGAAACCACTGGCCACGCCCCCTTCCTGAGGCCACACCCCCTCCGGCCCCTCACTTCGAGATAATATGTGTATCTTTAGGAAGCGCAGCGGACAAGCGCAGCGGGAGTGCCGTTTGCGCACCGAAGGCGCGCCTAAGGCAAGCCCGTCTGCGCCCGTCCGCGCCAGGCCGGCCCAGGGCCCTCAAATGCTGGTGGAATGATCTCCTACACGCCCGACCTCTTACGCTCCCTACGTCCTCCTGTCAAACAAACCTGCGAAACCTTAACCAACTACAGAGATCATAACATCGTCTGTCGTGCGTGTAATTTCTATCTTGATTCCCCGCAACTATGTGGCCAGCGACCCAGACCCAAAAATCTCCAGACAACTCGCCCCTGGCAATTCGGCAGTCTTAACTGTAGGTCGCTCTGCAAACACAAAAGAGAACTCTTCGATTTATTATCCGACAGTTCCCTTGACGCACTCTTTCTCACCGAGACATGGCTTCATGCTAGTTCTGGCCCAGATATCGCCGAAGCCCTACCGTCCAACTACGCCATCGTTCGACAAGACCGACCTTCCGGTACCGGAGGCGGAATTGCAGTCATCTTTAGGAAAACGCTGCAATGCCTTTTGGAGCCTATTCATCTGCTCGCAAGTGAGGCGGCTCTCTTTAAGCTTCAACTTCTACCGACATTCACCTTTACTGGCCTTCTGATCTACCGCCCACCGGGCCCCAGTCTACCTTGGGCCATTCAACTAGTAGAATGGATTGCATCGGTAAGGGTGAACTATAACCATCTATCCGTTATCGGTGACCTAAATATTCACCTGGACGATCCCACCAACAAACCAGGCGCTAATTTAATGCATGATCTCGCCGCCATGAATCTCGTATTATTGAACTCTGGTCCCACTCACAATAAAGGACACCTTCTGGACCCCATTTTTTCTAGTTTCCCCCAACTGCAATGCCAACAAGCTTTGCCCTTAGATTGGTCAGACCATTTCCTAATAAAATTTCATCTGGGTAACCACCACTTAGCCGTTAGCCCTACCGTTGGAACCATTAAATCACTGAAAAGAAATTGGAAAAATCTGGACATTGAACGCCTTATGTCCACTCTAAGCCTGACTACTCCAGAGGAAGCCTTCAACACTGGAGACATCGAATTGGCAGCCACCAACGTCAATAACTGGCTTACAGACGCCTTAGACACCTGCCTGCCTCTAACCTACAAAAAAACCACTTCCCACAAACCACCTGCCCCGTGGTATAATGAGCAGCTGAAAGCCTTTAAATCAAAATGCAAACGATTGGAACGCCTGTGGAGGAAGGACTATTCCCCGGCTGCCAATCTACTTTACAAAGGTGAGCTCAAGCTCTACCATAAAGCCTGTAAGCTTACAAGGTCCACCTACATTACTAAATCCATAACTGAAGCCTCTAACAAATCCAAAACTCTTTTCAATCTTGTAAAAGAGCTTGCAGGCGCAAATACCACCTCCAAACCCCCTCCCCTTGACAGTGTGCAATGTGAGGAACTGGCGAATTACTTCACTTCTAAGATCAAGACCATTCATCAAGACATAACTATACAACAGCAAACCCAGTCCACAAATATGCATAACCCCACCTCTGATGTAGAGGTCATCCCGACCCAAACTCATTTGTCCCACATGCCCCTCAACTCATGGCCTGAGATAAACGTCCAAGGGCTACGGGACATCTTAGAAAAGGTCAAATCTGGGTCTCCAGTTGACCCCCTTCCGATCTCCATTCTTAGACTCCTGGACACTCCTCTCCTTGCTGTGCTATGTCAAATTTTAAACCTATCCCTTACCACAGCTACGGTCCCCTCATCTTGGAAACACGCCATGGTTTCTCCCCTTCTTAAGAAACCAGGGGCTGATCCCAAGATTTTGGCTAATTTTCGCCCAATCTCCCTTTTGCCTGCACTCTCCAAGATACTGGAAAGGCATGTCCATGAACATCTCTCCAAATATACTGAGGCCAACAACATCTTGCACCCCTCCCAATCTGGTTTCCGTGCGGGATTCTCGACGGAAACCACCCTACTCGGAGTGGTGGAAAACCTTCGACAACTGGTTGACTCTGGTAATACGGCCGCGCTGATCCTTCTGGACCTCAGCGCGGCGTTTGACACCATCTCACATCAAACATTACTTACTTCTCTCTCCAAGATAGGCATAAAAGGAAAAGCGTTAGAATGGATTGCATCCTTCTTGAAGCTCAGGACATTCCAAATCTCGTCCAGCAATGCGACATCCAAGGTCCATTTCTCCCCACACGGGGTCCCACAGGGTTCAATACTGAGCCCCCTGCTTTTCAACCTTTATGTAGCCCCGTTGGCCCAGATCGCTGAAGCTGCTGGCCTTACCATGTATACATATGCTGACGATTCCCAAATAGTTTTTTCTCTGTCTAACGACAACCCGGAAACTACTTCACGTCTTCAGGCAGGCCTTAGGGACATCTCATCGTGGATGAATAAAAACCTGCTTAAACTTAACGGCAGTAAAACTGAGGTCCTGATAGTAGGCCCCGACCAGAACCTCTGGAACTCCAGACATTGGCCACCTGAAATGGGCCCTCTGCCAATACCATCTCACCAGGTTCGCAACCTGGGCATCTTTATTGACAGAGAACTAACTATGGAGCCTCAAGTGAACGCCCTCTCAGCCATCTGCTTTACAATCTTAAGATGGCTCAGAAAGATCATATGGATGCTCCCTGACGTCACTCAAAAGACAGTGATAAATGCATTAATTACCTCCCGCTTGGACTACGGAAATGTCCTTTATTTAGGGGCATCTCCGGCAACTACAAAGCGCCTCCAACTGGTCCAGAATGCGGCAGCCAGGCTGCTCTGCAAATGCAACAGGAGAGACCGTATGTCCAGCCACCTTAAGACACTCCACTGGCTTAAAATTGAAAACAGGGTCAAATTTAAGACTCTCAGCTTTATGCACAGGATAAAATGGGGCAAGGCACCTAAATACCTCCAGACCCTTGTGCACACATATATGCCTGCCCGCTGCCTAAGATCTGCCACCCAAGGTCTCTTCTGTGTCCCCAAGATACGTCGGGCAAGGATGGGAGGCAGATCTTTCTCCCACCTTGGCCCAAAACTCTGGAATTCCCTTCCCCAACCACTGCGCCTTGAAAGCAGGTATGTGTACTTCCGTAAAGCCATTAAGACCTGGCTTTTTAATCAATGACTTGCCTGTCCTCCCACTAACATTCCTTTCCTACTCTGCTAGTTCATTATTCTGCTTAGCGCCGGGAAACCCTTTTTTGGGTATCTGTCGCGCTCTATAAGCCAAATAAATAAATAAAAATAAATAAAGTAAGAGTCTCACAGGATGCGTGTGCAGTGTCTAAACACACACGCGAGTTCTCATAGACTTTCAATGGGAACGTAAAGTTAACAAAGTAGTTGATTTCGGACACTTCAGGGTGGACCACGGGAAAACCCAGTTAAAGTAGGACACTTGGATATCGGTTACTGACCCCCATCGCCGGTGTCTGCATTGCCTGGGGCCCGACCACTGTGACAAGTCGTGCCCCGACTGCCGGGCCTTGACGTCGAAGGGAGCAGTCCCGCAAACGCCTCGAGCTCCGGCAGTCGGCCCACGCCGTTCGAGGTCCCGGTCCGGAAGGAGGTCGAGGGACCGGTCGCGGGGCCGGAGTCATCATAGCTCAGGGAGTCGACACCACTCCTCGGGCTCCAAGTCCTCAGGTAAGAGGCATAAGAAGTCGAAGAGGCGACATCGCTCTTCTGACTCCCCCGATGCTCGCGCGACGTGGCCCGGGGTTCGGGTGACACCGCCCAGGCGGCTCCGCTGGAGCCGCAGGCATGGCAGCCTGCTCCATACCCGCCGGTCCCTGGGCAGAATGCGACGCCGGAGGAGATCGAGGTTTTACACTTGTAGGAGAGTAGGGTCAGCAATCCTATGGTCACCCCAGATTTTTGCTTTTTGCTTCACTGGTTTACGAATTTCCCTGGCTGTGGGCCTGCTAATCAGACCCACAGCCTAGCTGGTCTATAAGGTTGACTTGCAACCAATCACCATAAGGATTGTTTGGACTGATACAAGGTGATCACTAGAACTAGTGAGCATCATATATCAGGCCAACTTCTCACATTGGTGTGCAGCGGTGGGGATTTGAGCTTGCTGTTGTTTTTACCAAATATAATCTTGAGATATCATTTGAAAGATCACATAAGGTACCATAGGTACATATAACAAAGCTTAGAAATACTCTGAGTTCTACTGAACCATAAAGGGAGTAGCACACCCTGACTACAACTCTTAGCAAGGGATCAGTTGGAAAACCCATAGTGTAGGTAAGTGCACCACTTACACCTCACTAGAAAGCATGTCCAGCACAGGAGAGAACACAGTGGCTCCCCTTGTGGTTATTGACCCTCCACAGGTCATTTCAAGATATGCAGCCCTCAGCTTCCAGGAGATGAGACAATTGTGCACCTCCAGGCAACTGAAACAGGGTTCTAACCCTACCCTTCCTTTTCTGTTAGGTCTCTTAGAGACATATGATGCCAGAAGGGCTTCTAATACAGGCCCCTCTAATCCAGCAGATGGAAACATACCCCCAGTAGAAGGTGACTCTAATCTCCCTGAGACCGAAGAAGTGGAGGAAGAGAATGGAGACTCATCTGATGGAGAGGTAGACAATGGTCAGGAGGGAGTCAGCTGACTTACCAGGGCCAACTTAAGCCTACATGAGAATAGAACTGGGGGAGCCCCAGGCCCATCCTCAAGCAGGCCTAACCTTGGGAATAGACAAGTTAGGTCTCACTCCAGAGGCTCTAACAGATCTATTGACACCCATGTCTCTCAGGCATCTTCTCAGAGAGGGATGACATCCCCTCAGAGAAGAGAGCATGAAGCTAATATGAGGGAAGTGAATCTGAGGATTGAGAGGGAAGAACTTGCCCTTGCCAAAGAGAAACTTGCCTTTGCCAGAGAGCAGAAATTGAGTGGGTTAGAGCCCACTGGTGTCAGCATTATCCCTAGAGATAAAGACAGGAGTTTTGATAACAGAAACCTGAGTAAGATAGTGCCCCCCTTTAAGGTAGGGGATGACATCCACAAATGGATGACTGCTTTGGAGAGAGCCTGAAAAGTACAGCAGGTACCCCAGAGTCACAGGGCAGCTATATTGTGGCTCTCCTTTGAAGGTAAAGGAAGAGATAAGCTCCTCACTGTTAGAGATGAGGATGCTAATGATTACCAAGTCCTGAAAACTGTACTGATTGATGGGTTTGGCTTAACAACTGAACAGTACAGGTTAATGTTCAGAGACACCCAGAAAACTCAGGCTCAGGATTGGACTGACGTTGTTGATTGTGCCAAGAAAGGCACAGCTCCTACCACTACTGCCCCTAAGGCACCTGCACCCCCTGGTACAGTTAGTAGTGGTAGTGCACCCCCCTTGGCTATAGTTGGGTTAACCCTGGGAACTGAGGTGGATTCTGACTTAGTCAGAATACCAACCCAGGCTGTTCTTGATAGTACTGGGGACATGGATATGACCCCTACTATAAGTCCCAGTACTCTGGGCAAGTACAGGCAAACGTCTTTGATCAATGGAAAAATGGCTCAGGCCTACAGGGACACTTGTGTCAGTGTCACTATGGTGACACCTAACTTTGTGGACCCTGAACAGGTAATACTAGGTTCAAACTACCTAGTGACCAATGCTAGCAATGTCACTACCAATCACAGTATGGCAATTGTTCACTTCTCCTGGGGAGGGGTAACTGGCCTCAAAAGGGTTGTAGTTAGTTCAGACCTCCCAGTGGACTGTCTGTTAGGCAATGATTTGGAATCCTCCTTATGGTCAGATGTGGAGTATAGGACTCATGTGGAAATGTTAGGTTTGTCAGCACATGTCCTTGCTGCTACCAGGTCACAGGCCAAGAAATGCCCAGCTGAACAAGTGCTGGATCCTGGAACAATGGACCAGACACTTCCCAAGAGAAAGAGCAGTAGGGTTAAGGCAGTGCCTTCCCCCCTGCCTCAAGGTGAGGATCAGCCCTCTCCGGAAGCTGACCCAAAGTACCCCAGAAGGAACTGTCCTAGAGGAGCTTGAACCTGAACAGGTTGAGTTCCTTGGGGCAGGGGGACCTTCCAGGGCAGACTTGAGACAGTCACAATTAGACTGTTCATCTCTTGAACCCCTCAGACAGCAGGCTGTTGCTGAGGCTGCAGGGAATGCCACAGGTACCCACAAGGTGTACTGGGATGATGGACTCCTATACTCTGAGGCAAGAGACCCCAAGCCTGGTGCTACCAGGAGGCTGGTCATCCCCTTGTCTCTGAGAGGTTTCCTTCTTACCTTGGCCCATGAGATTCCCCTTGCAGGTCACTTAGGCCAGAACAAGACTTGGGAAAGGCTTGTCCCACACTTTCACTGGCCTCATATGTCTGAACACACAAGAGAGTTGTGTCGCTCATGTGTCACCTGTCAAGCCAGTGGCAAATCAGGTGGCACAACAAAGGCCCCCCTTATACCACTACCTGGGGTGGGGGTACCCTTTGAAACAGTGGGGATTGCCATTGTTGGCCCAATGGACCCCCCAACAGCATCTGGGCACAGATTTATACTGGTGATAGTGGATCATGCCACCAGGTACCGAGAAGCTATTCCCCTTAGGACCACTACAGCTCCTGTTGTGGCCAGGGCCCTACTTGCAGTTTTCACTAGAGAGGGGTTTCCTAAGGAGGTTGTCTCTGACAGAGGTGCAAACTTTGTCGGGATACTTGACTGCAATGTGGAAGGAGTGTGGAGTGGGTTACAAATTGACCACACCCTACCATCCACAGTGCAATGGGCTTGTGGAGAGATTCAACAAGACCCTAAAAGGGATGATAAAAGGGTTACCTGAAAAGCTTAGGCGAAGATGGGACATCCTTTTACCCTGCCTTCTGTTTGCTTACAGAGAGGTCCCACAGAAGGGGGTTGGCTACAGCCCTTTTGAGCTTCTGTTTGGGAATCCTGTAAGAGGACCCCTATGTCTTGTGAGAGAAGGATGGGAGTTACCTCTCAAAAAGCCTAAACTTGACATAGTGGACTATGTACTTGGTCTCCGCTCCGGGATGGCAGAGTACATGGAGAAGGCATCTAAAAACCTGGAGGCCAGCCAAGAACTCCAAAAAGCTTGGCATGACCACAAGGCTGTCCTGACAGTGTATCACCCAGGACAGAAGGCGTGGGTGTTGGAGCCAGTGGCCTCAGCAGCTCTCCAAGACAAATGGTCTGGACCCCATACCATCATTGAACAGAAGGGAAAGGTCACCTACCTGGTGGACCTTGAAACTCCCAGGAGCCCTCACAGAGTACTTCATTTGAAAAGGCTCAATGCATTTGTTGACAGGGAGGACATGGGCTTGCTCATGGCCACAGATGAGGGACAGGAGCAGGAGAGTGACCCTCTCCCAGACCTGCTCACTCAGAACCCTGATGATGGGTCAGTAGATGGTGTAGTCTTTTCTGACAGCCTCTCTGAATGTCAGCAAAAGGATTGCAAACAAGTTCTTCAGTCCTTTAGACAAATGTTCTCTCTGACACCCAGTCAGACAAACTGGTGCACCCATGAGGTGGACACTGGTGACAGTCTGCCTATAAAGAGTAAAATCTACAGGCAACCTGACCACGTCAGGGACTGCATAAAGAAAGAAGTACAAAAGATGTTGGAATTGGGAGTCATTGAACCCTCAGAGAGCCCTTGGGCTAGTCCTGTAGTTCTAGTGCCAAAACCTCACACCCAGGATGGTAAGAGAGAGATGAGGTTTTGTGTAGACTACAGGGGTCTCAATGCTGTCACTAAGACAGATGCCCATCCAGTGTAGTGTGGCTCACTGGTTAGAGGCGGCAGACCCGAGAGCAGAGGACGGCCCGGGACCAGGGTTCGATTCCAGACGCGGCAGGTTTCTGGACCAGGGTCAGCGGACTCGATAATTCTCTCGCCTCGGTGCCCACTCTGATCAGTGATCACACTCGGCAACTCTGGGCACTAGCTTGCCTCATCTTCACTAACGGCCCCACCAGACCGCCGGGGATGCCTGGTCTCACCCTGGAGATACCCATTAAGGGACCATCTCTCCGGGAAGCCAGGAAGGGTTTCGCAGCGGTCGAAGCGCGGAGGTACCCCTTCGGGAGTGATTCCAGTGCTATATAAGCACATAATTAATTAATTAATACCAAGAGCAGATGAACTCATAGATAAATTGGCTTCTGCTAAATTATTGAGTACTTTTGACCTGACAGCTGGTTATTGGCAAATCAGGTTAGCGGAGGATGCCAAGGCCAAAACAGCATTTTCTACCCCAGGAGGTCATTACCAGTTTGTGGTGATGCCCTTTGTTTTGAAAAATGCACCTGCCATTTTTCAAAGGTTGGTGAACCAAGTTCTCACTGGGCTGGATGACTTCTGTGCAGCCTATCTAGATGATATTGCTGTCTTTAGCTGCACCTGGGAGGATCACCTGATCCACCTGAGGAAAGTTTTGGAGGCCCTGCAAAAGGCAGGCCTCACTATCAAGGCTACCAAGTGCCAGATAGGGCAGAGTCAAGTTGTATACCTGGGCCACCTTGTAGGTGGAGGCCAGGTTCAACCTTTGGAGAGCAAGATACAGGCCATAAAGGTCTGGGCTCCTCCAACCACCCAGACACAGGTCAGAGCTTTCCTGGGCCTGTCTGGTTACTACAGGGAATTTGTCAGAAATTATGGGACAATTGTGACCCCTCTTAATGACCAGACAAGTAAGAAAATGCCAAAGAAAGTTCAGTGGACAGTTCGCTGTCGGAAGGCATTTGATGACCTAAAGTAGGCCATGTGCACTGCACCTATTCTCAAGAGTCCAGACTACTCCAAATCTCTCATTGTCCAGACAGATGCTTCTAAGTTGGGTGTTGGAGCTGTTCTATCTCAACTGAATATTGATGGTCATGACCAGCCCATTGCTTTTATAAGTAGAAGGCTGACCCCTAGAGAGAAACGTTGGTCAGCTATTGAGAGGGAGGCCTTCGCTGTGGTTTGGGCCCTGAAGAAGTTGAGGCCATACTTGTTTGGAACTCGCTTCAAGATTCAGACAGACCATAATCCCCTCTTGTGGCTAAATCAGATGAAGGGTGAAAACCCCAAACTTCTTAGGTGGTCCATTTCCCTACAGGGGATGGACTTTACATTGGAGTACAGACCAGGGTCTGACCATGGCAATGCAGATGGTCTCTCCAGGTATTTCCACTTAGAACAAGAAGGCTCACCTGGTCAAGGTTAGTTTAATGTCCCCACGTTTGGGGGGGGGGGTTATGTAGGAGAGTGGGGTCTGCAATCCTATGGTCATCCCAGATTTTTGCTTTTTGCTTCACTGGTTTACGACTTTCCCTGGCTGTGGGCCTGCTAATCAGACCCACAGCCTAGCTGTTCTCTCTCTCTAAATTGACATCCATGTACCTTAGGTGCATTTACCAACTGGTATTAGGTCGCTCTTGTAAGTCCTTGTACAGTGTACCATAGGTACCCAGGGCATAAGTGAACCCAAGGTCTACTAGGGGCTGCAGCATGTATTATGCCACCCCTGGCTGGCCATCCAAATCTGATACAACTGGCTGATCAATCAGCTGGGGCAAGGTGGTGTAATCACCCTTTGCTTTAGATATAGTATACCTATATCTAAACCTCAAATGGACACACATACTCCTATAAGTCACTCCTATGGCAGGCCTTAACAATCCTGGAGGCAGAGTGCTTGGAATTATGTGAGATAGTGCTCTGGCATGAGCTGAGCCGGTCTACAGCTTTTGGAACCAGGTCCTTTAGCGGTTTCCAGGATAAAGCTATACCATATACTCTTAAGTGCATTATAACCTTGCGGTTATTGCTAACTTTGGCATAGCATTATCAAAACATGTCGAGTAAGGTGTCATACGAATTGGAATACTACCCCCTCGCCAATTCTGGCGACGGGGGTAGCATTCCACCCTTCTAGAGGGACACGACATGTATGTAACTATGAACCCAGGTAAAGTTAACTCGAGCCTCAGCATCACAAAATGGATGCTGCCACCACAGACACAAGTCTGACCTCCTGCTGCTGGGAGTCCTTCCAGCGAGGGAGGCTTGGACAAAGGGTTTCCTGCCTTGGGAGGTGCTAGCACCACCCCAGACAGGATTTTGTGTATTAGGTAGGACCGGGCTGAAAGGAATGAGACATGCCTGGGGCACACAATGTGCCCTGTGCATACACCGGTTCAAACCAGTTGCTGGGGCACCCCAGCCCCATCGCGACACCGGACAAAGGTTAGGAGGTGTAACCACCCCCTTCCTGGTCCCACCCATAGGAGGGACCTAGTGATAGTACAGCCCCCTTTAGCAGGATAAAGGTAGGAGCTGGTCCCATTCCAAATCAGATTAATCCTGAACTGAAATTCTACAAGAAGAAACTCTGGACTTCTACTTTCTACACAGGAGACTGAAGAAATCTCCCTTGTGGGCAAGGAGTGTCCACCCTGCACAAGCAGGCACCATCAAGCATCCAGCGGCTTCACTTTGTCGTCTTCCCTCGAGGATCCAGACTTCAGAGCCCGACGAGACCCGGATTCCCAGACCTCTCCGACCTCAACTCACATCTGCAGCACAGCTGAGATCTGTGGGTGCGACGAGACACGTGGGACCGGCCATCTTGGAGAAACTGCACTTCGCTTCCAGCACGACTTCTGAGGTATCCTCGACAAAGTGCTTTGGGGACTGCGAAGCCCCAGCCCCGAGCAGCTCCTGCACCGAAGACCAGCCCTCCAGCATCCACGAGATCTGCGTGGGGCCCTTTTGCTTGATTGCTGCTCGACGCGTTATCTGGTCAATTGCCGGCTGGCTAGTGGCCTCCTAGACGACGATCCACGACATCAACACTGCTAGTCTGGTTGCTCCAGACTGGCCCTTGCTTCCCTGCAAAGGAGAAGCACCCCGGACCCTCCTGGTCCGCACCAGACGCCTTTTCTACTCACTGCGTGGGTTGCATTTGCCAAGGCCTGTTGACGCTGAATCCGGAACCAGCACCGCCGACAGCGAGAGCCTGCGTGGGACAGCATCTGGTTCCGTCCTGGTTCCACTCCAGTCACTGGCTAGTGACTTTGAACATTGTCCCCTCTGCTTTCAGGTCTTCAGTATCTCTGATCCACCCTTGGATCACACCGGACATCTTCCTCCTGGTCGCCTGCAGCATCTTTTCTTTCAGGCTCCATAGACTTCAAAGCAGAAACCCGACACGACTTTGCACCTATGCACCCACAGCCCGTGGGTGTGGTAACAAGAGCATTTCGGTGCTCAAGGGTAGATTGACTCTCCTAATGTCCAGATCCACAGTTGTTTTAGTTCTACCTAGTCAGGATTGTCCGTACTCACCTTTTTCTTGAACTGTACTGTCCATAGACGTTGTTACGCATCTCGCGTGTGAGTTCACACTCTGCACACGCATTCCGTGGGCCTCCTATTACTTACCTAAAGTTAGGATAGTGTAGTCCCAGCGATCATACAGCCTCTGGACAGCTCCATTCCTTCTATCGACTTCCTTATACCACTTGTTTAGTATATGGTTTGTTGCGCCCCTACTTAACGTATTTTTCTTACGAGTCTTGTCATGTGCTTAACCCTCTGATCTCATTAAGAGTTCAGAGGTGTTTGTTAGTTAATAAATATCTTGTTTATTTTCATAACTACCTGTGTGGTGTCCTTTAATTTGGTATTCAAGGGGTTACATGTGGTAAAACAGCTGGCTTCACATGCCAAAAGAGTTTAGCCTAAGACTGCTTTGTCCATGCTACCATTAGGATAGCTGGTCTATAAGGTTGACTTACAACCAGTCACCATAAGGGTTGTTTGGACTGATACAAGGTGATCACTAGAACTAGTGAGCATCATATATCAGGCCAACTTCTCACACTCATGGCC
Source organism: Lissotriton vulgaris (assembly GCF_964263255.1). NCBI lineage: Eukaryota > Metazoa > Chordata > Amphibia > Caudata > Salamandridae > Lissotriton > Lissotriton vulgaris. The sequence continues at coordinate 426,179,756 of NC_141689.1, forward strand.
ATGAGGTTGCTTACTCCTCCATCGGGTTCCGCGGCCCTGTCTGGGTCCCCAAGCGGACCGGGTGCTTTGGCCCAGGCGCCGTCGGCGACTTCGGGCCCGACGCCGCTGGATCTGGATCCGGGTCGTCGTCTGTTGACCTTACGACCTCGCCGGCCCCCAGGGTGTCGCTCCCGACGCAGTCCCAGGATGACGGCGTCCCTGGACCTACCCTCGATTCAGGTCCGACGCCGGAGCGGCGCCGCTTTCGACGCCGATGGGAGATTTTTACTTCTATGACCCGGCCCCTTTCTTTGACCCTGAGTATCAGGAGATGGTTGGCGAGGAGGATTGGGAGGGGTCTGAGGACCCTCTGGCACGTGAGTGCCAGCCTTATCAGGACTGGGCAGGTGAGCTAGGGGATGCCAGTGGTCTGGGCACTTCGCCAGACACTGGTTTTGTCTCCCCTCCTACCGTGGCTACGGAGGAGGGGGCTGCCTATAGTGTGGTGTTGACGCGGGCGGCCAAGGCCTTATCCCTTGAACTCCCCGTCGCGGCCGTGAGGACTAACCTCCTCACTGAGGTCCTTAAACCGCAGGCAAGTTCCTCGGAGCCTCTGTTGCCGTTTAATGAGGCCTTAAAAACAAAATGCCAACTGCACTCAAGGAAATACTATAGCACAACGTGTGTCCTTGTGGACACCATAACAAATACAGCCGCTCGAGAAAATGACAATGTCTTTAGAGTGAATCTTCATTTAATATTCTTAATGGCCAGCCGACACGTGTTCTCGTCGCAAAGGAAAGTCATTTCCACGACTTCTCAGGGCTTACGTAAACTCTGGGCCCTCTGTAAGGTCGCTGAGCCGGTGATAATTCCGACCCAGCTGGGCTCTTGACCTGGTAGTATTTGTGGCCCCAGGTGCGGGACGCACGTCTTAAAATCCCACTATCAATAAGAAATTCGAATGCGAGTTATAGGCGATCCTGTCTTAACTCGTGTTTTGCGTAGTGCAGATGTCCGATGGGCCGTTTATTTTGTAAGACAGTGACCCGCGGTCCCGCAGGTCAGAAGATCAGTAGAGAGGTTCGGGGAGGGAGTCAGCTCCCGAAGTGATGAAGCCCCTGTTAAGGGAATCCGAATGATTGGACGATAGCGGGACGCACGTTGCCGGTTGCCGTGTTCCTGGATAAGTACGTGGCCAGACGGCACCGCCCGGCTCCGGGCAACCCTTGCTTCCTGTCCACCCACCCCACCACCGAGAGCCTGGTCATACAGGCCTCTAACCCCCAGACCGCATTCCCGATGGCTCCCCCTGATCGGGAATCCAAGAGGTACGAACAGTATGGTAAGAAGATGTTCTCCTCACTCAGTTTGGCGTTGCGGTCCATTAACACTGCGTGCTTCTTGGGCCGTTATACCCACTCTCTGTGGGACATGGTCGCGGACGTGCTGCCACAATGTCCGGAGGGGGCCCGGACTAAACTCGCCCAAGCCCTTGCGGAGGGTCGAGATGCGGCACGGTATTCCATCTGGTGTGGACTGGATACAATGGACTCGCTAGGTAGAGCGATGGCAACGACGGTGGCGATTCGGCACCACGCCTGGCTGAGGTCCGCCAACACACCCTTATGGACATGCCGTTTGATGGCCTCTTTGGCGACAAGGCAGGCAGTGCGCTTGAGCGCTTTAAGGACTCCAGGGCTACGGCCAAGTCCTTGGGCCTAACCTGCTGCCTTTTGCTCCTTTCGTGGCCAAGGAAGGGGCGCCCCCACACGTCCTGCCAGCCACAGGCCGCAGACTAACATCCAGCGCGGTGGCGGACGTGGTAACCGCTGTGGCAGTGTCCGGGGACAACGGCGAGGCCAGTCCACATCCTCCCCCGCAGCATCCGCCTCAAAGCCTTCCTAGTCTGAGCTTTCAGGCCCACATGACGCCAGTGGGGGGCAGGGTTTGCCATCACCTCCTTCACTGGTGCAACATCACTTCGGAAAGGTGGGTGCTGCAAATCGTCCAAAGGAGCTACTCTCTCCCCTTCTAGGCGACCCCTCCAGCCATGCCACCGCAGTACCACCGCACCGCACCGCATGTCGGGGGATCCCTTGAATCTAATACAAGAGGAAGTTACGTCCCTCTTGGCCAAGGGGACCATCGAGCGCGTTCCTGGGCCAGAAGTAGGGTGTGGTTGTTACTCCCGCTACTTTCTGGTTCCCAAGAAGGGCAAAGAGGGCCTACGAACTATCTTGGACCTGCGGAACGTCAACTGCTTCCTCCGAAAGGAGAAGTTCAAGATGCTGACATTGGCTCAGGTCTTGGCTGCCCTGGACCTGGGAGACTGGATGGTAGCGTTGGACTTGCAGGACGCTTATTTTCACATCCCCGTCCTGCCGGCCCACCGGCATTAGCTGCGGTTCACGGGAGGCCACGACACTTTCAATTTACCGTGCTCCCCTTCGTTCTTACCAGCGCCCCATGGGTGTTCACGAAAGTGATGGCGGTGGTCGCAGCTCATCTGCCAGCTTAGGGGTTTCAGTCTTCCCCTACCTCGATGACTGGTTGTTGAAGGCGGCCTCGCCCCAGACAGTCGTCAGCCACCTCCAGACTACAGCCGACCTCCTGCACCTGCTGGGGTTCTCCATCAATGTGCCGAAGTCACACCTGTGTCCCTCTCAGAAGCTCCTCTTCATCGGAGCGGTTCTAGACTCGGCGCAGTTTTGAGTTTATCCTCCTGAACAGTGGGTTCGGGATATTCAGGCTCTGATTCCGATCTTTCAGCCGTTATCCCGAGTCTCGGTCAGGTTGACGCTGTGGCTTCTGGGGCTGATGGCCTCCTGCATCCTTCTGGAGCATCACGCCAGGTGGCGGATGCGGGCTCTGCAGTGGGACCTGGAGTTTCAGTGGGTCCAGTTTCAGGGCACCTTGTCCGACCATGTCTTGATCTTGGAGGGCACTGCAAGACAGTTGCAGTGGTGGCACACGGACCGCGATTGGGTAACTGGCAGATCCCTCTCCCTACCCCAACCGGAGCACATAGTTGTAACACACGTCCTTCCAGGGCTGGGGGGGGCCACATGGGAGAGGCGGAGATCAGAGGCCTCTGGTCTCCGGCCGAGTCCCGGCTCCACATCAACCTTCTGGAGCTGCGTGTGATCCGGCTTGCACTGAAGGCATTCTTCCCATCTGTCCGAGGGAGTGTAGTGCAGGTGTTCACAGACAACACCACCGCCATGTGGTACTGCAACCAACAGGGCAGGGTGGGGTCGTGGACACTATGCCAGGAGGCTCTGCGCCTCTGGCAATGGCTGGAACATCAGGGCGTGACCCTCGTGGTTCAACACCTGGCAGGTTCCCTGAACGCCAGGGCGGATGAACTCAGCCGCCGGTGCATGATGGTTCACGAATGGCGTCTGAACTCGGACGTGGCACAAGTAAGCGTGGGCGGAAAATCCGTTCCGCTCGCGGATTTTGCGGATTTTCGGGAAATCCGCAATCCGCGAGATTTGCGGATTTCCCGCAAAATCCGCAAATTCGCACGCAGCGGATTTTTTTGGCGGCGCGCGGCGTTGGTGATACAATTTTTGCGGCGCGCGGCGTTTATCATCGTTTGCCGAGTTGTTTTTTTCGATAGTTTGCGAGTGCTGCGCCATTTTGGATCTTGCTGTGTGATCCCGCGGGAATTTGCGAGCGCGATTACGTCATCGCGGCTTGCCAGCGATAGTTTGTCAACGCGAGTACGGCGAGATCACGTCTCGCGGTGCTTCGCAATTGCGAGATTTGAGATGCGGCGAGCGAAAATATAAATTTGCAATTCTGCACAAGAAATCCACCAGCAAGCAGCATAAACCTTCTAGAAATGATGATTTTTATGTGAATAACTCCTTAGTTTGACATTTGCCTGCACTTTTTTAGCGAGGAGTCCATTTTGGGGAGGGGGGCAGGGGGGTGGGAGGAAGGAAGTGCCCCATAGTCTTCAACTTCCTGTTCCTGTTCAGCAGGCTCCTCCCAGTGCTTTGTCCATCTCCTGGTCACTTTTCATTCGGATGTGGACCTGGAAGGATTACTTTTTGTGGATGCTGCTGGATCTTTGGATTTGAGGCCTTTTTGACTTTCTTTGGATCACTGTTGGATTAGAAATTTTACAAGTAAGTTTGTTTGGGGCATTACAGTTGCTGCAACTAAAATTTTGGGATTTTCGATTTTTGGGCTGTTTTGGGGCCTTTTCCCCAGGGGTACTCAGTGGTGGGTGGACTGATTCTTTCTGTGGGTTGTCTTGAACTTAAACATCATGGAGGCCATAGATGAATTGGGATTGTGCTGATTTTTCTGTGTTTTTCGATTTTTTTTTTTTGTAAAATTTTGTGTTTTTCGATTTTTGACCTGTTGTTGGGGCCTTGACCAGGGGTAGTGAGTGGTGCATGGGCCTAGTCTTTCTGTGGGCTGTCTTGAATTTAAACATCATGGAGGCCATGGATGGAATGGGATTGTGCTGATTTTGCAGTGTTTTTCGATTTTTGGGCCTGTACTTGTGGCCTTTTCACCAGGGGTATTTGAGTCTAGCATGGGCCTAGTCTTTCTGTGGGCTGTCTTGAATTTAAACATCATGGAGGCCATGGATGGAATGGGATTGTGCTGATTTTGCAGTGTTTTTCGATTTTTGGGCCTGTACTTGTGGCCTTTTCACCAGGGGTATTTGAGTCTAGCATGGGCCTAGTCTTTCTGTGGGCTGTCTTGAATTTAAACATCATGGAGGCCATGGATGGAATGGGATTGTGCTGATTTTGCAGTGTTTTTCGATTTTTGGGGGTGTTCATGGGGAGGGACATGCCATGTGGCTGGTGGCCATTTTGAGTGCAGCTACAGGCACTGGCCATGTGCTGGCAGGCAAGTGGCCATTTTGAATGCAGGCTTTGTTGTTAGGCCTCCAACCATTTTGCCTACTTTTCAACCTTTATTTATGCCCAGGGGTAGTGAGTCTTGCATGGGCCTAGTATTTCTGTGGGTTGTCTTGAATTTAAACATCATGGAGGCCATGGATTGAATGGGATTGTGCTGATTTTGCAGTGTTTTTCGATTTTTGGGCCTGTACTTGTGGCCTTTTCACCAGGGGTATTTGAGTCTAGCATGGGCCTAGTCTTTCTGTGGGCTGTCTTGAATTTAAACATCATGGAGGCCATGGATGGAATGGGATTGTGCTGATTTTGCAGTGTTTTTCGATTTTTGGGCCTGTACTTGTGGCCTTTTCACCAGGGGTATTTGAGTCTAGCATGGGCCTAGTCTTTCTGTGGGCTGTCTTGAATTTAAACATCATGGAGGCCATGGATGGAATGGGATTGTGCTGATTTTGCAGTGTTTTTCGATTTTTGGGGGTGTTCATGGGGAGGGACATGCCATGTGGCTGGTGGCCATTTTGAGTGCAGCTACAGGCACTGGCCATGTGCTGGCAGGCAAGTGGCCATTTTGAATGCAGGCTTTGTTGTTAGGCCTCCAACCATTTTGCCTACTTTTCAACCTTTATTTATGCCCAGGGGTAGTGAGTCTTGCATGGGCCTAGTATTTCTGTGGGTTGTCTTGAATTTAAACATCATGGAGGCCATGGATTGAATGGGATTGTGCTGATTTTGCAGTGTTTTTCGATTTTTGGGCCTGTACTTGTGGCCTTTTCACCAGGGGTATTTGAGTCTAGCATGGGCCTAGTCTTTCTGTGGGCTGTCTTGAATTTAAACATCATGAAGGCCATGGATGGAATGGGATTGTGCTGATTTTGCAGTGTTTTTCGATTTTTGGGCCTGTACTTGTGGCCTTTTCACCAGGGGTATTTGAGTCTAGCATGGGCCTAGTCTTTCTGTGGGCTGTCTTGAATTTAAACATCATGGAGGCCATGGATGGAATGGGATTGTGCTGATTTTGCAGTGTTTTTTGATTTTTGGGGGTGTTCATGGGGAGGGACATGCCATGTGGCTGGTGGCCATTTTGAGTGCAGCTACAGGCACTGGCCATGTGCTGGCAGGCAAGTGGCCATTTTGAATGCAGGCTTTGTTGTTAGGCCTCCAACCATTTTGCCTACTTTTCAACCTTTATTTATGCCCAGGGGTAGTGAGTCTTGCATGGGCCTAGTATTTCTGTGGGTTGTCTTGAATTTAAACATCATGGAGGCCATGGATTGAATGGGATTGTGCTGATTTTGCAGTGTTTTTCGATTTTTGGGCCTGTACTTGTGGCCTTTTCACCAGGGGTATTTGAGTCTAGCATGGGCCTAGTCTTTCTGTGGGCTGTCTTGAATTTAAACATCATGGAGGCCATGGATGGAATGGGATTGTGCTGATTTTGCAGTGTTTTTCGATTTTTGGGCCTGTACTTGTGGCCTTTTCACCAGGGGTATTTGAGTCTAGCATGGGCCTAGTCTTTCTGTGGGCTGTCTTGAATTTAAACATCATGGAGGCCATGGATGGAATGGGATTGTGCTGATTTTGCAGTGTTTTTCGATTTTTGGGCCTGTACTTGTGGCCTTTTCACCAGGGGTATTTGAGTCTAGCATGGGCCTAGTCTTTCTGTGGGCTGTCTTGAATTTAAACATCATGGAGGCCATGGATGGAATGGGATTGTGCTGATTTTGCAGTGTTTTTCGATTTTTGGGGGTGTTCATGGGGAGGGACATGCCATGTGGCTGGTGGCCATTTTGAGTGCAGCTACAGGCACTGGCCATGTGCTGGCAGGCAAGTGGCCATTTTGAATGCAGGCTTTGTTGTTAGGCCTCCAACCATTTTGCCTACTTTTCAACCTTTATTTATGCCCAGGGGTAGTGAGTCTTGCATGGGCCTAGTATTTCTGTGGGTTGTCTTGAATTTAAACATCATGGAGGCCATGGATTGAATGGGATTGTGCTGATTTTGCAGTGTTTTTCGATTTTTGGGCCTGTACTTGTGGCCTTTTCACCAGGGGTATTTCAGTCTAGCATGGGCCTAGTCTTTCTGTGGGCTGTCTTGAATTTAAACATCATGGAGGCCATGGATGGAATAGGATTGTGCTGATTTTGCAGTGTTTTTCGATTTTTGGGCCTGTACTTGTGGCCTTTTCACCAGGGGTATTTGAGTCTAGCATGGGCCTAGTCTTTCTGTGGGCTGTCTTGAATTTAAACATCATGGAGGCCATGGATGGAATAGGATTGTGCTGATTTTGCAGTGTTTTTCGATTTTTGGGCCTGTACTTGTGGCCTTTTCACCAGGGGTATTTGAGTCTAGCATGGGCCTAGTCTTTCTGTGGGCTGTCTTGAATTTAAACATCATGGAGGCCATGGATGGAATGGGATTGTGCTGATTTTGCAGTGTTTTTCGATTTTTGGGGGTGTTCATGGGGAGGGACATGCCATGTGGCTGGTGGCCATTTTGAGTGCAGCTACAGGCACTGGCCATGTGCTGGCAGGCAAGTGGCCATTTTGAATGCAGGCTTTGTTGTTAGGCCTCCAACCATTTTGCCTACTTTTCAACCTTTATTTATGCCCAGGGGTAGTGAGTCTTGCATGGGCCTAGTATTTCTGTGGGTTGTCTTGAATTTAAACATCATGGAGGCCATGGATTGAATGGGATTGTGCTGATTTTGCAGTGTTTTTCGATTTTTGGGCCTGTACTTGTGGCCTTTTCACCAGGGGTATTTGAGTCTAGCATGGGCCTAGTCTTTCTGTGGGTTGTCTTGAATTTAAACATTATGGAGGGCATGGATGGATTGGGATTGTGCTGATTTTGCAGTGTTTTTCGATTTTTTTGTGCTCTATAACTGAACTGATGTTCCTCTGTCTTCCATTTTTTTTAGGTGCACAAGACTCAAGAGAACCACCAGTGCCAGGAAGAAGTCCTGCAGCGGTGTGTGTGTGCAGCATAACGTCACGCGACGTCACGTCTGGCCTCAGACAACTCTACAATTCGTGCAACTGCGGCCTGCTGTCTGACCTGCTCTGAAGAAGATGGCCCCGCCCCCAAAGAAAGTTCTCCGTAGCTCCTCTAGCAAGAAAGTTGCTAGTAAGGAGCAGAAGAAGCAAGTTACCAAGGAGGCTGGTGTGCCACCCGCCACTTTTTTTGGGAGCAAAAAAAAAAGTACGCCTGCAGCAGCAGGATCTGCTGGGGACCAACCTGAGAGCAGCACCCCTGCTCCATTGGGTTCAGTGCCTCCACCACCACGCCAACTTAAGTCAAAGCCCTTGAGTGCTTCAGAGGCAGTCAGTGTACTTCTCCAATCACCATCGACCAGTGATGTTGGCTCATCGCAAGAAAGTAGCAGCAATGTCCCTGAATCAACACAGGTTGTTGTAACTCATCTGACAAGTGTTGAACAACCACAGCCGCAACAGCAACACCATGTGCAAGTACACGCCCAAGTACATGTGGAAGGAGAGGCAGCAAAAGGAGATGCGCAAGCAAAGGTGCATGGACGTTCACAAGTGCCCACAATAGTTGTTCCTCCCGAAGTAGGGGCACATTTGGAAATCGACAATGAAGCTGAGGTATCATTGGAAGCCACTCCTCCTGATGATCATTCATTGTCTTCCACATCCCTAGCAAGGAAAAGATCAAGGGGGGTGTCTACATCTTCTTCAAGCCCACCTCGTTCTGGTGCAAGTGATCTGTCTTGGGAACCACAACTGCGGTCTGACAGTGAGGCAGAGGCACACCATGATCTGACACCGGTACCTAAGCGTAAAAGGAAGGTCGTCCAAAAACTCAAACCTATGGAGTGTGATGAGGCTCAACAAGAAGTGACAGATACTGCTGGTGATGAAGCCTCTCACGATGACGACGAGCCAGTCATCACAAAGGTCACTGCAGCCCCACCGGGCATGCAGCAAAGAGACATTTTGACCCTATCCCGAGAAGCTGCTGAGCGTGATGATGATGTCGGCGAGGAGGCAATGGAAATGGAATCATTAGATTTGGAGTTAAGTAGTACACCAAAACCTACCGCTTCCATATTTCTTCGCAAGAAGGTACCCACCTCGTCCTCGACCTCAATTCGTGGTGGTGAAAGTGCAAAACGTACTGAAGTTCGGCAATCCACATCCTCCACTTCATCTGTCATTAGCAGCAGGACCACCACCACCAGTATCGCCGCCTCCTCCGGCCCCCGAAGACATTTCAAGTCTCCAGTTTGGGACTTCTTTAGTGTTTGCCCAAAAAAGGAAAACGTAGCCATTTGTAGCCTTTGTAAGCTTCGATTTAGTCGTGGTAAGCTTGGTTCTAACTATGGTACCGGAGGCCAGAGAGGTCATCTTGAGAGAAGGCACGCTGTCGAATGGTTTCCGCACCTAGAGGCGGTCAAGAAAGCCGGAATTGCACGTAATGAAAACGTTGATTTGTCATCTGCTGATGACGAGGAGGTAGAAGAAGACGATTCAAACACTTCACTTACACCCAGTTCCCATGTCAGCAGCACACCCCATGGGAGCCACACTAAGAGTGTGGGAGAGAGTGAGACATCAATGCGGAAAAGTTCATCAGCGAGCGTAACTGGGTCGAAGAGATCATCATCATCCCGTAAATCATTGGTCCAGGGCAACATTAAAAAGATGTTGTTTACAGAAGCGCAATATGAACGCAACCACCCAATGACCCGTCTGTATAACACTAAGCTGGCTAAAATGCTAGCTCTGGACCTTCTCCCTTTTTCTTTTGTAGAAGGGGTTGGTTTTCTAGAATTAGTGACAGCGCTCTGCCCTAAATGGAAGGTTCCTAGCCAGTTCTATTTTGCCCGAGTTGCGGTTCCAGCACTACATGAAGATGTTCTGAAGGTGATTGGGGCAGCTTTGCAGAAGAGTGCTGTTCACACTATACATCTGACAACAGACATGTGGACCAGTGGCGCAGGCGCTGATTACATGTGCATCACTGCACACTGGGTCTCTTTTTCAGGGGCTAAAGCAAAGCTAAACTCAGGTGTTGACACTAACATTGTTTTTAAAGGTGCTCGGAAACCTGCAACACTAGCCATGTTTGGTTTGGAGAAACGTCACACAGCAGAAAACATTTTGGATGTCTTTAACACAAAGGTCCTTAACTGTCTGTCCCCACTAAAACGCAAGGTTGGTTATGTTTCCACGGACAATGGCTCCAATATAGTTAAGGCCATGAGGGACGGTTACTATTTCAGAGTGCCGTGTTTGGCGCACTGTATAAACCTGGTTGTCCAAAAATTCTTGGGTAATAAACGCAGTGCAGCGTACAGTGTATTGGAGAACTGCCGAAAAATTTGCAAGCATTTCAGGCATTCTTTTAAGGCCCGCAAGCAGCTGAGGAGCATGCTATATCAATGTCAAATGCCAGTGAAAGCACTCATCCAGGAGGTGGTAACACGTTGGAACTCAACCTTCTACATGCTTGAGCGTCTGTATGAGCAGTATACGCAACTCGATCAATATTTCTTGAAAGAGGGTATAGAGGAGCTGAGGATGGGTGGGCCGCAATGGAACATAGTTGAAAGCCTAACACGCATGCTTCGTCCTTTTGAGGTCTTCACACGTGCAGTCAGCAAGGAGGACTCTAATTTGGGAAAAGCTATCCCATTGTTGTACATGCTGGAGGACCAACTGAAGGATGTGTGTTCTGTGTTTCGAAAAGATGACAAAAAGAAAGACTCTTTGCTTCTGGCTGAGCAATTATTAGAGCTCCTACAAGGTGATGAACGTCTTAAAAAGATCCACTCAGAACAGCATTACATTTGTGCTACTATTCTGGATCCACGCTACAAAAAGGCGCTGGCAGGCAGAGCATTCTTTCCTTTTGCTGATGAAGATGTTACAAAGTACAAACGTTGGCTAGCCTTGTCAGCCAAGAAGTTTGAAACAGAACGGCTGGAAATTGAAGGAAATGGCAGTACATCAGCAGGCCATCCCCAGTCAAAACAATCCACTTCTGCACCTGTGGCTGTGGCACAAGTGACCTCTCAGCCGTTAAAGACACCGGCAACCGGATCATCTGCACGAAAGACAACAGAAACATTGGAGGCTGAAGAGGATTGGCTAGCTCTGCGTGGGTTTGGTTCTCAAAAGGTCAGAGGCACAGCAAGAGCTACGCAAAGTGGAGGAACCTTGGAGGAGGACCTTGAGTCGATGGTGAAGGACTATCTGAATGACTCCACAGAGGTCTATGTTAATTCTGACCCATTGGCGTATTGGCATGGGAAAAAAGAATTGTGGCCACAGCTCACCAACCTGGCTTTAAACTACTTGTCTTGCCCACTCGCAAGTGTGTCTTCTGAACGGGTTTTCAGTGCGGCTGGTGGGATTGTAACTCCCAAACGGAGCCGCTTCTCGCCCAAAAATGTGGAGAGGTTAACAATGATCAAGATGAATCAGCACCTCATACCACCAGATATAAGAGTACGAGAGAGCGTGCCGGATGAAGAGGAGGTGGCCAGCACCATAGATGAGGGAATTTCTACTCTGTCAGGTGGCACTGACCTCACCCTGGCTGAATTCGCAGAGTATGATGACGAAGCCTTATTCTTATTCCTGGACCGTGATACCGACTTCTAGCCCTGAAAATGAGACAACGAATCAATAACTTTCTTTTTCATCCTTATTCACTTTTATTCCTGTGTGTCTGTCTTTCTTTGTTGTGCACAGTTAATATAATTCAAACTTTAATCAGATAATCACAAAAACAAGCCCATCAGCAGAACTGTCTTCACTTGTTTGCTAATTTATTTGAAGGTGCCGCAGTCTGCATTCCTCAGGTTCACAAGTTCAGAAGAACATGCTCCTCTATCCTCCTCCTCCAGACTCCTATTTCCATCAAAGCAGAGGGCTGGTTTACGCCCAATGAAGAAAGACTCAGCACTTGTGGGGGTGTTGTTCTACCTCTTTGCAGGTGAGTTGACGGGTCTGGGGTCATTGCTGGGAAGCACTAAAAGTGGTTTGTGCCAAATCCGAGGCGGAAAATTTTTTGTGTTTTTGATGACTTGCTTGCCTTTGAGGTGCTCTTAGGGGGGGTTCCGTCTGTTTGTGGGTGAGTTTCGTGGTCTGAGAGCATTGCTGGGACACTCTAATCTTGATTGCATTTGCTTTTCAGGAAATCCGTCGTGCCAACCCCGACTTATGGCCTAGCTACGCAGCGCGTTTGGACCGAAGGCCCAGAAATATTGCAAGTATGAGATTTTGCTTTTGGCCTGTTTGGGGGTGTTATGCTTCTTGGCGGGTGGGTTGCCGGGTCTTGGGGCATTCCTGGGAAGGTCTAATACCGGGTAGAAGTGGTTGGGACAAAATCCAGGCCGATTTTTTTTTGGGCTATTTCTGACATTTTGCTCTATGTAGCGTTTTCGGGGGCCTGTTTGGGGGGCTTCCTGGTGTTTGTGGGTGTGTTTCGTGGTCTGGGAGCACTGCTGGGACACTCTAATCTTGATTGCATTTGCTTTTCAGGAAATCCGTCGTGCCAACCCCGACTTATGGCCTAGCTACGCAGCGCGTTTGGACCGAAGGCCCAGAAATATTGCAAGTATGAGATTTTGCTTTTGGCCTGTTTGGGGGTGTTATGCTTCTTGGCGGGTGGGTTGCCGGGTCTTGGGGCATTCCTGGGAAGGTCTAATACCGGGTAGAAGTGGTTGGGACAAAATCCAGGCCGATTTTTTTTTTGGGCTATTTCTGACATTTTGCTCTATGTAGCGTTTTCGGGGGCCTGTTTGGGGGGCTTCCTGGTGTTTGTGGGTGAGTTTCGTGGTCTGGGAGCACTGCTGGGACACTCTAATCTTGATTGCATTTGCTTTTCAGGAAATCCGTCGTGCCAACCCCGACTTATGGCCTAGCTACGCAGCGCGTTTGGACCGAAGGCCCAGAAATATTGCAAGTATGAGATTTTGCTTTTGGCCTGTTTGGGGGTGTTATGCTTCTTGGCGGGTGGGTTGCCGGGTCTTGGGGCATTCCTGGGAAGGTCTAATACCGGGTAGAAGTGGTTGGGACAAAATCCAGGCCGATTTTTTTTTGGGCTATTTCTGACATTTTGCTCTATGTAGCGTTTTCGGGGGCCTGTTTGGGGGGCTTCCTGGTGTTTGTGGGTGAGTTTCGTGGTCTGGGAGCACTGCTGGGACACTCTAATCTTGATTGCATTTGCTTTTCAGGAAATCCGTCGTGCCAACCCCGACTTATGGCCTAGCTACGCAGCGCGTTTGGACCGAAGGCCCAGAAATATTGCAAGTATGAGATTTTGCTTTTGGCCTGTTTGGGGGTGTTATGCTTCTTGGCGGGTGGGTTGCCGGGTCTTGGGGCATTCCTGGGAAGGTCTAATACCGGGTAGAAGTGGTTGGGACAAAATCCAGGCCGATTTTTTTTTTGGGCTATTTCTGACATTTTGCTCTATGTAGCGTTTTCGGGGGCCTGTTTGGGGGGCTTCCTGGTGTTTGTGGGTGAGTTTCGTGGTCTGGGAGCACTGCTGGGACACTCTAATCTTGATTGCATTTGCTTTTCAGGAAATCCGTCGTGCCAACCCCGACTTATGGCCTAGCTACGCAGCGCGTTTGGACCGAAGGCCCAGAAATATTGCAAGTATGAGATTTTGCTTTTGGCCTGTTTGGGGGTGTTATGCTTCTTGGCGGGTGGGTTGCCGGGTCTTGGGGCATTCCTGGGAAGGTCTAATACCGGGTAGAAGTGGTTGGGACAAAATCCAGGCCGATTTTTTTTTGGGCTATTTCTGACATTTTGCTCTATTTTTTTTTTTTTTGTAAATATTTTTTTATTGCAGCAAAATCAGAGAGTCATACAGTATAATCAAACCATTCCCATTGATATTCAGTTGAAGCGCCGTCCCCTTACTTCTGTATCACACAGCCATTCAGCTCACACCCCTGAGGTCGAGCGGCAAAGTCACGGGCAAAAGAAACTGCGCTGGGACAATCCGTGTATATCTAAAGCCACCAGTTGGATGGGAGATGGTAGAGCCGCTTTTCAGTCCTAACACACCCTCTCTCATGTCTCAAGCCCAGTGGAATCAGGAGTCAACGTACACCCCCCTCTAACAAAACCCCCTCCCTCCCCCCGTAACACCCTCGTCCCCAACTCCCCCGCCCCCCTCGACCTGAGCCCCCCCGACCACCCCCCGCCCCCTTCCGGTCCCCCCACCCCCCCAGGCGTGCCAGAGAGTCACCTAACCGAGCTCTCATCTCCTCTCGTAGGACCAGATCCGAGACATGGCAACAGGATTTATCAGCGAACAGTCATAGTTCATCACATTGGAACGCAAGGGTAGTGAAGCAGCAAGGTGGGCCTAAGCCGTCCCCTCGGTGGGCGGGTGCCCCGCCTGAGCCGGACTATGCACCGGGGAGTCCTCTTCTTCCTCGTCCAGGCGCATGAGATCGAGGACCAGCCCCTCCCACGCCCTGGCTCTCTCCAGTGCCATGTCATTGTCTATCCTGAGTGCGGCCCGCAGGCGAAGCTCACCCTCACATCTAGCCCATTTAAGCAGCTCAGCCTTCCAGCGCTCAACCGCGGGGCCCCGGGACGCCTTCCACTGGGACGTAATGGCCCGCTTCGCTAGGAGGAGCCCCAAGTCCAGGAACTTGCTAGTGACTTTGTTCTTCGATGTGTGCCGGAACCAGTGTAGCATGCAATGTGCCATGGTGAGTTGCAGGTCCCTCTCCGTCACCTCCCTCAGAACCTCCACTACTTCCTCCCAAAAGGGTCCCAGCTCGGGACAGGACCAGAACATGTGCCGGAAGTCTGCTGGGTCCGCCGGGCAACGCGGGCAGGACGCCGGGTGGGCCGGGAAGAACTTATGTAGTTTGTCAGGGGTTAGGTAAGCCCTATGTAGGACATAAAAGTGCACCAGCTGGAATCTCGCGTTGCGCGTGCCATTCCGGGCCCTTTCCAGTATGCCATTCCAGGCCTCCTCGGGGATCTCAGTCGCCAGATCAGCCTCCCATTTTGCCTTCAAGGCCAACAGTGGAGCGGTGGATTCCGAGACCATGCGTCGGGACAGGCACGTGACCGCCCTGACCGTCCCCGTCATCATCACGACGTACTGGCAGCCCAGCGACAGCGTCGGCTCCGACATGCCCGCCCCCCAGTGCCTGCGGATCGCCGCCGTTAAAGCCGCATGCAGGAGGAAGTCCCCCCCCCCGCCAGCTCAAAGCGCTCTTGCAGGAGGTCGAAGGGCAACATCGCCCCGTTTTCATACAGATCGCCCATGGACGAGAGCCCCCGCTGATCCCAGCCGTCCAGCCCGTGCCACGAGCCCCCGTGCGGCAATGTCTCGCAGAGTCTAAGTGGGATCTCAGGTGCGTACGGGACCGCGACACCGCACCTCCGGCGGTATCTGTTCCAGCATTTTCTGGCCGTTGCAAACTCCTGCGTGAGATGGAAGTCCCCCATCGGAAGCCCCAAGACAATCCGGGATAATACCTGGACCGGACCCGCCGGCTCCCCCGACCCGTCCGCCTCTCTCCTAGCCCGTGCCACCCACTGCGTCAGCCACTGCAGCTGTGCCGCCAAGTAGTAGAGCTCATAGTCTGGGACAGCTAGACCTCCGTCCGCCCGAGGGCGGAGAAGTGTGGCAAGGGCCACCCTACACCTGCCCGCCCCCCATAGAAAGCCGATGACCATTGACCGCAGCCGTCGAAAGTAGCTCGCTGGGATCCAGATCGGTAGGGTCCCGAAGAAGTAAAGCAGCCGCGGCAGGGTCACCATCTTGAGAAGCGCCACCCTCCCCATGAGTGACAATGGGAGTGTGCCCCAGAAGTCGAAGCTCCCCTTAGCGTGCCTGATCGCCGTACCGATATTCCCCTCAAGGACATCAGCATTGTCATGAAAGATCGAGGTGCCAAGATATCGCAGGCATCTCTCTTCCCAAGTCACGCCTTCCGTTATTTGCGGGCATTCTCTCCGTGGGCGGGCCGGGAATAGATGGGACTTCGCCCAGTTCACTCGGAGGCCAGATACCGTACTCAGCGATTGCAGGAGAGTCTTAGCTCCGCGCAGGGAGTCCGCCGAGTCCGCCAGGAACATCAGTAGGTCATCAGCGTACAGTGCGATGTGGTGTATTTGGCCATAGACGTCCAGGCCCCGATAAGCCCGGCCCAGCCGGGCCCGCGCCGCGAGAGGCTCGACAGCCAGGGCAAACAGCAAGGGGGAAAGAGGGCATCCCTGGCGGGTGCCCCTGCCCACCCCACACATCTCAGAGATAACCCTCCCTGTTCTGACTCTCGCCGTCGCGTTCGTATAGAGCAGTCTCGTCCAATCGACGAAGCCCTCGCCAAGGCCCAGCGTTCGTAGCACATGGAAGAGATAAGGCCATTCCAGGCTGACGAAGGCCTTCTCCATGTCGACAGCAAACACCACCGCCTCGTCGCCATCGTATGTGTCAGCCTCTAGGATGTGCAGGAGTCGTCGCACATTAAGCGCCGTATTGCGTGCCGGGATGAAACCCGACTGGTCCGCATGCACCAGTACGGGCACGTAGGGGAGCAAACGCGTCGCCAAGACCTTGCTCAGGATCTTGTAATCCAGGTTGAGCATGGACAGGGGGCGGTACGCCGATCTGTCCCATGGCTGCTTACCCGGCTTCAGTAGGGGGACAATCAACGCCTCCCTCATGGTCGCAGGGAGACAGCCCAGCCGCCTCGACTCGTTGTAGAGCCACGTCAGCCGGGGCGCCAGGAGATCCACGTAGGTGAGATAGAATTCCGTAGGGAATCCATCGGTGCCCGGTGTCTTGTTCCTCGCCATGCTCTTGATGGCGACCCGCACCTCACTCTCCATGATCCGGTCCCCGAGCCGCTTCGCGTCCGCCTCTTCCATTTCCGGCAGGTCAAGACCCTCCATAAAGGACTGGAACTCCTCCACCGAAGGGAGGACCCTGCTGCGGTAGAGCTCTGTATAGTAGTCGTAAAACAGTGCGTTGATCCCCTGCTGATCAAACCTCGCCGCCCCCGCGTGGTCTCTGAGCTCAAGGATGACCGAGCTTCGGCGGGCCGGGTTGGCCAACCAGGCCAGAAGAGCCCCCGATTTGTCGCGGTCCGAGTGCGCCCGCGTTAGGTAGGCCTTGTAATCAAAGCATCGGAGGCGTTCCACCGTTGCCGCCACCGCCTCCCGCGCCCCCAGCAGGGCCTCGTGAATGTCCGGCCCTGACATTTTGCTCTATGTAGCGTTTTCGGGGGCCTGTTTGGGGGGCTTCCTGGTGTTTGTGGGTGAGTTTCGTGGTCTGGGAGCACTGCTGGGACACTCTAATCTTGATTGCATTTGCTTTTCAGGAAATCCGTCGTGCCAACCCCGACTTATGGCCTAGCTACGCAGCGCGTTTGGACCGAAGGCCCAGAAATATTGCAAGTATGAGATTTTGCTTTTGGCCTGTTTGGGGGTGTTATGCTTCTTGGCGGGTGGGTTGCCGGGTCTTGGGGCATTCCTGGGAAGGTCTAATACCGGGTAGAAGTGGTTGGGACAAAATCCAGGCCGATTTTTTTTTTGGGCTATTTCTGACATTTTGCTCTATGTAGCGTTTTCGGGGGCCTGTTTGGGGGGCTTCCTGGTGTTTGTGGGTGAGTTTCGTGGTCTGGGAGCACTGCTGGGACACTCTAATCTTGATTGCATTTGCTTTTCAGGAAATCCGTCGTGCCAACCCCGACTTATGGCCTAGCTACGCAGCGCGTTTGGACCGAAGGCCCAGAAATATTGCAAGTATGAGATTTTGCTTTTGGCCTGTTTGGGGGTGTTATGCTTCTTGGCGGGTGGGTTGCCGGGTCTTGGGGCATTCCTGGGAAGGTCTAATACCGGGTAGAAGTGGTTGGGACAAAATCCAGGCCGATTTTTTTTGGGCTATTTCTGACATTTTGCTCTATGTAGCGTTTTCGGGGGCCTGTTTGGGGGGCTTCCTGGTGTTTGCGGGTGAGTTTCGTGGTCTGGGAGCACTGCTGGGACACTCTAATCTTGATTGCATTTGCTTTTCAGGAAATCCGTCGTGCCAACCCCGACTTTTGGCCTAGCTACGCAGCGCGTTTGGACCGAAGGCCCAGAAATATTGCAAGTATGAGATTTTGCTTTTGGCCTGTTTGGGGGTGTTATGCTTCTTGGCGGGTGGGTTGCCGGGTCTTGGGGCATTCCTGGGAAGGTCTAATACCGGGTAGAAGTGGTTGGGACAAAATCCAGGCCGATTTTTTTTTGGGCTATTTCTGACATTTTGCTCTATGTAGCGTTTTCGGGGGCCTGTTTGGGGGGCTTCCTGGTGTTTGTGGGTGAGTTTCGTGGTCTGGGAGCACTGCTGGGACACTCTAATCTTGATTGCATTTGCTTTTCAGGAAATCCGTCGTGCCAACCCCGACTTATGGCCTAGCTACGCAGCGCGTTTGGACCGAAGGCCCAGAAATATTGCAAGTATGAGATTTTGCTTTTGGCCTGTTTGGGGGTGTTATGCTTCTTGGCGGGTGGGTTGCCGGGTCTTGGGGCATTCCTGGGAAGGTCTAATACCGGGTAGAAGTGGTTGGGACAAAATCCAGGCCGATTTTTTTTTTGGGCTATTTCTGACATTTTGCTCTATGTAGCGTTTTCGGGGGCCTGTTTGGGGGGCTTCCTGGTGTTTGTGGGTGAGTTTCGTGGTCTGGGAGCACTGCTGGGACACTCTAATCTTGATTGCATTTGCTTTTCAGGAAATCCGTCGTGCCAACCCTGACTTATGGCCTAGCTACGCAGCGCGTTTGGACCGAAGGCCCAGAAATATTGCAAGTATGAGATTTTGCTTTTGGCCTGTTTGGGGGTGTTATGCTTCTTGGCGGGTGGGTTGCCGGGTCTTGGGGCATTCCTGGGAAGGTCTAATACCGGGTAGAAGTGGTTGGGACAAAATCCAGGCCGATTTTTTTTTGGGCTATTTCTGACATTTTGCTCTATGTGGCGTTTTCGGGGGCCTGTTTGGGGGGCTTCCTGGTGTTTGCGGGTGAGTTTCGTGGTCTGGGAGCACTGCTGGGACACTCTAATCTTGATTGCATTTGCTTTTCAGGAAATCCGTCGTGCCAACCCCGACTTATGGCCTAGCTACGCAGCGCGTTTGGACCGAAGGCCCAGAAATATTGCAAGTATGAGATTTTGCTTTTGGCCTGTTTGGGGGTGTTATGCTTCTTGGCGGGTGGGTTGCCGGGTCTTGGGGCATTCCTGGGAAGGTCTAATACCGGGTAGAAGTGGTTGGGACAAAATCCAGGCCGATTTTTTTTGGGGCTATTTCTGACATTTTGCTCTATGTAGCGTTTTCGGGGGCCTGTTTGGGGGGCTTCCTGGTGTTTGCGGGTGAGTTTCGTGGTCTGGGAGCACTGCTGGGACACTCTAATCTTGATTGCATTTGCTTTTCAGGAAATCCGTCGTGCCAACCCCGACTTATGGCCTAGCTACGCAGCGCGTTTGGACCGAAGGCCCAGAAATATTGCAAGTATGAGATTTTGCTTTTGGCCTGTTTGGGGGTGTTATGCTTCTTGGCGGGTGGGTTGCCGGGTCTTGGGGCATTCCTGGGAAGGTCTAATACCGGGTAGAAGTGGTTGGGACAAAATCCAGGCCGATTTTTTTTTGGGCTATTTCTGACATTTTGCTCTATGTAGCGTTTTCGGGGGCCTGTTTGGGGGGCTTCCTGGTGTTTGTGGGTGAGTTTCGTGGTGTGGGAGCACTGCTGGCTATATATACTTTACTTTGCAAGAGGTTTGAAGCAAATCCATGGTGGCTGAGGGGACTTAGGGCCTAGCTGCAGAGCGCGCGCGGAGTGATTTGGGAAATTTGTGAAAAAGTGACTAAGTCCCCATTTTTGTACTTTTGCTCTTTGGCTGTTTGGGGGTCTTCTACTCGTTTTCTCCTGGGTTGACGGCTCTGGGGCCATTGCTGGGAAGCTCTAATACCGGATAAAAGTGTTTTGGACCAAATCCCAGGCGGAATTTTTTTTGTGTTTTTGATGACTTGCTTGCCTTTGAGGTGCTCTTAGGGGGGGTTCCGTCTGTTTGCGGGTGAGTTTCGTGGTCTGGGAGCACTGCTGGGACACTCTAATCTTGATTGCATTTGCTTTTCAGGAAATCCGTCGTGCCAACCCCGACTTATGGCCTAGCTACGCAGCGCGTTTGGACCGAAGGCCCAGAAATATTGCAAGTATGAGATTTTGCTTTTGGCCTGTTTGGGGGTGTTACGCTTCTTGGCGGGTGGGTTGCCGGGTCTTGGGGCATTCCTGGGAAGGTCTAATACCGGGTAGAAGTGGTTGGGACAAAATCCGCGCGGAAAAGCCTTTAGTTTTGGCACTTTTTGTAACTTAGGGTTCGTTAGGGTTAGCCCTAGCAGCAGGATTGCATGTGTTTCGGGGTGTTCTAGATTTTTCAAACTGAGTTCTGGGGTCTTAGAGCACTCGTGAGAATGTGTAATTTTGGTTGCAAGTCATTTGAAGAAAATCCATGGTGGGAAAGGGGGGATTTGGCATAGTTAAAGAAAGCCTTTGCCACTATTCTTAACTTAGGGTTCGTTAGGGTTAGCAGTATTTCTATTGCATGTGTTTGAGTGGGGGGGATTTCGAGTCTTGGAGCGATGCTGGCTATGGCTACTTTTGCTTGGTTGCTTGCAAGTGGTTTGAATGCAATCCACGGTGGGTAATGGGTAATTAGGGTACTTCGGCCTACTTTTACTTTCAAAGTAAGTTTTGTCACCAGTTTTCTGCTAGGCCTCGTTTTTTGAGATTTGATTGGGGGTCTTCTACATTTTTGCGACTGGCTTTAGTAAGGGTCTGGGTGGGAGCACTGCTAGGAAGATCTAATTTTGTTCTAAAACACAGTTTACAGTACACCTAGCTTGAGGGGCAAGATCCGATACATTAATTTGCCCATACTTATTTATCCTTCAAAAGGTGACTCAGAGTACGCACTTTCAAAAACATTGTACTGTCTACTAGGAAAAACAAATTGTGACTTTTTGCACTCCACAGCCTACATACCTTATATTTATTTATCAGTGGTGTTGTAATATTATATCACTTCCTGTTTTTCGTTGAATAATTACAGGCCGGGTTTCAGTCTCTGCAATGGGGAAAAAAGGATGGAGTCAGGCTTCACAGTAGCGAGCCACAATTCAGCATCAGGCAGGCAGTGGACAGGGTGTCTTCTGGTGACCAACATCGATGGACGAAGCGTCGGCTGCAATGGAGGAGTGCCGCTAATAGGAGGATTTTTTTTCTGCGGGCAACTTACTTACCACTTCCAACAGGACCACTACAACCACATAGATACAGTATCCCTTGCCTTTTTCTCTGACTGTGACTGCATTTCTTGGCTCTCTCTCTGCTTCTACATTGATCCCTTAACACATCACTTAGTCCACTCCACTATCACATCTGCACCACACAGTCATTTGTAAGTGCTCCTACGTAATTCGCAAGTCGCAGCACGCCCCAGGCCGTAGAGGACTGGGATGGCCCCAATGATGAAGCATGTCACCAAGGGGCAACCCTGGTGAGTGAGGGGACACCTAGAAAAAAAGCAATTTCTCCTTTTCTATCTACTATACCTTCTGTCAGGTTACGCAGCCCCTAAGCGCCTACCGTACTATGAAACTACATTTCCCATGAGTAGGCGGGAGACTTGCAGACTATTTAGTGAGACTATATGAGAGTACCCTTGTATGTTAGGACAGCACTTCACTGATGCCTGTCTTGTCTTCTGTTACAGGTATCCTTTCCCTGCTGACCCTACCTTTACCCATCCCACATTTTTTATTTTAGTTTGTTATTTTTCTCCCCCGCCTAATGCCTCGAACACCCTGTGTTTACACTTCTGGGTGTTGGTGACATTTGGAGGTGGAACCATATTTGCATCGACTGGATCACGGGGAGTAAACCTGACACCTTCCAGACCAACCCCATTGAGTGTTGTTGTGAATGGATTTATAGTGACCAGCAAGGCTCTCAGGTATCTGGCTACAGAGACCTTATGTTGAATATAGTTATCAATATTTCCACCCACGCCCTGTACTGTCGCATTCTTTCTTCCACAGTTGTCGAAAGTACTAATTACTTTTAACTGACATGCATGCAGTTACAGTAGTGTATGCACTTTCAAAGATTGATGGATAGGTTTGTACCCAAAGATTTGTTTATGTTCACAATTGTTCGTCCATGCTGTGCTACTTTTTCTTGTCTCCCAAAACCTTTCCCAAAAACCCCCGTACCCATCCATTTTTCAAACCCTAACCCTCTTCCCCCGGGCTGTGTGGTTTTGATTGATGTGTGACTAAATTACAGCAATAAATCCACACACTTGCTGGGGAGGATAAGGTGATAGCAACAGGCTGGTGAAGAAATCCGAGGATATATTCTTACTCTGCTTGACAAAGACCCATGGCTAATGTCAAAGAACTTCAACCGAATTAGTTATACTTTAACATTTGTTAGGCTACAACGTGGCACTGTTCTAGTGTACTTCTGTCACCTGCTATATTCTGTATTGTACCTTTGTATTGCTCAGGAGGACAAACCAGATTTCATTTTCTTTTTTTCATAGGCAAGCAACTGCCACTGTGTCACACCACTAGTACCACCGCTATGAGGAAATTTTATCCGCCCAGGATTGCCAACCTTATTTGCTGTTTCCCGTGGAGCCAGCCCTGGGCCTAGCCCTACTTGCAAACAGAAATTACAGGTAAGATAGGCGTTTGGTTGGAGGTAGTATAATGGAGTATTAGGAGAGACGAGAGATTTGATTGACGGTAGTACTACTAAAGTCCTAGGACTATTCAGGAAAACAAACTTACTGTTATGTTAAACCCCCACCCACCAGACTCAAAAGCAGTAAAAAACAGGTATGGTCAGATAAAGTTTCAAAAAGTATATTTTTATAGCCCTAACAAAAGAATCTCCCGCAAGACCCTCCCTAACCCCAACGATTGTCCTTCAAAAGTCCCCAAAAATCACAACTCCCAATTCCCACCCCCCAAAAGTCTCTAAAAAAGGGGCAAGGGACACTATGGCAGGGTGCTGTTGGAATTAGCAGCCAGGGCATCATGCTCCTTGCGGAGGGTGGCAAGTTCGAAGCGGAGGCCCTCCACCACGTTCTTATAATTATGGACCTCCTGCTCCAGGTAGGACAGTCTGAGGGATAAGCGGCGCCGGTGTGCCTTGCAAACCCTGTGAGGGGCAGCTGCTTTCTTTGCTGCTGGGCGGTGGCGTTTGGCTTTGGTAGCCCGGCTCCGTACCGCTGGAGCACTGCGCTGGCTGGCAGCCCGCACGGAGGAGGAGGCAGCTGTCCCAGTGGACGTTGTTGTTGTTCCAGACTGCGTCTCCTCCTCCTCCAGGGCCACCAGCCGCCGATATTCAGCAACAGTGGCATCCAGCCTCCGTTGCCGGGCCATTCGAGCCAGCTCCTTCCTCCTTGATGGTGTCTTGGATTTGGAAGGAGCAACTACATGAAAAAAGAAAGACATAGTCTGTAACCAATGCTCCTTAAGATTAACACAAAATGATTGAGCAGAAAGTTGTCACAGTACAAGTAGCAAATTGAAAGCACAGTGCATAACTATTGAGGACAGTATCTATGTAACCTCCGACTTCTTCATCCTTGCTCTAACATTAGTGGGTGTTTAAGGAACAAATTCTACGAGCACTATGGACTTCTATTACAGTCGACTATGACAGTACACCACTCTTATTCTTCTTCTTCTCTCTTGTTTAGGAAAATTGGTACGTTATCTTATGCAAGCCGGCATAATGCCAGCGCAGTGAACTTGCACCCGAGAAAAACAGACGCACACCATGGTGAGTGAGACAGACTTGCGTTACTGTACCGGTCCAGTACATGCAGGTGGTGAAGCTCTTACTTTTCTATTACGGGTGGCACTGAGAATACTCTGTTAAAAGGGCTACTGCTTAATTAATTTAGCTTTCACCCTACAGTGCAAATGAGTATTAGAAAAGGAAAATGAAGAAGCTAAATTATCTGATTATCTATCACTTCACATGGGATGTATTTGATGACATATGGGATGACTTTAGGTGCTTTGCTTATTATTGAGTGAACCGTGATACCCCCACACATGAATGACGTACTACTACTAAACTAAAGTTATTAAGGGAGGTAGGGAGTGCCCACCGTAATAACTGGATATATGCTGTGCTTGCAGTTGCAATACAAACTACTGCTACTATTCATGGTAGTCTTTGGACAACGTTACAACTTCTTTTCCTTGCCTTTCCTACACTGGAACGGACGTGCGGGTGCGGTGTTACATGCTCTTCAAAGTAACACTTAGTTCATCCAGTGACCGTCTACTCTCTCTAGATTCACATATGCTATCTAAGAGTCAGATAGTACCATGAATGATCCAGGCATCCATCCATTCAAAGTATTTTGCACACATACAGTTTCTGTCTCACCCACCCAGGCTGTTCTCCTTCCACCCATCCTTGCTTCATCATTCACCCAGCCATGCACCATACCATTTTCTTACCTTCCCAGCCACCTCGGGGACCAAGCAAACACATATCATTCTTCTTTGCCAGTCATCATTACATTTCTCGTGCTTCCATACTTACTTACACCCTTCTTTCGCTTTTCGTTCATCCCATCCATCAAGTTCACCTCAGATCTGATTGGGATTCTTCTCGCCAAAAACTTCACAGCTAAGTCGAAGTACATTTAGAGGAGGCTACTACCTGCTTTTTTTTATAATACACCCGTGCAGAAAGCACACTCTGCAGTCTTCAATCTCAATGACTAAGGAATGTATAGCCTACCTCTGCCCGCCACCACCGTGTGAACCCTCACAGGCATGTCCTTTTCCGGCACTTGCACCGCCTCCTCCCCAGAGTTGTCCTCCTCGTCCAATGCCACCACCTCCGCGCTGGCCCCGTCTCCAGATGTTCCACCTACAAAGTACATTTAATAATGTTAGAATACACCACTCACTACTATATAATATTTGGTCTAGGAGGAAGAAAGAAATGTGAAAAAAAGTGTACAATTTAATAATTTTTGACTGTGTACTCTAGAGTAAAAATGTCCCTTTTTCCAGGGAAGGCTGTTGTCTTGCTGCACTTTTTGGCACAACTGATGAATGTTTGCTTTTTACTTTTTAACACGCACCACTTTTTCTCCTAACAGACAGAACCTTGACTTCTAAGAACACGAGCAGGATCAAGTTCAAACCAGGTGAGAGCTCGGCTCGACCACAAGAAATGTGTCCAATTAATCGTCAGCACTAAGCACTTTTCCATTTTCAGTTACACGTTCACTTTTATGACAAACTTGAATTTAATAAATGTGTTTACTTTTAATAAAGCTTTTAAACTTAAATAGACTCTGTGGTTTTTGGTCCTCCAGATTAGAGTGGATGAGCTAAAGGTTTTCGAATTTTTGCAAGCATGAGTCCGTGCCTCTGCCATCGGTGACTTTGGGAGCTAAATGACTCTGCCACACTATCTAGTCAGTAAGGAGATTGGGGGTTCAACTACAAAGTCTGTTATCACTGAGGTATGTGGAAAGTCTAACAGTTACAGCACCTATTATAATTGATAAGCTAAGCGATGCATTATTTAGTGTCCATAGTTCTGTTTGTGCAGATTTGTCCCTGCAACAGTAGTAGAATGGATTGTCCTATCCAAACCAAAAGTAAAGTAGTATCTTATTATTTCTTGGTGGTGGTCATTCACCTTTTTATTGTTGGCAATGGTCAAAGCATAAACATTTAGAATACTTGAAAAGACATTATGGACAATCCCAGAGGACTACACTCCAATGGAAATGCCAAATGTGCAATCTTAGTTAGCTACACAGACAGACTAATAAGAATAATCTAGTAATACCACACGGAGTCATAGGGATAAGAATTTAGATCCTGTCTACAAGAAGATCAAAGACGATTTAGAAAAAATCGAATGAGGAACGCTAGGAAAAAATAAGTACTCTATATTAAAATTAAAACTTACTGGGGCCAGCAAAGGAGCCCTCGACTGCCCGGTCCTGGCCTGCATCGACAACAGCACCCTCCTCCTCCTCCTCCTGTGTCCTCCTCTTGCCCCTGGGGGAAGCTGATGTACAACATGAAAGAAAGAAAAACAGAAAACATGGATGATATTTATTTCTCAACCAAATCAAACATTTAAAAAAGAACTAACAAAGTAACAAAATATTTTTGCGAAATAGCAAATAGGGAACGACTCCACGGGATATATTATTGACCAATCTCATGTGGTCGACTACGTCATTACTTTAGTATTGCTTGATTTGCGGACCGTCGAATTGGAAACTACCCTATGTAACTCACTAAACAAAGTACTAAAAAGGTTTGCCTAGGATTGGCAGGCAGCAGTCCGCAGCACGCAAAGTGACAGCCAAAGTCCATCGTGATTGAAGATCAGCGACAACACTAAAGTTTCCTACTACATTCACCAGTCATTAAAATACTCAAACTATTAATCCACCACCACTATTTCTTCTTATCGCCATGTGTACAAAGGAAGGACTGGACTTGAGTCTGTAGGGGCTGATTTATAAGGCCCTTGCGGCTCTTTTGCTCCATTGTTGCGTGACTTTTGTGACGCAGCGACAGCACAAAAGAGGCGCAATGGTGCGGCGTATATTAACAACGTGACGCATCTGGGAGATGCATCACGTTGTAAAGCCCTGCGCCAATAGGGGTGTTCCGGCGCAAGGGAGGGCGTTCCTGCGCAGGAACGCATCCTAAAAGTGGCTGAGGGAAATCTACAAGATTTCAATCAGTCACTTTGAGGACAATGATGCGTGACTCAAACCCTGCGCCTGCTTGAAGCAGACGTACGGCTTGACGCAGCATTGGGGAGATAGGGCACCCCAGAGAATTGATGGAGCTGCACCATCGTTGCGACGCAACTCCAGCAATGCGCCACCTTTACGGCACAGATGCGTAACGCTTTGGTGACGTTTTGGGCCCATGGCGCGCCGCATTGTAATACGGCGCACCATGGGTGATGGTGGCGTGACGCACAATTACTGGCGCATCCCTGCAACTTTGCAGGGATGCGCCGGTAATTAAAAATCTGAACCTTAGTGTGTAGCATTGCGCAGTTCTTTCAACTACACTCATACATAATTTCACAGGCCAATGAAATGAACACAAAATCTAAAACAAATAAGCATAGTAGCAACACTACTGAGAAGGAGAGCAGTGTACCTGAAATGCACAGAAGATTTTGAAATAAAATGTACCTACAATGTAATGAGCAGCATTATTGCTCTTGGTAAAAAACAAAAATTTGCAATATAATAACACAGCAGGAGAAAACATAGTAGTAAAGACATAGCTACTACTACTCACCAAGCCCGGGGATCTCAAGGCCAAGGAGGTCGAGCAGATCTCGCTCACGGGTCAGGACATCCGTCCAGCGGTGGGTGGCCTGGTTGTAGGTGCGCCAGACCCGAGAGTGGTGGTAAATGGCCTGGCACACCTTCTCCCACCGCTTCCGGCGCTCCCGGGCCCCGTACCCGGCACTGATCTTGCCGCCTCCCATGATGGTCCTGGGGAGGCGGCGCTGAACATAAAAAATGAGTTGGGCCACCTCCTCCGGGGTAAAGATCTCCCGTGGCATCACTAGCTCCCCCCTCAAACGCCCGCACGGGAGCCGGACACGGGGTGCGGGACCCTTCCCCTTCTCGGGATGCTTCCCGGCTCCCTTCACCATGGTCTGGGCGGAAAGGAATAAAGAAAATAGAATAGGGAAGAGAAGAAAAGAAAAGAGTTTACAAAAGTAGTTTAAAATTAACCAAAAGTAGCAGTAAACACAAAAATATAGGGCTAGAAAAATAGAGGGATAGATAATAAGTAAAATAGATTAAAAAAAACTTCAAACAAGCAAAGGATGGCAGAGATTGACAGAGGATACAAAGACCATGCCCAGAACCATAGCAATGAATGAGAAACAAGATGGCCGCGCCCGTTCACGACCGCGCGGGTAAGTTCGCGCGAGATTTTCCTTGCGAACACGCGCGAGACTGTACTGGCAAACCGCGGACTTTGCGAGATTACACTTCGCGCCCGGAAACGGAAATACGTCAGGCAAACAAGATGGCTGCGCCCTTGAACGACCGCGAGGGTAACTTCGCGTCTTGCGCTACGAGCGGCTCGCAAAAACGCACAAAACCTTGCCAACTAACACGCCGCAAAAAAAACAAATTGCATATTCGCACGAATTTGCGGCTTCCGAATCCGATCTTGCGCGTGTTCGCACCCCGCGAACCCCGCGAAATTGCAGAAAAACGAGTTTTTCAAAAGTGAAAGCACTCGGCAGGGGCAAGAGTTCAAACTCATCATTAGTAACAATTCCCGGTAGTGCTTCCTGACTGGGGCCCCTCCAGAATTCAGTTGCTAGTTGCAACAATTGTATGACCCTGCTCTGACCCTCACAGCAGGCTCATACAATAGCTACAAGTAGGCCACAAAGAAGGTCCTGGGGAAAAAAAATGCACTGCAACAGAAAGCAAAATTACAGATAAGGAAGCAGGTGCCAGACTGGAATTTTAAAACAGTGACACATTAATAAACTAACCCCAAATTAATTCATCTGAGTTGAAGCAGGGATGGTGTGCTTGCTTTTCCCCCCCATAATCTACAGTAATGATGAACCAGAGGGTGGCATTGATGTAACAGAGGGTTGCAGTGGTGAAACAGAGGGTGCTGGGAACCTGTGATGATGAACCAGCCGTAGAAACAACATAATTCGCGACCGTTGCGCGACGAAATGTAAGTTCGCAATTGCGAACTGGTACGAAACCCTCGCGAACTGGCAGAAATCCTTGCGAACACAAAAAAAAAAAAATCCGCAAATTCGCAAGAATTCGCGGATTTTGCGGATTGCGAGTTCGCAAATCCGCAAATTCGCGAACGCGAGATCCGCAAAATTCGCCCATGCTTAGGCACAAGGCCTCTTTCAGCAGTGGGGAGAACCTTGGTTAGATCTATTCGCTACAGAAGAGAACGCGCAATGTCATCAGTTCTGCACGTTGGAATTTCCAAGGCGGCACTCGTTCGGAGACGCTTTTCGTCGCGAGTGGAGCTGCGGTCTGTTGTACGCCTTTCCGCCTATCCCTCTTCTGCCCAGAATGCTGAAGAAGATCAGGCGCGACCGGGTCCAAGTTTTCCTTGTGCCTCCGGACTGGGCACGAAGATACTGGTATTCCGAGCTCCTCCCATCACTCGGGATGACCCTTTGGTTGCCACTTACCCCTTAGTTTTTCGTTGATTGGGCGACAGGCGCTCTGCTTGTTGGGGTATGCTGGGCCCGTTTGGCCTGCGAAGCAGGGTAGCAGGGTGTGGAGGGGATCCACGGGTTGAGGAAGGAGGGTTGCAAGTTGGTTGATGACCGCAATGTTGGTTTTGTGTCAAGTTTCAAAGGCTCCAGAGGCACGATTCGCAGGCAGGTGGCTGGTGGGAGCAGTGGGGTTCTGCTTATCCTTTTGCAATATGTACTGATTTCCTTTTTTGATGCACATGGCAACGATTCGGACAGTCACGGCCCTATCCTGGAATGTTAACGGCTTGCGAGATAAGATCAAGCGCACCATGGTCCTTCAGTATTTGCATAGGCACGGCCCTGATATAGTGTTGCTTCAAGAAACACATTTGGTGGGTAATCACTATAAGGCACTCAACAGATTTGGTTACACACTTAGGCGCACACCGGTTTTACTTTGGGCTCAAGGGGCGTAGGGATCCTGATTAAAAACTCCCTCCCGCTGGTCATAGGGCGGCAGTGGTTAGATCCTCAGGGGCGGTACGCAGCTCTTACGGGGCGGTGGGAGGGAATAACCCTAAACATTTGCTCGCTCTATGTCCCCCCGAGGTTGCAAGGCACTAACCTACCTGAGATAGGGAAATTGTTATTGGACATGCCGTCTGGGGTCCTACTCTTAGGAGGCGATATGACCGATGTGATGGTGGGGGACATTGACAGGTCACTGGGAATGTCGCCAAGAGGGAGGGTGAGCCACCTCCGAGATTTCATGCAGGCGCTGGGCTTTGTCGACCTATGGAGGGCCCATAACCCCCACACGCAACAATACACGCACATATCAGCTGCACACGGGTCGGGGTCCAGACTGGATTACATATTCACACAAACGAGCGGCATGAACTCCTTCCACGGTGGCTGTCACAAGGCAAGGGGTATCTCAGACCATTCCCCAGTGGAGGTACAGTTGCGGGGTCCTGGAAGGGAATGGGGCGCACCCCCTAGGCTAGATGCTTTTCTATTTCAGGATCAGGAGTTCCAGACGCAGTTTAGGGAGCGAGTGGACCAATATTTTACGGACAACGTTGCTTCCGTTAGATCGCATCATAGTGTGGGAGGCATACAAGACTGTAGTTAGGGGGTATGTGCAGGCAGAGGTGGGTAAGCGGAAGAAGGAGAAAAGCGCCCAAGTAGATGGGTTTGAATTGGAGCTGCAGGAACTGGAGAAAAAAAGGGAGGAAACACAAGAAGAACAGCAGGATAGGCATCATAAATGCTGCCTCCTGGAGAAGGAAAGGAAGGATATGCTCTTCGACCAAGCGAGGGCGTGAGCAATAGCTACTCAGAGACGTGTGTATGACTTGGGTGACAAAGCTAACAAGATGATAGCCTGGCTAGAGAGGAGAGATAGGGATCGCAATTGGGTGCCTGGGATTCATACCCAATCGGGGACGATGAGTACCAGGAGTGTGGAAATAGCGGAGGAGTTCTTCTGCTACTACGAAGCAGTCTATCGGTCCCAAACTCAGCCGAATGCGAGAGAGTGCGAGGATTTCTTGACCTCCCTGCAGTTACCCACGTTGGAGCCAGCGGATAGGGACATTCTGGATTTTGACATTACAGTGCCGGAAATAGAACATGCCATGGGCGATTTGCAGGCGGGTAAGGCGCCGGGGCCCAATGGCTTTCCGGCGGAGGCGTTTAGGTGTGTCTCTAGTAGAATTGAACTCCATATGCTGGAAATGTATAAAGAGGCTCTACAGGCGGGGAGGTTGGCAAAAGATCTTCGATCAGCCACAATCGTGGTGATTCACAAGTCTGGTAAGCCACAGGACAGATGCAGTTCTTACAGGCCAATATCACTCCTCAACTTTGAAATGAAAGTCCTGGGCAAGATTTTAGCCACCAGACTAGGAGCGGTAGTGCAGTCACTGATACACCTGGACCAGTCCGGTTTTATGCCGCATAGGAGCTAGCGGCTTAATCTGAGGCGCCTGTATGGGGTGATACAGATGACAGCGGGAAGGCCAGACACACCAGCGGCCCTGCTCTCGCTAGACGCTCACATGGCCTTCGATAGCATGGAGTGGCAGTACATTTATGCAGTCTTGGCCAGGATGGGGTTTGGCGACAAATTTCGAGCGTGGGTGAGACTCCTATACTCTGACCCGCGGGCGAGAGTGAAGGTTAACGGAGCATTGTCTAGGGAGTTTCGTCTGGGACTGGGCACGAGACAGAGATGCCTGCTCTCTCCGACCCTGTTCGCATTAGCCTTGGAACCTTTGGCGGCGTGGGTGTGGACGGACTCCCAGGTGAGCGGCATAGACCTGGGGGGAGGTTGGGAGGAGCGTATTTCGCTATACGCCGATGATGTCCTCCTGTATGTCCAGCATCCAGAGACTTCCATTCGGAGACTGCTGGAAATCCTCCACCAGTTCAGTACCTTCTCGGGATACCGCATCAACTGGGACAAATCCCTGGGTCATGTTCTAGCGGGCCGAACACCGTGCCTCACAAGTGAGTGCGGAGGATTAGTATGGAGGAAGATCTTCCGCTACCTGGGGATCTGGATAGCGAAGACAGAAGCGGACTATATGTGTTTAAATGTCATGGCTCAGATGGAGCGTCTACGCGGTGACGTCGAGCACTGGAGGACTCTCCCTCTGTCCTTAATGGGGCAAGCGGTCCTGTTTAAAATGATGGCTCTCCCCCGTCTGCTCTATGTGCTGCAAAGCGCGCCGTTCACGATACCGGAACACTTCTTCCCAGTGGTGGAGTCGGAGCAGCGCTCATTGCTGTGGAGCGGGGGTTGCCCGAGGATCGCTCTGACGAAATTGCAGAGGGGAATGCATGAAGGCGGGTTGGCGGTCCCAGATGTACGGCTGTATTACTGGGCGACCCAGCTGATTAATGTGAATGGCTGGGTGTTTGCTCCGTTGGAGGAACCGGCATACCGCTTGGTCCTTGGTACCGGCACATATCTGGCAGCCCCATACAATAAGGGATGAGGCCACAGATCTCTCCCACCTCAAACGGCAGCTGTGGTGGGAATCTGGAAGCGTGCAACGAAGTTGTTGGGGTGGGGGGCGAAACTCACAGCTCAGACCCCATTGTGGGCCGGAAACTTTCTTCCAGCAGTGGTTAAGTTAAAGGGCCTCCAGGCATGGAGCCTCATAGGCATTGATAGGTTAGGAGACCTGTGGAGGATGGGAGACGTGATGGACTTCGCGTCCCTACAGGCAGAATTCCAAATGAGGAGCGGGGAATTCTTACATTATCAGCAGCTCAGACAGGCCATTCATGAACATCTGCCGGCCGGGGAACGACTCCCGGAATACGCCCCTCTGGAGGACAGGCTGTTGATCGATCCAATGGTGGACAAAGCAATTTCCCTGACGTATAAAAAACTAATTAACAACTTGGCTGATCCCCTGGGCCCCCTGAGGGAAAAGTGGGAATCGGACGTAGGGCTATTGCATGACGACGACTGGCAGTTAGGGCTGGACTGTTCCCATGAGGCACAGGGTCAGACTGATTTGCATATAGCCATGTCTGAACTGGGGTGGCAGAGTGGGCTAAAGAACGGTGATGGATTAAACCCAGATCTTTTGACTTGGTGTGAGTGTTTGATTGATTCAGATGCTCCGTCCATCACCACCTCCTTTTGTACCGCTTTTGGCCGCTATAAGTGTGGCAGGGTATGCTCAGACGTGAGTCCCTTGCTCACTTTGCCACTGGATTCAAGCAAGCCGGGCTAAAGACGGCTGGAATGCCAGAAACCGGTCCTCGGAAGCTTGTTTCCGGTCCAGGGAAGACATGGCTTGGCAGTTCGGGCTGGACTGTTCCCATGAGGCACAGGGTCAGACTGATTTGCATATAGCCATGTCTGAACTGGGGTGGCAGAGTGGGCTAAAGAACGGTGATGGATTAAACACAGATCTTTTGACTGGGTGTGAGTGTTTGATTGATTCAGATGCTCCGTCCATCACCACCTCCTTTTGTACCGCCTTTGGCCGCCGTAAGTGTGGCAGGGTATGCTCAGACGTGAGTCCCTTGCTCACTTTGCCACTGGATTCAAGCAAGCTGGGCTGAAGATGGCTAGAATGCCAGAAACCGGTCCTCGGAAGCTTGTTTCCGGTCCAGGGAAGACATGGCTTGGCAGTTTGGGCTGGACTGTTCCTATGAGGCACAGGGTCAGACTGATTTGCATATAGCCATGTCTGAACTGGGGTGGCAGAGTGGGCTAAAGAACGGTGATGGATTAAACCCAGATATTTTGACTGGGTGTGAGTGTTTGATTGATTCAGATGCTCCGTCCATCACCACCTCCTTTCGTACCGCCTTTGGCCGCCATAAGTGTGGCAGGGTATGCTCAGACGTGAGTCCCTTGCTCACTTTGCCACTGGATTCAAGCAAGCCGGGCTGAAGACGGCTGGAATGCCAGAAACCGGTCCTCGGAAGCTTGTTTCCGGTTCAGGGAAGACATGGCTTGGCAGTTCGGGCTGGACTGTTCCCATGAGGCACAGGGTCAGACTGATTTGCATATAGCCATGTCTGAACTGGGGTGGCAGAGTGGGCTAAAGAACGGTGATGGATTAAACCCAGATCTTTTGACTGGGTGTGAGTGTTTGATTGATTCAGATGCTCCGTCCATCACCACCTCCTTTTGGACGACTGGAGGGAGGCACTACAAAGCCCGCGTGAGGTAGCGATTCGAGCTAGGTTCCGACTTGTCCAGCTCCGTATTCTGCACCGCTCCTACACCCCTCGCACGACACAGTTTAGAATTGGCTATGCCGATTCGAGGTTCTGTCTGAGGGGCTGTGGGGAGGAAGGCACGTTTTTTCATATATTACGGGACTGCACCAAGATCAGGGCCTATTGGTCAGGATTATCTGACATCATGGGGGAGGTAGTAGGGTCGGAAGTACCTTTGGAGGCTCGTTGGCACTTATTGGGAGTCACGAGTGATATCACATGGTCGAAAGGTGACAAGATCTGGTTAGCATTAGCTAGCATGGTTGCAAAGCGGAACATAGCGAGGCTATGGGGGAGTGAGGTGATACCAACAGTGGAAGACTGGGAGAGGGACCTGGCTTGGTGTCAGAGAGCAGATTGAGTCATTTATAAAAGTAGGGGATGCCCTAAAAAGTGGGAGAAGGTGTGGGCGGCATGGAGGCAACATAGAGGAGAGCTGGTGAACACCCAAGACATGTCTGGGTCCATTTAGTTATGGGGGAGGAATTGCCAGTTACTCCACACACTGAGA
This sequence comes from Lissotriton vulgaris, assembly GCF_964263255.1. Lineage (NCBI taxonomy): Eukaryota > Metazoa > Chordata > Amphibia > Caudata > Salamandridae > Lissotriton > Lissotriton vulgaris. The sequence continues at coordinate 426,214,163 of NC_141689.1, forward strand.
CAAATGAGATGGGGGGAGGGAACGAGGCGGCAGAGGATACAGTGTCATCATAGTACCTGCAGGTATGCTCACGGTGGAGAGATCCACGGAGGGGGTGACTAGCGGGTTGGATGTTGGGATGGGGGGGGGGCGCTAGTGGGGGCATGATCGACCAATGCAAGCTTATTGAAGATGTGTTATACTATGTAGCATTGTCCCATCTGTATCACCGTTCTACTGCTGATGTCTTTTGTGCGATTGTATGGAGCCTGTTTATAAAATAAAAAGAATTAATAAAAAATAAAAGAATAGGAGGCCTAAAGTATTATAGATATTTTGGACTCCGGTTTTGTTGCAGGCCACACTAGAGAAATATTTTAGCTCCGGAGCAAAATAGAGTATATTTTCAGCATAACCTTGTCCTAAAAATTACAAACATCTCTCAAAGGTGTTGAACAATCATGGACATGCAACTTCATGTTTGGGAGCATAATGTAGCGGATGCTTTAATAAAGGGTGATGATTTAGCTCAAAACAGTGTCAGAGTCAGACAATCTCAATGCACAAATGGGTGCAATGTCTGATATTTATAAGTTTCTCTCATCTTCATTGCTTTATTTTGCTCCTCAAGAAAGTGTCATTCATAGTCGTTGAAATGTCACTCATAATTACACTGATACGACGGAAATTATGAAAATGGCACTCATAGGAATCTGAAACCTTGACAGCTATGCGGAGGGTGTCATTGTCACTGAGGGAATGGTGAATTGCGACGAGAGCAGAAGGATTTCACTATCTGGCAAATTAAACTCTCCACTGAGAGACCAGGCCTCCGACTCGGTTCACTTCACACTTCATACCAAGTAAGTGACTACCCTCCATCACCTACTGACTCCTCTCTACATTACAATGGTGCCTTTCCCCTGCCCTATAGTTTCCTATTACTAAAGACACTCATCCCCTCCTTGATCTGATAAGCCACGCCTACCTACCCCATGTAGGAGAGTAGGGTCTGCTTTCCTATGGTCACCCCACTTTTTGCTTCACTGGTTTTCGACTTAATGTGGCTGTGGGCCTGCTAATCAAACCCACAGCCCAGCTGTGCTCTCTCTAAATTCAATACCATGTACTTTAGGTACATTACCAATTGGACATTGGGTCACCTTATGAGCCCCTGTATAGTGTACTATAGGTACCCAGAGCATAGGTGCATCCAAGGCCTACCAGGGGCTGCAGCATGTATTATGCCACCCCTGGCTGGCCACTCACATTGACACAACTGGCTGATCACTCAGCTGGGGCAAGGTTGTGTAATCACCCCTTGCTTAGATATAGTTTTCCTATATCTAACCTTATATCTAGACACATATACACCTAAGTCACTCCTATGGCAGGCCTTAACAATCCTGGAGGTAGAGTGCTTGGTTTTATTTGAGATGGTGCTCTAGCATGAGCTGAGCATGTCTGCAGCTTTCGGAACCATGTCCTTATAGCTGTTCTAGGATATAGCCATACCATATACTCTTAAGGGCATTATGAACCTCACGGTTAAATGCGAACTCTGGTTTGGCTTTATCAAAACATGTCGAGTAAGGTGTCCTACGCATTGGAATACTACCCCCTCGCCAGTTCTAGAGGGAGAAGACATGTTGTTCCTACTAATCCCGGTTAAAGTTAACCAGAGCCTCAGCATCACAAAATGGATGCTGCTGCCACAGACACAAGTCTGACCTCCTGCTGCTGGGAGTCCTTCCAGCGAGGGAGGCTTGGACAATAGGTTTCCTTTCTTGGGAGGTGCTCGCACCATCCAAGACAGGCTCTTGTGTATTGGGGCAGGGAGGGCTGAAAGAAATGAGACACTGCCTGGGGCACACAAGGTGTCCCATGCATAGTCCAGTTCAAACCGGTGCTGAGGCACTCCAGCCCCAGCTCTGGCGCGAAACTGGAAAAAGGGAAAGGGGTGTAACCAACCCCTTCCCTGGTCCCACCTATAGGAGTGACCTAGCAGGTAATCCAGCTCCTAGATTTGGTATATAGGTAGGAGCTGAGTCCCAAGACTTTAGATTTATCCTGACTGAAACTTGAAACGAAACTCTGGACCTTCAACCTGAAGATAGAAGACTGAAGAATCTCCCTTGTGGTCAAGGAGTGACCACCCTGCACAAGCAGGCACCATCCAGCGATCAACGGCTTGCTTTGTCGACACTCCCGCCCGAGCACAAAGCCTGACAAGAACCGGACTTCCAGACTTCCTTCAGCCCGATCCACAGCCTCAGCAAATCTCAGACCCGTTGATGGCGACACGAGACGTGGGACCGGCCATCTGTAAAAGTCAGTGACTTGCTTAATGTGCAGCTTCTGAGGCATCCTCGAAACTGTGCATTGGGGATTGAGAAGCCCCAGCCCGAGCATCATCTGCACCCAAGATCAGCCCTGCACACTCCACGAGTTCTGCGTGGGGCCCTTCTGCATTTTCCTGCTCGATGCGTCTGTCCGGTCACTTGCCCGTTGGCTAGTGGCCATCTTGACGACAAAACCTTGAATTTACACCGCTGGTCCGGTTGCTCCAGACTGGCACCTGCTTCTCTGAAAAGAAGCAGCCCATCAGACCTTGCTGGTCTTATTAAGAAGCCAACTTCGATTCCTGCGTGGGTTACCTTTGTCAAGGCTTGTTGACTCATCCGGAAGGCGACACCGCGAGAGCCTTCGTGGGACAGTCCGTGCCTGACTCCTGGTCGTCGTTGATGCCTCCTGGTCCACGTGGCTGCATAGACAAGCTTCATGACATCACCTGATTGCTTTGCGACATTGCCTGTTTCCTTCCTGGTCACTGGCTAGTGACCCAGACTCTGTCCCCTCTGCTTTCAGGTACTCTTCATCCTCGATACGCCCTTGGATCCAACCGGACACTTCTCTCCTGGTCGCCTGCAGCATCTTTCTTCACGGCTCCATAAGATTCAGCGACGAAACCCGACACACTTTGACACCTATGCACCCGCTTCCTGTGGGTGAGGTAATGCGAGTACTCCGGTGCTCCTGTGGGTATTGACTATCCTAGTGTCTAGGTTTCAAGTAACTTTCATTGAGTCCAGTTAGAAGTGCCGTGAAAGAACTAGTTTTTAACTATTTCGTTCCCATACAAACTCTATGGCAACTAACGTGTGTGTAAAGACTCTGCACACGCTTCCTGCTTCCTATCCCTTGGTAGTACAGCGTAGCCCCAGCGATTCCCTAGGCCTACTCATTTTCCGAGCAGTGGTACTAATACTACTATTTTAGTATATTATTTAGCGCGCCCCTACTGTATTTTGTGCAACTTATTATATTTTAATTAAGTATCTTGTTATGTGCTTGTGCCTCTGACCTCATAAAGAGTTCAGAGGGATTGTTTAGAAATAAATACATATATATTTTATATATATCATGTGTGGTGTCCTTTCATTTGGTATTAAAGGGGTTACATATGGTAAAACAGCTGGCTTCACATGCCCTCTTAAGTTTAGCATAAGACTGCTTTGTCCATGCTACCACTAGGATAGCTGGTCTATAAGGTTGACTTTACAACCATCACCGTAAGGGTTGTTTGGACTGGTGCAAGGTGCTCACTAGAATAGTGAACATCATATACCAGGCCAACTTCTCACACCCCACATCACATTGAGAACATCACGGTGGCAAGAGCATCCTGCACAGTGGCGACACCTGTTCCTGTCACTGTCTTGCTAGAGAGATCAGCTCCTTTCCATGTATGGCCAGATGCTAGCTGTGCTGTTTGCTAAGAAGGCCACATAGGTGCCCTCAGAGACTACTGTGATGAGCACCAGAGGTCATGTAAATGGAACGCAGGCAACACCTATGATACACGCCGCTCCAGGTGCACTCAATGGAAGTTCCTGAGGGTTTCGATGCCCTATGGCTAGCCCTTTGACTGATGTGCTGGAACTGTGGTAAATAAAATATTACCCTGTCGGAATTTCTATGCTCAAACAATGGGTCATGCATATAATGAGAGAATAAACAAAGTGGAATCCACTCAAAGTGATAGTGATCCCTAAAGTGATGGGGAACACACAGAGTTGTTTAAATGCCCCTCACACACCAACAGGCCCCTTGGTGTCATGCTTCATCATCGGGGCCTTCGCACCCCTCTACGGGATGCGGCGTGCTACGACTCGCGGATTTAGCAGGAGCACTTGGAAGTGAACTATGTGTGTATGTAACAATGGTGTGAGTGAGGTGAGGTGAAAAAAGTGAAAAGTTAAAAAATACCTGGCACGTGGGAGGAAAAAATATTTAAATTTAATCCCCGGCTGGTATTGTTAAAAGAAGTGCAGGGCGTGGTTTAATAGATACGAGTTAAGGTATCAAAAACCACTATTAAGGTGTCAACATGTTTCGGAGGTCACAGCCTCCTTCTTCAGGACAAGGGTTATGCACTTACCCTCCCCTTACTCACATGCACAATGTAAAAGTGTATAAAAAATGATTACCACAATGTGTAATATCCCTAACAATGTTTTAGTGTTAGTGAATGCAGTTGCGCCCAGTTGGCGATAGAACCTGCGGAGAGAAATGCATAAATAAATACATGGGTCTGTAACAGACAGATCAGTGGAGAAGAAAAACCTTCTCTGAATGTCACCAGGTCAGACCAAAAATAATGGGACCCTGTGAAAAAATAAAAAAACACAAATGGACATAACACAATACTGACATACATATATACAAAACACATAATTACTCTCTGCTCAGATGGAAAGAGAGCAACCAATAAGAAAGAAAAGTCTTACTTAGAGTTCTCAACTATAAGACCTCATGAGCCTAAGCGTATATTGGGGATCCTTCCTTTCTGCTCAGAAAAGACCTATAACAACATTAATATACGGGGTTCAGTTGGAAAAAACGATACTCAATGCACCAAACTGATGAAACAAATGCTCGTCTCTGTCACCCAAAACTCACGGTTACTGCAATAGCTAATCGCCTGCCTTCCCTCAACGCGGCTCCGATGAAGTGAGCATAGATCGCGTTAAGGCCCTTATATATACTACCCCTGGGAGTAATTAGTGGTAGTTAATTGATTGATAAGGTCTGGTAAATGCCCAAATACGGAGATTGTAATCTCCCAGGGTCCGGTGTTGCGCTCCCGTTGAACTCTACCTAGCGCGCATGCGTGTATGGGCTTGTCTAATACGCATGCGCGGACAAAGGAGTGACTGCGCATGCGTGGAAAGCGAGCGCTATATTTCATACCGCGAAAGCCGGGGAGGCTAGAATTAAAGTGCCTGAGTATGGCACAGTGGTGATACATCAAACGCGTGTACTGCGCTGTAGTGCCAGACGGGCTCATAGTGTCTAATAGAATGCGGGGACAGCGAATGGGTATATTACTCAGACTGGTCTTATTGTTATAACAATGATAAATCAAACGCTTGTACTACGCTGTAGTGGCAGGGCTACAAAGAGTATCCAGAAGGGCTCATAATGTCTAATGGAATATGGGGGGACAGCGAGTAGGTCTATTACTAAGACAGGTCTAATTTGTTTGGCCTAGAAAACAGGTAAACATGATGAAGAGGTGACAATATGACCTAATAAACCCCATACATCATGATTACGGATATGAACAAAAAGTTATCAGAGAGGGTTTTTATCTCAAGAGGTTCCAAGGAATGGAATCATTAAGCCCCGTGGTGTCAGTTCCCAACCGGAACACCCATCGTTGTTCTTTTTCCAGAAGGCCCACCTCTGAGGGTAGTTGTTCAATAACCGTCCACTGTAGTTCATTTACACAGTGTTGGTGTTCAATAAAGTGGGCTGACATTTTTGTTGTGAGTTTTTTACACCTAATGTTACTTTTGTGTTCATTTAGTCTCACTTTTATAGGTCTTGTTGTCATACCCACATATTCTTTTCCACACGGGCACGTGATCAAATATACAACATTCTTGCTGTTGCAATTGGTGAACACACGTTGCTCCCATTGTGTCCCATTTGAGAAGGTCAAAGTCAAGCTTTTCTTAGTAAGGTGGCAGTTGTTACAATTGCCACATGGATGGTGACCATGTATGCCCTGAAGTCTCGTTTGATCCTTTTTTGGAGGGGGTGGTCTTGTGTGGACTAGCATGTCTCTCAAGTTCTTACCCCTTCTGTGGGCAAAAAGTGGCTTCTCCAAAGTCAGGCCGCCACTTGTCAGAGTGCACCAATGTTTGTTGACCAACTTAGTCACTTGGTTGGTTACTGGACTATATGTGGTGACACATACTGTTCTTTTTTCCGCTTCCTCACTCCGAGGATTGTCCTCCAGAAGGGCCTCACGGTTATTATTTCTGGCCCTTTTTGATGCTTTTTTGATCACAGTCTCCGGATATTTTCTTTGTCTCAGTTTCATGCTGAGATCCTTAGCCTGAGATTTATATTTAGCGATGTCACTGCAGTTTCGTCTGAGACGAAGGAACTGTCCATAGGGTAGGTTCTCCCTCAGATGACGCGGATGAAAGCTGTCAAATCTGAGGAGACAGTTCCTGGCCGTTGGTTTGAAGTGCGTTTCCGTTTTGAGAATTCCTGCTTCGCAATAGATGTTTAAATCCAAGAAGACCATACTCTAGTTTGACACTTGGTGAGTAAATTTCAGAAATGCATTCTGGTTGTTAAGCCAATCGGTAAATTCAGTTACCGTGGTCGCATCTCCCTCCCAGATGACCAAGATATCGTCAATATACCTCCGCCAGGTGCGAATCTAATGAGAGGCAGAGTCCGTGGTGTCCGATTCAAAAGGGCTTTATTTCAGTAACTCGAGTTAAGGGAGAATCGGGTTCTATCACCACTAAGGTTCAGGAAGGGTCTTCTAAACTTTATTCACAGAGTACAATATTTATACATTGAATATACATTGCATTAAATAGAGAAGGAGGAGCGCTCCAGGCAGAGCAAGAGAAAGAGAGAGATAAGAGCATGTGGGCGTGCATGAGGGCGTACATGTAGGCGTTCACTAGTGGAATCATAGGTGGGTGGATACAAGGAGGGGGCCTGCATGGCCAGCTGGAACCTTTGCCCTACTTGTGTGCGCAACTTGGTCATGACGTGTAATTGACGTGTAACTGGGGGAAGCTGGGGGGAGCTGACTTTCGATCTAGTAGAGAGGCCTTCAGTGTCAGGACGACCTGCACGTCTGGTATTATCTGATATCTTAAGTTTGGAGGATGTATTATCTGAAGTAAAGGTCGCTCGAGCAAAGGTTGCTCATCACCAAGAGGCAGTGTGTGCATATATTTCTTCGTGCATTGCGTGGGGCCATGGGCTTTCTATGGATGCGAGCTCTGTAAATCACTTAAACGGAGACAGAAAGGCTAGGCCCTATCTCTGCAACCGGGCTCTGTTTACCTTCTTCACCAAGCAGGAATGTGTTTCTGTGGAGCAAGTAGATAACTGTGTGCAAAATACTGTCTTGGCACCCCGGGCTGGGCTGGGCCCCGTTCAGCTGAGCCAGAAGTAGGCGAGAGGTCAGGGATACGTAGCTAAGCTGTAGCTTTCAGAGTGTCTGGAGGCATGGAGCCTGAATTCGGGTTCTGGCTCAGGCTGAGCTACAAAATGGGTTAATCTCGACTTTTAAACGTGCACAGTGCAAATACATTGGCAACATAGGCCTTAGTGCAGAATTAACGTTCCTTTCATGTGGGACTTGGTAACTGACATTCTAATGTGGGACGTGAATGCAGAGGCATTATTATTGCAGGCCATAGAGGGAAAATTGCATGGGCGATATGCACATACACTAAACGTTGGAGTATACGCAGGGGACACATTGGCCATGTAAAATTTTCCTCATTCCCTCCTTGTCCCCTACTTTACCCTTCAGGACACATCTATATTCATGAGACCGTATATCTGATCATACAGCATCATTTGTTCGTCTTTTCTCTTTTGTATCCGTGGATGTGGAATACAGGCAGTGGCACACAAGCCGCAAATCGCCGGGCCACATTGCAGACAGAGACAGCAGCCGAATATTATTAGCAGTATCATTCCTAGGAACGACAACACTTTCCATCCCCATGCTGATATTACACCCCAGAGCCAACCGGACCAAGTCCATGTGCCTGGGTCTTGATGTATCTTATGAGCAATCTTGTGAAGTCTTGTTATTGCTGCGTACACAGATGGCGCGTTATTCGGAATGAAAACGCAACAACTGGAGCCGATCACTCTACAAGCCCCGCCCCTATCTGCCAGGATGACGTCAAGAACAAGGCGGTTTTGAAGAACAACAAGTCTCATGGCGGACTGTTCCTGGGTCAAGTTAGCCAGGGCAGATGCAGTCTCATTTACTACTGCTTCTAGAGTTCTTGTCAACCTGCGTATGAGTTTACTGTTTTGGACGGGACCTATGAAGAAAAAGAATCCTCTATTGAAATCTGTATATTGTTCCCAAGCTGTCTCAGTCTGATCAATCTCGGAGGAATCGGTCTCTCTCCTGTGCCTAACATGCTCTAGTCGTGAATCTCGATGATAATGGGATGGGGCCAGAAAGACAGGGGGCAGCAGGAATGCAATATAACATGTTCCACCCCAGTCTAAGGGCAGATGTGCATAGGCTGTCTGACCGCAAATAAAATAGGAATGGCGAGATGTGTTGAAGGAAGACTTTCCTTGATCATTAAACTTGACTACAGTATTACATTCACTGTGTCCCAAATGTACCGATCCTTTCTTTCTGACGCACAAATCACCTTTTGCTGGTAGGACTGTAATAAACGGTGGACCTACATTTTGCTTGGGCTGAACATTCAAGATCATGAAGTTAAGGGAAGCATTTCCTTGCTCGTACTCTTCATTTTCTAGATCGGTCCCCTTCCTTTGGTGAAGTCCGTCTTCGTCTGGAAAACATGCCTCATTCATTACTTTATTCAAATCTCCCCATATCCAATCGCTCTGGGAAACTGTGGACTTTCTGTCTAGTGATGTCATTAAAGCAAACCATGCTCCGCACGAACCATTGTGGGAGAACGGAAAAGGGAAGAAGGGCTGTACTCCCTTCGTCTTTTGAAAAGGTGGAAGCTGGCCACATACCCAACAATCTGTCGCATTGCTGGTCTGATGAGAACAGTGCAACATCCGAATAAAAGTATTGTTGCGCAGGGCTAGTCGATATGACAATTCATGAGGTGGCAGATCACTAAATGTATGCTCTGCAGTGTTATTAATGGAGAAGTGTATACGTGAAGAAAGAGGAGGAAAGAAGACATGTAGTGCCAAGCTGATACATATGATAGTGATGCACAGAAGAGACATAAAAATCAGAGTTACTATACATCTACTGCGTAATATCTTGTAGTATTTCTCTCTCATCTTGCTCTTTTTACTATTCTGGTCTACGATCTTATTCATGTCAGGAACCTGTCTAACCGATTCACCACCTAGTGGACTTAAACAATTAAACGCTGTCTGACTTACTAGATCGTAACTTGGACCTATATTCTTGTTGCCGAGTCTTTTCTAGCAAAGGGGGCTTAGAGTCCGTACTGTCTTTAGTACTGTCTGTATTGTCCTCTGTCTTTATCAAAATTCCAGGGTCTCCAAAACATTTTCTACAGTGATGAGCGTGAAGCCATCCCTTATGTCCTTAGACCTTGACGGCAGTCCTCGTGGTGAACAGTACTAATTTCGGTGTCTTCCAGCGTGGCTCAAGGGGGCTTGATCGGTCAAAATTCCGTATATAGACGAAATTTCCAGGGACGATGGCGTGCTCCTTGACTTGGGTGTTGTCATCAAGGAAGACAGGTAATCTGTCAGCATATTACTGTCAACATCAGTTATTTTCTTAGGCATAGGCGTACCCCACATATTTGGTGGTCTACCGAAAACCACTTCATAAGGAGATAGGCCTGTTCTGGAATGAGCTACCATACGCATGTAAAAGAGGGCAACCGGCAAGGCTGCCAACCAATCCACGCCTTTTTCTGCACAGATCTTCGCTAATCTCGTCTTAAGTGTCTGATTATGGCGCTCTACAAGTCCTGCTGCTTCTGGGTGTCGGACACAATGAAACTTCCACTGATATCCTAACAGAAGGGACACTTGTTTCATTAATTCAGAAGAAAAGGGCTGACCATTATCTGAGTACACGACACGGAGCAATCCATATCTTGGAAAAAACTCACGCACCAATTGCCTGGCGGTGGTCACAGCAGTATAATCTGGGACTGGGTACGCTTCTGTCCATCTAGATAGTGCACACACAACTACCAAAACATACTTGTAACCTCTACATCTGTCCATTTGGATATAATTTGGATATAATCCATCTGGAGGACTTCAAAAGGATGGTCAGGAGGATGAAATCCGCCTTGTTCCACCGTAATGCCTTTGCCTGGATTGAACTGGCAACAGATCATACAGGTACGTACTTTCTGTTTCGCTGCTGCACGCAGGTGCTTGTTAAACCAGATATTCTGTAAGCTGTCTAGCATTGCCTTTTCTCATAAGTGTGCTGGACTATATACTGTGTTTATGATCACTTGTACCATAGAGTCTGGGAGAAACCATGTAGCTTTGCCTTTAGTCATCCAACTTTGGTCAGTCTGGACCCCTCCTTGTTCAGTCCATTTCTTTATTTCGTCTGGAGTGGCATGTGTCTGTATGTCGAGTACATCTTGTGAAGGATCCCTGACTGTCATACTTTTTGTCAGTAATGGTACCTCTGTCTTTGTCGTGTCTGTTGGTGTCTGAGCTGTCAATTTAGTAGTTAGGTCTGCCAGGTCATTACCCTGGGAAATGGTCTTTGAAGGGGGTGATGAGTGCGTTTGATCAAATTGTAAAAATCCTTAGGCCGAATCCTTGCTCTTGTAATCAGAATCAGGAGTCCAAGTGATGTAGAAAAAATACTTGTATTAAATAAGGTTTAAAACATGAACAGCCGACACGTGTTTCGCCCCCTGTGGCCGATTGCGAGCGGACTAAGGAGACGAAAACCTAAGATTAAACCCTGAGAAATCGAAACTTGATATATAATAAGAGATTCTGAAAACAAAGTTAACTCTTTGAAGATTTGTAAAAATGAATATATGATACTGTAAATAGCCTTGAAAAAGCCCCGGCGCAAATCGCCACAGGGGGCGAAACACGTGTCGGCTGTTCATGTTTTAAACCTTATTTAATAAAAGTATTTTTTCTACATCAACTTGACTCCTGATTCTGATTACAAGAGCAAGGATTCGGCCTAAGGATTTTTACAATTTGATCAAACGCACTCATCACCCCCTTCAAAGACTTATTTGTTACAAAACTCAAGCGGTCCAGAGTTTTTTGAGTGTGTTTTCCTCAATACATGAAACGTGAAAACTGATATAGACTTGGTATTTCCTGTGGACCACTCCCTTTCCCTAGAAACCCTGGGAAATGGTGTCTGTGACTTTGGTGTGTGCTTTGTATTTCAGGATAGCTATGGCTGTAGGCAAATGTATTGCTTCTAACAGAGCCTGAATGAGCGGACCGTGCTGAATTTTGGCACCATGAGAGGTCAAGAAACCTCTCTTGTATTGTATTGTATTGTAAGGGGTGCTTGTAAAGCGCACTGACACCATGGGTTTCCTGGCGCTGGTTGGATGCAGAGGGGACAGGGGGACTTAGCTAGATTGGGGGAAGAGCCAGGTTTTTAAGGATTTACGGAAAAGAATAAGAGAGTTGGAGGTTTTGAGAGGAAGAGGAAAAGAGTTCTCTCCATAACACTCCGAAGTCATGAACAACTCCGAATGCATACTGTGAATCTGTATAAATGTTCACTTTCAAGTTCTTAGCTCTTATGCAGGCTTGTGTCAGGGCGATGAGCTCTGCTGCTTGTGCTGACAGTGTATCTATTCTGTGTGACTCTATGACTTCAGTAGCAGTGGTCACGGCATATGCGGCCACTAGCTCTCCTGTGCTTGTTCTCATGCATGAACCATCAACATAAAGTGTCAGGTCAGGGTCTGGAAGTGCAATATCTGCCAGGTCTTGTCTTGGTTTCGTCACTGTGTTCAATATTTCCACACAGTCATGTGGTGCGGTGTCTACTGTACTTGAGGGCAAAAGTGTAGCAGGGTTAAGAATGTTACATCGTCTGATCTCTATGTGTGGCTGAAATAACGTCCGTTCATATCCTGTCAGTCTCGCCACAGTCAAGTGTTGTGTCTGTGTTCTGTTTGTTGGACAGGCCACATGAAAGACTTGCTCCCTCCCCGCACGACCAGGCCCGAACCTGGCTCTTCAGGTGTTACACGCAACAACCATCCGTTTCCCGTCTCATATGAGACCCCTGCCCCTGGACATCTCCCCATAATGGGCCCGATTCCCTACCGGCCCTCTCTCACCCGGCCTGGGCGCCATCTTGGACACAGCACCACGAGGCCGCGTGGCCTCCGATCGACCCTAACCCTGGGCCTGGCCAGGCCCCGACATCCCGGCACCACCATCCACCCAGGAGGTGAGCGGACTACTTGGCAGGTCAATGGGAGAAAGAGGTGTCGATGGCTCTCCCCCGCCAGGTGCCGATCACCCCAGCTTCCCTAGGTGCTGGCTCCACCCCCCTGCTGGGTGTCTGGACTCCCTCATCCTGGACCTCCCGACCTCCAAGTGCGAGGGTCCGGACATCAAAGGGCGCCAGACCTATAACTGGGGCAGCTCCAGAGCAGGAAGGCAGTTGTATCCTGGAGTCGAGAGACGCAGTGAAGAACTCATCCTTGACGGACTACTGGCGCTGCCGTAGCCCTGCCTTGCGAACTATCGACCTGCCTGCTGGCGCTGCCGCAACCTTCTGAAACCTTCATCGTCGTCGGGACCTGCTGGCGTGGCCGCGGACCGTTTGTAACCACCACCTTCATCGGGACCTGCTGGCTCCGCCGCGGACCGTCGCTACCTTCAACCATCCCGGGACCTGCTGGCTCCGCCGCGGCCCGATCATCTAGAACGCCGAGCTCGAGGATTGTGAGATATTTCATCTACCAGATTGGTAACGAGACTGTCCCGCTACCCTTTTCCCAACCAAGAGAGTAGCATAGAGGGGACCCCTGAGTCCAGACCTCCTTGTACCATTTCACCGTACTTGAAGAATTGCTTATAAAGTAACGTTGAACCTTATCCTTGTGTGGTGTACATCTGTGGGGGGGAAGTTACTTGTCTGTACGATCGCTGGAGACGGCTCTCCCCGGAGACCTCTCCCCTTGTCCTCGGCCGACCCTCCCGATCCGTCTAACATTGGTGGCCAGCGGCGCGATCCGAATCGACGCGTAATCGTACAGAGAGTAGCTCACCCCACGACACAACCACAATGCCAACCAAAGAAAGCGGATCCACCGAGAAATTCCAGATGGAGAAATTGGAAGAATACAGCCATCGTGAGTTGAAACAATTCTGCATTGAACTAGGTATCGCTACCACCGGTCTGAGTACTAAAGACGATTTCAAGCACGCCATTGAGTCATGGGCAGAAACCGGGGCCGTCGGACCCCCGGACCAAAATGTCGCAGCAGCAGAGAAAAACACCACGGCTCCCGAGGAGCAAAGAACGGGTTTCTCGCAAGATGAGATCCAAGAACGAGAAAGAAACCGACTACACGAGCTAGAAAAGGCCCGGCTCAAAATGGATGGCGAACTCAAATTAGCCGAACAAAAACTGAACCTGGAACACCTGCGGCTCCGAGAAGAACGGGAAGAGAAACAGCGGAGCCGAGGAGGACTCCGAACCACTTCCTGACCTCCTACGGACTCGGGAGAAGGACGGCTCCGTGGACGGGGTCCGACTCTCGGAGGCCCTCACCCCGGAATAGCGCCAAGGCTGCCGAGACCTCCTGCTGCAGTTCGCCACCCTGTTCTCCCTCACCCCAGGGGTCACCCCCTGGTGCTTACACGACGTGGACACTGGAGAGAGTCCCCCTGTCCGCCATCGGGCCTACCGCGTACCAGATCGGGTACGGGCCTGCATCCAAGAGGAGGTGGCCAAGATGCTCACGCTCGGGGTCATCGAGCCCTCAGACAGCCCCTGGGCCAGCCCAGTGGTACTGGTCCCCAAAGCAGCCGCCCCCGGCACCACGCCTGAGCTCCGGTTCTGCGTCGACTACCGGGGCTTGAATGCAGTCACCAGAACAGACGCACACCCCATTCCCCGAGCAGATGAACTAACCGACCGCCTGGGAGCTGCCCGCTACCTCAGCATCTTCGACCTGACAGCGGGCTACTGGCAGATCGGTCTCACACCCCGGGCCCAAGAACGATCTGCCTTCTCCACCCCTGATGGCCACTACCACTGCAAGGTCATGCCATTCGGCATGAAGAATGCCCCAGCAACATTTCAGCGGCTAGTAAACCAGGTCCTGGCGGGACTCGAAGAATTCAGCGCCGCCTACCTAGACGATATCGCTGTGTACAGCCGCCACTGGTCCGACCACCTCCACCACCTCCGAGAGGTGCTACAGGCCCTCCAACGAGCTGGCCTCACGATCAAGGCCAGCAAATGCCAAATTGGCCAGGGGTCCGTGACCTATCTCGGGCACCAGGTGGGAAGCGGTCTGGTGGCCCCTCTGCAACTCAAGATCGCTGCCATCCAGGCTTGGCAGCCCCCCATCACCCAGACCGAGGTCCGCGCCTTCTTGGGACTCACAGGCTACTACCGGCGGTTCGTGAGGGACTATGGCAGCATTGTGGGGCCCCTCACGGAACTCACATCCAAAAACCAACCAAAGGAGGTCAACTGGACCCCCGACTGTCAAGCGGCCTTCGAGAAGCTGAAGGCCGCCATGTGCTCCGCCCCTGTGCTCCAGGCCCCCGACTACAGTCAAGAATTTATCGTCCAAACGGACGCCTCCGACCATGGCATTGGGGCGGTCCTTTCCCAGCTGAACCCCGAAGGACTTGACCAGCCGGTGGCTTTCATCAGCAGACGGCTCCTGGCCCGAGAACAACGCTGGAGCACCATCGAAAGGGAGGCCTTCGCCGTGGTGTGGGCCCTCAAAAAGCTCCGGCCTTATCTCTTCGGCACCCACTTCCGGGTACAGACCGATCATCGGCCCCTGCAGTGGCTAATGCAGATGCGGGGGGAAAACCCGAAACTCTTGCGTTGGTCCATCTCCCTGCAGGGGATGGACTTCACTGTGGAACATCGACCCGGGCTCTTCAGGTGTTACACGCAACAACCATCCGTTTCCCGTCTCATATGAGACCCCTGCCCCTGGACATCTCCCCATCATGGGCCCGATTCCCTACCGGCCCTCTCTCACCCGGCCTGGGCGCCATCTTGGACACAGCACCACGAGGCCGCGTGGCCTCCGATCGACCCTAACCCTGGGCCTGGCCAGGCCCTGACATCCCGGCACCACCATCCATCCAGGAGGTGAGCGGACTACTTGGCAGGTCAATGGGAGAAAGAGGTGTCGATGGCTCTCCCCCGCCAGGTGCCGATCACCCCAGCTTCCCGAGGCGCTGGCTCCACCCCCCTGCTGGGTGTCTGGACTCCCTCATCCTGGACCTCCCGACCTCCAAGTGCGAGGGTCCGGACATCAAAGGGCGCCAGACCTATAACTGGGGCAGCTCCAGAGCAGGAAGGCAGTTGTATCCTGGAGTCGAGAGACGCAGTGAAGAACTCATCCTTGACGGACTACTGGCGCTGCCGTAGCCCTGCCTTGCGAACTATCGACCTGCCTGCTGGCGCTGCCGCAACCTTCTGAAACCTTCATCGTCGTCGGGACCTGCTGGCGTGGCCGCGGACCGTTTGTAACCACCACCTTCATCGGGACCTGCTGGCTCCGCCGCGGACCGTCGCTACCTTCAACCATCCCGGGACCTGCTGGCTCCGCCGCGGCCCGATCATCTAGAACGCCGAGCTCGAGGATTGTGAGCTATTTCATCTACCAGATTGGTAACGAGACTGTCCCGCTACCCTTTTCCCAACCAAGAGACTAGCATAGAGGGGACCCCTGAGTCCAGACCTCCTTGTACCATTTCACCGTACTTGAAGAATTGCTTATAAAGTAACGTTGAACCTTATCCTTGTGTGGTGTACATCTGTGGGGGGGAAGTTACTTGTCTGTACGATCGCTGGAGACGGCTCTCCCCGGAGACCTCTCCCCTTGTCCTCGGCCAACCCTCCCGGTCCGTCTAACATTGGTGGCCAGCGGCGCGATCCGAATCGACGCGTAATCGTACAGAGAGTAGCTCACCCCACGACACAACCACAATGCCAACCAAAGAAAGCGGATCCACCGAGAAATTCCAGATGGAGAAATTGGAAGAATACAGCCATCGTGAGTTGAAACAATTCTGCATTGAACTAGGTATCGCTACCACCGGTCTGAGTACTAAAGACGATTTCAAGCACGCCATTGAGTCATGGGCAGAAACCGGGGCCGTCGGACCCCCGGACCAAAATGTCGCAGCAGCAGAGAAAAACACCACGGCTCCCGAGGAGCAAAGAACGGGTTTCTCGCAAGATGAGATCCAAGAACGAGAAAGAAACCGACTACACGAGCTAGAAAAGGCCCGGCTCAAAATGGATGGCGAACTCAAATTAGCCGAACAAAAACTGAACCTGGAACACCTGCGGCTCCGAGAAGAACGGGAAGAGAAACAGAGACAAAGAGAGCTCGAAGAGAAGAGACTGGCGTATGAACACGAGCGCAAACTAGCTGAGATAGACTTACGCAAGCAGAACAAAGAAATAGGGGTACCCGAGCAACCGCGCACCCCGGGGGCAACAGAAAAGAAGGTACACATCCCCAAGGATGTCGTTCGAGAATATTTCCGAGATGACGACATACAGCAGTGGTTCAAGGCCTATGAGATCGCTATGACCTCCCACCGGATCGATCGCAGCGACTGGGGAGCCGGTCCATGGGGGAGGTTCGTCAATGAGGGCCGCGATGCCCTGCTGCAGCTTCCCAACCATCTGATGACCTCCTATGACCACATGAAAGCTACCCTCCTCACCCGCTATGGGCTCACACCCGAAATGTACCGCCAGAGGTTCCGAGACTGCACCCGGATCCCGGGTACAACTTGGGTGGAATACGTGAACTATTTCAGCCGAGCCTTCGAGGGTTGGATCAAGGGAAGCAACGTAACGACCTACGAGCAACTATTCAATCTCATGGTATGGGAGCATCTATCAAACAACTGCTTCGTCGAGCTCAGGCAGCACCTCCTCGACAGTAAATTGACTGATCCGCGGCAGCTCGCCGCCGAGGCTGACCGGTGGGAAATTACCTGAGTGGGCCAAAATGGGTCACATGAACAGGTCCGGAACAACCACGGTCAGCACCGTCCCCGAGGAGGAGGAGGGGGCCAGGGACGAGGAAGAGACAACGCCCCGGCCGCTCCCGCTACCAGCACCCCACTCCCGGCCAACCGGGGCAACACCCCGGCGCGGCCGGGATACAGAGCCAATGTCACATGTCACCGATGCCAGCGAGTCGGCCACTACGCAAACGACCCGAATTGTCCACAGAGCCAGACTCCGAGACCCCGCCAGATGGCTGCCGCCGCCCTGGGGGAAGAACAAATCTCCGAAGAACACGAGGAATGTGAGCAAGAACACCAAGAATGGGAACCCGCCGCCATGGTTCTAGCGTGCCTAGGGGGAAAAGACATGGTCCCGCGGGTCCCCCTACCCGCCAACACCCGGAAGTACAGTCAGTGGGTGAACATTAATGGACGCAGGGCCGAAGCCCTACGTGACACAGGGGCCAGTGTGACAGCCGTCTGCTGTCATCTGGTGACCCCAGAACAGATCCTGCCGAACGTTCTCTGCCCTGTCCGTTCAGCCGACAATTCGGAGAGTCTATGTCGGATGGCCTGCGTCCCCTTCGAGTGGGGAGGAGTCTCCGGCATGTTGAAAGTGACGGTCCGAGATGATGCTCCCGTAGACTGTCTCCTGGGAAATGATCTGGAGAGTTCCCCGTGGGCCGCCGTAGAGAGGAGGGAGCACCTGGGGATGTTGGGCATCCCGGACTGGGCGTGCGTAACCACCCGGTCCATGGCTGCCCGTGCCACCCCCCGACCCGAAGAACATGAATGGCCGGCACCTCCTCCCCCGGTCGCGCCAGTAGAAGACACCGACCGTGCCGTCCCCCCAGAGCAAACTCCTGAGGGGCTCGTTCAGCCTCAGGACCTTCCCGGCCTGGCTCAGTGGCGTCAGGAGGGGGGGGGCCCACCCAGGAACAGTTTCGCCACGAGCAGAAGACCTGTCCCTCCCTCGAGGGACTCCGCCAACAAGCCCTCGCCCAGAGTGCAGGGGATACCTCCGGAACCCATTGGGTCTATTGGGACAATGACCTGTTGTACAGCGAACAGAGAATCGCAGAGTTAGGGGCCAGTCGAGTGCTAGTGGTGCCCCTACGCTTTAGAGACTTCTTGCTAAACCTGGCCCACGATGTCCCCCTGGCTGGCCACCTGGGTCAGGACAAAACCTACAGTCGCCTGGTGACCCACTTTTTCTGGCCCAAGATGAGGAACGACGTACTCCAGCACTGCCGGTCCTGCCCCACGTGCCAGGCCAGCGGGAAGAGCGGCCGCAAGCTTAAAGCACCTCTGCAACCTTTCCCGGTGGTCACCACCCCGTTCGAGAGGGTGGGGATAGACATTGTGGGGCCCCTGGACCCCCGTACAGCACAAGGGCATCGGTTCATCCTGGTACTGGTGGACCACGCCACTCGCTACCTCGAGGCTGTTCCCCTACGAACTGTGACAGCCCCGGTAGTCGGCCGGGCCTTGATGGGGATCTTCTCCCGGGTGGGCTTCCCCCGAGAAGTCGTCAGCGACCGGGGCACAAACTTTATTTCAAAATACATGAAGTCCCTCTGGCAACAGTGTAGGGTCACCTACAGATTCACGACCCCCTACCACCCTCAAGGGAACGGACTGGTTGAGCGGTTCAACCGCACGCTCAAAGGGATGATTGGGGGGTTGGAAGAGCCCCTCCGTCGCCAGTGGGATGTGCTACTGCCGTGCCTCCTCTTTGCCTACCGAGAAGTCCCCCAGAAGTCCCTCGGCTTCAGCCCGTTCGAACTCTTGTATGGACACCCTGTGCGCGGGCCGCTCAGCCTAGTCAAAGAAGGCTGGGAAATGCCCCCTCTAAAGAACCCTCCAGATGTTTTCAAGTACCTCCTAACCCTCCGCAACCAGACCAGACGGTTCCGAGAGATGGCGAAAGCAAACTTGGAGGCCAGTCAGGAAGACAGGAAACGGTGGTACGATCAAAATGCCTCCTCCATCGAATTTGAACCCGGCCAACAAGTGTGGGTAATGTCTCCCACCGAACCATGCGCCCTGCAAGACAAATGGACGGGGCCCTTCAAAGTAGTCGAGCGCAAGAGCCCTGTCACCTATCTCATCGATATGGAATCTTCACGGAACCCTCTCCGGGTCCTCCACGCCAATAGACTGAAACCCCACTTTGTGCGCTCAGAGCTCAGCCTCCTGATGGCAACAGACAGCGGAGCCGAGGAGGACTCCGAACCACTTCCTGACCTCCTACGGACTCGGGAGAAGGACGGCTCCGTGGACGGGGTCCGACTCTCGGAGGCCCTCACCCCGGAATAGCGCCAAGGCTGCCGAGACCTCCTGCTGCAGTTCGCCACCCTGTTCTCCCTCACCCCAGGGGTCACCCCCTGGTGCTTACACGACGTGGACACTGGAGAGAGTCCCCCTGTCCGCCATCGGGCCTACCGCGTACCAGATCGGGTACGGGCCTGCATCCAAGAGGAGGTGGCCAAGATGCTCACGCTCGGGGTCATCGAGCCCTCAGACAGCCCCTGGGCCAGCCCAGTGGTACTGGTCCCCAAAGCAGCCGCCCCCGGCACCACGCCTGAGCTCCGGTTCTGCGTCGACTACCGGGGCTTGAATGCAGTCACCAGAACAGACGCACACCCCATTCCCCGAGCAGATGAACTAACCGACCGCCTGGGAGCTGCCCGCTACCTCAGCATCTTCGACCTGACAGCGGGCTACTGGCAGATCGGTCTCACACCCCGGGCCCAAGAACGATCTGCCTTCTCCACCCCTGATGGCCACTACCACTGCAAGGTCATGCCATTCGGCATGAAGAATGCCCCAGCAACATTTCAGCGGCTAGTAAACCAGGTCCTGGCGGGACTCGAAGAATTCAGCGCCGCCTACCTAGACGATATCGCTGTGTACAGCCGCCACTGGTCCAACCACCTCCACCACCTCCGAGAGGTGCTACAGGCCCTCCAACGAGCTGGCCTCACGATCAAGGCCAGCAAATGCCAAATTGGCCAGGGGTCCGTGACCTATCTCGGGCACCAGGTGGGAAGCGGTCTGGTGGCCCCTCTGCAACTCAAGATCGCTGCCATCCAGGCTTGGCAGCCCCCCATCACCCAGACCGAGGTCCGCGCCTTCTTGGGACTCACAGGCTACTACCGGCGGTTCGTGAGGGACTATGGCAGCATTGTGGGGCCCCTCACGGAACTCACATCCAAAAACCAACCAAAGGAGGTCAACTGGACCCCCGACTGTCAAGCGGCCTTCGAGAAGCTGAAGGCCGCCATGTGCTCCGCCCCTGTGCTCCAGGCCCCCGACTACAGTCAAGAATTTATCGTCCAAACGGACGCCTCCGACCATGGCATTGGGGCGGTCCTTTCCCAGCTGAACCCCGAAGGACTTGACCAGCCGGTGGCTTTCATCAGCAGACGGCTCCTGGCCCGAGAACAACGCTGGAGCACCATCGAAAGGGAGGCCTTCGCCGTGGTGTGGGCCCTCAAAAAGCTCCGGCCTTATCTCTTCGGCACCCACTTCCGGGTACAGACCGATCATCGGCCCCTGCAGTGGCTAATGCAGATGCGGGGGGAAAACCCGAAACTCTTGCGTTGGTCCATCTCCCTGCAGGGGATGGACTTCACTGTGGAACATCGACCCGGGCTCTTCAGGTGTTACACGCAACAACCATCCGTTTCCCGTCTCATATGAGACCCCTGCCCCTGGACATCTCCCCATCATGGGCCCGATTCCCTACCGGCCCTCTCTCACCCGGCCTGGGCGCCATCTTGGACACAGCACCACGAGGCCGCGTGGCCTCCGATCGACCCTAACCCTGGGCCTGGCCAGGCCCTGACATCCCGGCACCACCATCCATCCAGGAGGTGAGCGGACTACTTGGCAGGTCAATGGGAGAAAGAGGTGTCGATGGCTCTCCCCCGCCAGGTGCCGATCACCCCAGCTTCCCGAGGCGCTGGCTCCACCCCCCTGCTGGGTGTCTGGACTCCCTCATCCTGGACCTCCCGACCTCCAAGTGCGAGGGTCCGGACATCAAAGGGCGCCAGACCTATAACTGGGGCAGCTCCAGAGCAGGAAGGCAGTTGTATCCTGGAGTCGAGAGACGCAGTGAAGAACTCATCCTTGACGGACTACTGGCGCTGCCGTAGCCCTGCCTTGCGAACTATCGACCTGCCTGCTGGCGCTGCCGCAACCTTCTGAAACCTTCATCGTCGTCGGGACCTGCTGGCGTGGCCGCGGACCGTTTGTAACTACCACCTTCATCGGGACCTGCTGGCTCCGCCGCGGACCGTCGCTACCTTCAACCATCCCGGGACCTGCTGGCTCCGCCGTGGCCCGATCATCTAGAACGCCGAGCTCGAGGATTGTGAGCTACTTCATCTACCAGATTGGTAACGAGACTGTCCCGCTACCCTTTTCCCAACCAAGAGACTAGCATAGAGGGGACCCCTGAGTCCAGACCTCCTTGTACCATTTCACCGTACTTGAAGAATTGCTTATAAAGTAACGTTGAACCTTATCCTTGTGTGGTGTACATCTGTGGGGGGGAAGTTACTTGTCTGTACGATCGCTGGAGACGGCTCTCCCCGGAGACCTCTCCCCTTGTCCTCGGCCGACCCTCCCGGTCCGTCTAACACTGTTCAAGAGAACTTCCACTGCATGTGGTACCTGGACTGTCAGGGGGTGTCCCAGCACTATGGAGTCACTTTGTCTTATGGCTAGGGCTGTTGCTGCAACTGATTTCAGGCACGCAGGCAGAGCCTGGGCCACTGGGTCCAGTGTACTAGAAAAATAAGCACAAGGCTTGTGTTTTCCTGCTTGATCTTGTGTGAGGACAGATAATGCTGTTCCATCTCGCTCAGTGACAAAAAGCATAAAAGGTTTGCTGTAGCAAGGGGTCGCTAAAACTGGCGCTTGACATAAAGCTCTTTTTAATTCTTCAAATGCCAAAGTATGTTCTTGTGTCCAAGGGAGGACAGTCGAAGACGCTGCCTCCTGTGTTGTCAACTGTATGAGTGGTTTGGCTAGATAGGCATACTGGGGAATCCATTGTCTGCAGTATGAAGTGAGGCCAATGAAGGCCCGTTCTTCCTTTTGTGTCTTTGGCTGTGAAAGGTTAGCAATTAACTGAATACGTTCTTGTGTTAGCTGTCTACCCCTCTTGGACAGCAAGTGTCCAAGGTACCCCACTTGCTGTGCACA
Source organism: Lissotriton vulgaris (assembly GCF_964263255.1). Lineage (NCBI taxonomy): Eukaryota > Metazoa > Chordata > Amphibia > Caudata > Salamandridae > Lissotriton > Lissotriton vulgaris. The sequence continues at coordinate 426,236,600 of NC_141689.1, forward strand.
GAATTGCAACTTCAAAGGGGACACTTTGTGCCCCTTGTCTGCCAGAAAGTGTAAAACTGTCAGTGATGCATTTTCACAGTCTGGTTCTGATCGTGCTGTAATTAGGATGTCGTCTACGTACTGGAGCAGTGCAGTGTTGGTAGGCATATGAATACTGTCCAGCTGTCTTTTTAATGCTTGGCTGTAAATGCTAGGACTCTCTGTAAAAACTTGGGGAGCTCTCGTAAATTTAAAGCTGCGTCCATTTAAACTGAATCCGAAGAGATGCTGGCTATCTGGATGAATTGGAACACTGAAAAAGGCATTTTTCAAGTCAATTACAGTAAAGAACATTGCCTCAGAATCAATAGCAGTCAGTAATGAAGAAATGTCTGGGACCACTGGGTATTGAGGGACTACACATTTGTTCAATTCTCGAAGGTCAACAACTAGTCTGTAAACAGGTGGTGCATTAGGGTCTGTTCGTTTCAGAATAGGGATGACAGGTGAATTACATACATTCGAGTCAGTCTCCACTACCACCCCTTGTGCAATGAGTTCGTCAACAATTTTCAATAAGGCAACTACGGCATCAGGTGGTAACTTGTATTGTCTGATACGGGGTAGTACTACTCCTGTCTTGAGAGTGACACAGTGTGGTGTAATGTGCATGTAACCTACGTCAGTCGGACCTTGTGCCCATAGGTGCTGTGGTACATTCTGGAGTCTGTGGTCAAAGTCCTTCAACACATAATGTCCTTTAAAATCACGCAAAAACAATCGTACTCCTTCCGGAGAACAACATATAACTGCTCCTAGTTCTTTTAATGTCTTTATACCAAGCAAGTTTTCTGGACATGATTTAGTAAGTAGCAAATCTGTGGTACGTGACAATGGACCTACTCCTAGGGAAACCGGTTCCGATACTTCATTAACAATAGGCTTTCCTGAAAATCCCAGGGAAACATTCTGTGAGCCTGAGAGGGGTGCCCCTGGAACCTCGTCATGACTGATGGTAGTCCTGCTCGCCCCTGTGTCAATCAGAAATTTTCTGTCCTTTCCCAATACACGACTATGTACATAGGGACCCTCTTGATCTACAGGAACCTCAATAAGGGGCAAGCCAACTTCCCTCTCTAGGCTGTTTCATGAGAACTGTTGGTAGTCTGGATAGTCTGACTGCATGTACTGATACATTTGTGTCGGGGCATTAACAGGTGGTGGTGGGGGTTGAAAATTTGCTACTGTCTGGTTTGTGTTCTGTGGGGTGCTATTCTGCCTGGGAACGTGTGTTCGTTCTTTGGTTCTGCCTGTAGCTATATTGTGTTTCAGAACAGCACAATCTTTTACAAAGTGACCTGGCTGTTTGCAATAATTACAGTTCCCTTTAACAAGTGACGTGGCATTTTTGTTCGTATTTGCCGGCACCGTTTGGGCAACCAGCACTTTCATTTTTAGGTCTCGGGACCTATCGATGCGCGCAAGCGCATCGAGCGTAGCGAGAATTCATGTGGCGAAAACATCTTCAAACCAAAGGGCTTTCAGCCCCGCGGTTTTCATGCAGTGCCCGTGTACATGCACGCGCATCGCATGCAAGCCCAGCCTCTCCCGCCCCCATCCGGCATCAGGCTTCTCCTCCCCTAGCAGCACTCCTCCCACACCAGCAACTCCCCCCTCCCACACCAGCACCTCCCCTTTCTCTCCACGCAATCACAGCCTCCCCCTCCCACACCAGCACCTCCCCCCTCCCACACCAGCACCTCCCCTCTCTTTCCACGCAATCACAGCCTCCCCCTCCCACACCAGCACCTCCCCCCTCCCACACCAGCACCTCCCCCCTCCCACACCAGCACCTCCCCCCTCCCACACCAGCACCTCTCCTCTCTCTCCACGGAGAGGCTGCGAGGGTTCGCTCCTAGCAGACTTTCTTCTGGGGGATCTTGAACTGAAGTGAGCGCAAATCTACCCATGGTATATTTTCGTTACATTGCTTTGAATCACGAGAAACAAAGGCTGGGCCGGCCTCCGTGCTTGCAGACAAAAAGGCTGAGGAATGCGCGTTTTGAGACATGTCCCATAGCTCGACTTAGGGCACATCACCCCCACATTATGCTTCCCCAGACATAGGGTTGAGCTCGAGCCCTCGGTAACCATCCAAGGGGGCATCGAGGTATGAAGTGGGCCTATTCCCGAAGTGCCACGGAGCCTGCGTGCTGCGGGCCATAGAATGGCGCTGGCCACAAGGCTTTTAATGCGCTCCGAGGAGACGTGACCATCAGGTTTGTTGCTTATGCATTTCCTCTTAAATATTAACCGGCGCTGCACAGCTTCAGGGCACTATGCTGGACGGTTCAGTGAGTGCACTGATGAAACAGCACTAGCCGGTTCCAGCCTGTATCCCAAACAGTATTTCTGAATTAAACTCCAGTCCAAATATCGCATGTTCTTAAAAGACACGGCGGACTGCAAATGTGTGTCCCCAGAAGGCCGCCGGTCAATTGCAGGACGTCCCATGAACTTTTATTGTTATATGTCAGAGTGTAAATAGTTGTATGATAGTATTACATGCGATTCACGAGAGCGTACCAATCTCTTAATTTTATTTATTCATATTTTTAAGTGCCAAGTTAGAGCAGTGTACACCATTTCTATGGTTAAATCATTTACAGTGGACATGGGGGGTTAAAAAGTGGTACTTTTCCAATCTTAAGGAAGACGCAAAGCGTGATGGAATGGGCGATTGCTAACTTTATATACCAAATAGAGAGAAAAGCCCCCAAATACACTTAAAACTGTGCACAAAGCTTGCTTCTAGCCGTGACAGTATTTTTGAGGCAAGGGCCCTTTCCTCAAGCTGCGGTGTAAATAATGCAATGTATCCGATCCATGCAGCCCTGACCTCCTATTCACGGGCAAGGGACACTTTCTCACAACGTGTTCGGGTTTGCAAAGTGCGTAAAAATTAATTTAAAAGGTGGAACGAAATAAGGTTGTTAAAATATACATTAACATCGAATTATCCTGGCAAAAAAGGCCGTATACAGCTGCTTCGAGAGAGCCCCTCTCTTTCCACGCAATCACAGCCTCCCCCTCCCACACCAGCACCTCCCCCCTCCCACACCAGCACCTCCCCCCCTCCCACACCAGCACCTCCCCTCTCTCTCCACGGAGAGGCTGCGAGGGTTCGCTCCTAGCAGACTTTCTTCTGGGGGATCTTGAACTGAAGTGAGCGCAAATCTACCCATGGTATATTTTCTTTACATTGCTTTGAATCACGAGAAACAAAGGCTGGGCCGTCCTCCGTGCTTGCAGACAAAAAGGCTGAGGAATGCGCGTTTTGAGACATGTCCCATAGCTCGACTTAGGGCACATCACCCCCACATTATGCTTCCCCAGACATAGGGTTGAGCTCGAGCCCTCGGTAACCATCCAAGGGGGCATCGAGGTATGAAGTGGGCCTATTCCCGAAGTGCCACGGAGCCTGCGTGCTGCGGGCCATAGAATGGCACTGGCCACAAGGCTTTTAATGCGCTCCGAGGAGACGTGACCATCAGGTTTGTTGCTTATGCATTTCCTCTTAAATATTAACCGGCGCTGCACAGCTTCAGGGCACTATGCTGGACGGTTCAGTGAGTGCACTCATGAAACAGCACTAGCCGGTTCCAGCCTGTATCCCAAACAGTATTTCTGAATTAAACTCCAGTCCAAATATCGCATGTTCTTAAAAGACACGGCGGACTGCAAATGTGTGTCCCCAGAAGGCCGCCGGTCAATTGCAGGACGTCCCATGAACTTTTATTGTTATATGTCAGAGTGTAAATAGTTGTATGATAGTATTACATGCGATTCACGAGAGCGTACCAATCTCTTAATTTTATTTATTCATATTTTTAAGTGCCAAGTTAGAGCAGTGTACACCATTTCTATGGTTAAATCATTTACAGTGGACATGGGGGGTTAAAAAGTGGTACTTTTCCAATCTTAAGGAAGACGCAAAGCGTGATGGAATGGGCGATTGCTAACTTTATATACCAAATAGAGAGAAAAGCCCCCAAATACACTTAAAACTGTGCACAAAGCTTGCTTCTAGCTGTGACAGTATTTTTAAGGCAAGGGCCCTTTCCTCAAGCTGCGGTGTAAATAATGCAATGTATCCGATCCATGCAGCCCTGGCCTCCTATTCACGGGCAGGGGACACTCTCTCACAACGTGTTCGGGTTTGCAAAGTGCGTAAAAATTAATTTAAAAGGTGGAACGAAATAAGGTTGTTAAAATATACATTAACATCGAATTATCCTGGCAAAAAAGGCCGTATACAGCTGCTTCGAGAGAGTCCTAAACTTAAGGTGGCATGCAATCATTGGGACGGGATTGGACAAAACCCACGCAATGAAAATAGGTTTGGGGAACGGCGGGAGAGTCGCGGCGCGCCGTCCATGGATACTGTATTTTTTTATTAACTGGTCGGTTATAAACAGTTTCATTTTGTTGTGGACAGCGGGTCATTGGGGGTTTAAGCACTGCAGGCCTCCAGGCCAGACGTCCCGACTGAACTTTTTTTTTATTGGGGCTGTTGTTATTGTGAGGTTTATGGCGGGTATTCTGGCCGCCTGAAAGTGTGCAGAACAAAAGAAGGAATTCCATGGCTTGCAAGAGTGAAACATCACATGTTTTCACCAGTTGGAAACGAAACAAGAACAGGATACTTTAGTGCTTTAAGCTGCGTCATAAAGATTGTAATCTGTTGCCTGGCAGCATTTGTGACATGCAAATCAACTAACAGCAGGAAGCTAAGCTCCGGGAAAAAAATAGAAGTCACTGCTGAAGTAAGGGGTAAAGACACAACTCCCCCTTCGCATACGTTTAAATGCACGGAAAATGCTATTACTTTGTAGTCGTCAAGATAAATAAAAATGTCATCTTTACCTATATTTTACAAAGAGAACGGACCCAGGAAACTCTGTCAAAAGCCGTAAAATACATCACCAACAAAAGATGTAAATTAAAACATTAGCTTTACTTACAATACTGTTGGCCAGGCCACTTGCCCCTATGCGTCTTAGTGTCACTGCGCCTGCAGCACCACTAATGCATACATGTAAATCGTCAGTGTGAACTATGCCCATGCTGTTAATAGGATCTCTGCTAATATTACAAGGAACAATTTAATAACAGCCCCAGCAACACTAACAATACATATTAAGTCCAGTAAACTCAGCTGTCAAACAGCAAGTATTAAATCGTAATTAAAGTACTAGTCCGGGCCATTACTACAGTTTCTGTGTTACTACAGGTTCTGTGTTAAATATTAAGGGACACCACCACATCACTCAGGGACACCATCACACCACTCAGCAACACCACCACACCACTCAGGGACATCACCACACCACACCACTCAGGGACACCACCACATCACTCAGGGACACCACCACACCACTCAGGGACACCACCACATCACTCAGGGACACCACCACATCATCACTCAGGGACACCACCACACCACTCAGGGACACCACCACACCACTCAGGGACACCACCACACCACTCAGGGACACCACCACAGCACTGAGGGACACCACCACAGCCCTCAGGGACACCAACACGGCACTCAGGGACACCACCACAGCCCTTAGGGACACCAACACAGCACTCAGGGACACCACCACATCACTGATGTACACCACAAAATCAATCAGGGACACCACCACATCACTCAGGGACACCGCCACACCACTCAGGGACACCACCACATCACTCTGGGACACCACCACATCACTCTGGGACACCACCACATCACTCTGGGACTCCACCACATCACTCTGGGACTCCACCACATCACTCTGGGACTTCACCACATCACTCTGGGACTCCACCACATCACTCTGGGACTCCACCACATCACTCAGCACCATAACAGCATCACTCAGCACCACAACAGCACTGTCCTTGCTGGCTAACAACAAGCATTCCCATAGCCAATAGGACTCGCATTAGGAAAGTGTAAGCTATTGGCTTTGTAAATAACAATGCTATTAATTTATATATTTTCAATGCCAACACATATTAAAAAAATAATTGTCATTTACAATACCAATAGCTCACACTTTCCTAATGCGAGACCTATTGGCAACGCCAGTGCTTGTTGTCTCTTTCATGCGTCTCCTTTCATGATCCTGCTCTTCTCTAATCCTGTTCTGGTGATATTGTAGCATTTACAACATTTGCGAAGGACTATTTGCTTGCCAAGTACTCTCAACCTTCAGTACTCTATTCTTGATCTGGAGTAAGGAATTTTCTACTAATTTGCTCACGAAAAGATGTGGATATGACTCGCTACTGGGCTTAAGGCCACTATTAATAGAAAAGCATTTCTCGAATCTAGAATAGAAATCACTCGTATCCTCGTCTTGTTTCTGTTTACAGGCTGAAATAGCATCCCAGTCTTCCTTTTTAGTAGTCAATAGTCTCGGCAAAACCTGTGTCAGGAGTTCAGGTAGTTCTTTAGCTTTGTCCCCAAGACCAACCCCCGGGTGCCTACCTTTATCCTCTGTTTCCAATGCTTCCCAACTTAACTTTTTCTCGCCCACCTCCCAGTCTTTTTCCTTAAGCTTTTCATAAATACCAGCAGGCAACAGTACTTTCAATAGTTTCAGAATATCAATGTACGTATAGTCTCCTATGCGGAGAATATCTTTTAATTCTCGGTGAAAACCCCCCGGGTCTTTATCATGACAAGGCAGCATCTTTTTCATTTCCAGTATTTCTAATTTCGTCAAGGGTGTGTAAACATACACTCGCTGAAGCTCACCCGCTGCGTTTTTGACGGGATGCACCTCTCGTAGGGGGTTCTGTCTGTCTATGTACAAGTTCTTTCTGTCGTGGTGTGGGGCGGGAAGCATGCAGGTGGTCAGAGAAGATAAGTACTTATGTCGTTGATCCAGAATGACATTAATTAAATCAGTCCCTAAGCCAGTCCATCTTTCTAGAAGTATATCGTCCAGTAATTTATTCAAGGGACCGGGATCCGAATATTGACTCTCATACAACGTTATCAAATGTTGAACCATGTAAATACCGGCCAAACGCTGTTTGTTCGGTGGAAGGCTCAAGAAAGTCTGGGCCACTATATCATCGCTATATATGTTAGAATTGGACACCCATTGGACGGCTAACCGGACCAATTCCTTTTCGTGTGGGATGTGGGATCGCTCGTTCTCTACCCGACGTTTCAGGGATTTCTCAGTAGCTTGGAATAAGTTTTCAAGGCAATATCTTTCTTTTATAGCCTGTCCCTGTTTGCGGTAGTCGAGGCCCTTGGGCCTGTCAAACTGTTGTGCTTTGCCTACGTAATTCATTTTGTCCTTTTCCTCGGTTTCTGGCTCAAGATCTTCCGATGATGACTCATACTTCCCGTCAGACTCTTCACGGTGTATTTCTAAGATCTCCTTTCGTATTTTCTTGTACATACTTTCTGTCTGTCCCTGTCTATCATGCCGACCGGCAGCTATGTGGTCACTCCAATCCATCAGACCCTTCTTTACTTCTCTGTCTGGTTGGTCTTGTTCCCTGATCAGACAGTTAATCATAAAACGTAGAATAATGTTCTTAACCTCCACCTTTCTGTGTTCCATGGCCTTTTCTATACACTCGGGTCCCTCCCCCGTTCTAATGAAATGGTATATTTTATCTAGGTGTTCCTTCATGTCTGGTAACGTGATCAAATAGTCGGCGGCATGTCTTAATCGTAGTGAAAACACGAGCATTGAACCCTCTCCTGGTACCGGATCGTATATACAACGTGGGATCGTTACGGAATACTTAAATGGCGTTGATGTCAATTGTGGCGTTCGTGGTGGCCCTATCGGTGTTCGTGGCATTGGCGGTGGCCCCCCTCCCACTGCCCCGGGCCCTACGTCGTCTTTCACGATCTGCTGGAGCTGTTGGAGCTGAGCCGCTGTTGGGGGCGGAGGAAAATCTGCGTTTACATAATCCGGTGCGGGCTCCTCTAGATAGGAGGAAATAAATGCCTCAGATGCTGTCGGCTTCGTTCTACGTACTCTAAAGGGTACTGGTGGTGGTGTATGCGACCTACGGGGTATTTCTGAGGGGGTCAGTCTAGCTAGTTCTTCTGAGAGGACTGGATAAATACCAGCAACGAGGGCATTTCTTTCTCTTTCAGCCTGTTCTGCCTTGACCCGTTCCCCCTCCTCCCGCAGTTCTTTTTCTTTGGCTTTTTCCGCTGCTTCTTTACTTCTCTCTGCTTGGTGGAATTCTTTCTCTGCCCTCCTATGCGCTTCTTTACGCCATAACTCAATGGCATCTTTCTGAGACTGTCTTACTTTCCTTTTCCACAGCGCTTCCTCTATTTTCATAATGCATTCAGAATCCCATGTTCCTGAGGCAGGCCATCTGTACTTCTCCTCTAAATCCTTCGTGTAATCTACCCATAAGTCTAAAAACAATATGGCATCTAGCCCGTGTTTATTGTACATGTAATGTCCAGGTGTGTCTCTAGGCGGGACGGGAACTGATTCTTCGAGTATTCCTTTCCTGGTTCCTATCTGACGTAATTTCAAAAACAGTGGCATGTTGAGACTAACTTAACAAACACAATATACACCAAAATAGACTGACTGAAACAATCATTCACACTACAACACTAAAACAGATACGTTCTAACTAATACATAGGGAAAAACATGAGCTTGAAAACAGTTAACTTTATGCACTGTAATACTGTACAGTCATACCGGTCTCGTAAGGAGACACGTCTTTACCGTGCCCACCGAAATGGGCCCGTCTTTACCGTGCCTGTATGAACGGACACGTCTTTACCGAGCTCAAATAAATGAACCCGTCTCGAATCTTTATGCGTTCCCTATAACGGTACTCACCGGGAAGCAGAACTTGAAGGCCTCGGAAAACTTGGTACTGCGTGGACTTGGTACTGCGCATGCGCCTCAGAACAGGTGGGCCTCTGGAAACCTCGGACCTTGCTCTCTCACGGCTTGGGCTCTGGTCGGGATGATCCGCAATCCTCACCTCCTCGTGTGGATGTCTGGTCGCAGTCCGTCCTCCTCGTGGGCCTGAGGGAGTAAGCAGGAAATCCCGCTGGCATTTACACTTTGAAGTCCGTCACGGCTGTAGAAGGGGGCAAGGGCTGGACCTACATCACCGGCGCATGGGAAAGGGGACTAGTCCCTATTCGGGCGCCAGAATTAATCCCACGCTCCCTGGCTCCTGACGGTATCGTTACCCTTACCTCAGACCATCTGTGTACTTGTGCATCTGCATTAGCGCTTGTGATTTCTGATTTGTGCATCTGCATTAGCGCTTGTGATTGTGCATCTGTTTTAGCGCTTGTGATTTACTTCTCATTCCGCTCAGTTTGTGGCACTTTTCAGGTATTCTGCAGCGCAACATAATTTAGGCATTTTAATTAGCGCGACGGAAACGGAGCTGCGCTCTACCTGTTTACTTCAATCTGCATGTTTAAAGCGCCTGTGAACTTTTATCTGTGCCCCAGCCTCACTCAACTTGTCTCTACCTCCATTTTGTTTGTTGTTGTTGCCCTGAGCCCTTCCTCCTCGCACCGCTCCCGCCTCCCTGCTGCCCCTCCCACCCACTGACCCTTACTGTAGACCCCGTAGGATACTCAGCTGTGACCGCCCTGACTTCGTCAGACACGGTCGCTCCCACGCTCCCTGGCTCCTGACGGTATCGTTACCCTTACCTCAGACCATCTGTGTACTTGTGCATCTGCATTAGCGCTTGTGATTTCTGATTTGTGCATCTGCATTAGCGCTTGTGATTGTGCATCTGTTTTAGCGCTTGTGATTTACTTCTCATTCCGCTCAGTTTGTGGCACGTTTCAGGTATTCTGCAGCGCAACATAATTTAGGCATTTTAATTAGCGCGACGGAAACGGAGCTGCGCTCTACCTGTTTACTTCAATCTGCATGTTTAAAGCGCCTGTGAACTTTTATCTGTGCCCCAGCCTCACTCGACTTGTCTCTACCTCCATTTTGTTTGTTGTTGTTGCCCTGAGCCCTTCCTCCTCGCACCGCTCCCGCCTCCCTGCTGCCCCTCCCACGCCCCTCCCCCCCTCAAAGTGTATTAATGACAGATGGTCCCACGCGCAGCGTCCACGCGCTACGGCCGCGCCGAAGGTGCGCCAAAGGTAAGCCCGTCTACACCCGTTCCGCGCCTGGACCGCGCCCAGCGCCAGAGCCCCTGGTCCTCGTACCGCCCACCCCTCCCGCATTACTTACGACGCCTCCACCCTCCTAGCCCTTAACCCCGGTCGTTCCCCCACCTGCGTCCAAGCCGCTCCTGGACACACCCATGGACCCTTTTCCTGCAACTCCTGCAAGTTCGACGGCACCAAGAACAACCCCTCATCTACGAACACACAACAGTTATCCGACCCCAACCACCTACAATGCATCCTGCTCAACACCCGCTCGGTCCACAGACACGCCATTGACCTCTGGAATCTACTAGACACCATCTCTCCGGACGTCGCCTTCTTAACAGAAACATGGATGAATGCCTCTTCAGCCCCAGACATCACCATTGCCATCCCGGAAGGCTATAAGATCATTCGCAAGGACCGTACCGGCCACACAGGAGGAGGCATCGCTATCGTCCATAAGAAATCCATCCGCATCTCAACCAGCTCAGACGTCAATCTCGCCAACTCTGAACACCTTCACTTCCAGATCCACACCGACCCCAAGACCACACTCAGAGGCACCCTCCTTTACAGGCCACCAGGACCCCGCGCACAATTTAGTGAAGACATCACGGACTTCATCACTCCACACGCGCTCCCCTCCGAGGATTACATCCTTTTGGGAGACCTCAACTTTCACCTTGAAAAGAATAACGACCGCAACACCACCACCCTTCTGGACAACCTCGCCAACCTCGGACTTAAACAACTTGTCACTACCCCCACCCACTTCGCAGGTCACACTCTCGACCCTATCTTCACCTCCAACAAACATGTCTCCTTCAGCCACACCACAGCTCTCCTTTGGACTGACCACAGCTGCGTTCACTTTACCTACAACAAGCCCACATCCAACAACCACCCCCAACCCACTCTGCAAAGAAACTGGAACAAAATCACCATCGACCAGATCTCCTCATCGCTTCTTCAAAACCCCCCAGCCCACTCCTCAAACCCAGACCAAGCAGCCACCAACCTCACCCAATGGTTATCCAACAGCGCCGACATCCTAGCACCACTGAAAAAACGTCAAATCAAACTAGGCAGCAAGAGGACCTCCTGGTTCAACGATGAGCTTAAGAAATCCAAGAAACTCTGTCGCTCCCTTGAGAAGGCCTGGAAAAAAGACCCAACCACCAGCACCAAGGACGCCTTCAAAAACGCCACCCGATTACACCACCAATTGATCCGGAATGCCAAGAAAGCCGCTTTCAAGGACCGACTAGATAACAACACACACAACAGCAAGGAATTATTCAACATCGTCAAGGAATTTACCAACCCCTCGGCCAACTCCAACGACATCCCCCCCTCTCAAGCCCTCTGAGACTCCCTAGCCTCATTCTTCCACAACAAAATTGCTGACATCCACAACAGCTTCAACAACCGACCCGAAGACCAACCCACCCAACCCCCTGCAGGACCCCCACCCCCCCTGAACATCCTCAATGACTGGAAGCCAATCTCCACTGAGGACACCATCCGTCTGATGAACTCTATCCACTCAGGATCCCCCACAGACCCATGCCCCCACCACATCTTTAACAAAGCAGACTCCATTATAGCACCGCACCTCCGAGACGTCATCAACTGCTCCCTCAACTCCGCTACCTTCCCGGAAAGCTGGAAACATGCCGAACTCCGCGCCCTCCTGAAGAAACCCACAGCTGACCCCACCGAACTCAAAAACTACCGCCCTATCTCACTCCTTCCATTCCCGGCCAAAGTCATCGAGAAAGCGGTCAACAACCAGCTCGCTGCATTCCTCGAAACCAACAAATCCCTCGACTCCTCACAATCCGGCTTCCGAGCCAAGCACAGCACTGAAACCGCCCTCATCGCAGCAACAGACGACATTCGAACTACTGGACAATGGTGACCCAGTCGCCCTCATCCTCCTCGACCTCTCCGCAGCCTTCGACACGGTCTGTCATAGCACCCTTTTACAACGCCTCAGAAACGTCGGAATCCAAGGAAAAGCACTGGAATGGATCAACTCGTTCCTCACCGGAAGAACCCAGAGAGTCCGCCTTCCACCATTCTAGTCAGAGGCCACTGAAGTCATCTGCGGCGTACCACAAGGATCCTCACTCAGCCCCACCCTCTTCAACGTATACATGAGCCCCCTTGCGGCCATCGCACGCCAACACAACCTCAACATCATCTCCTACGCCGACGACACTCAACTGATCCTATCACTCACCAGAGACCCTAACACTGCCAAAACCAACCTGCATGAAGGAATGAAAGAAGTAGCCGAATGGATGAAGCACAGCCGTCTGAAACTGAACTCAGACAAAACAGAAGTCCTCATCCTAGGCACCTCCCCCTCCACCTGGGACGACTCCTGGTGGCCAGAGGCCCTTGGAAAAGCACCCATCCCGACGGACCACGCACGGAACCTGGGCGTCATCCTGGATTCCTCACTCTCGATGAACAGACAAGTCAACGCCGTTTCTTCATCTTGCTTCAACATTCTTCGCATGCTCAAAAAAACATTTCGCTGGATCCCCACCGAAACTAGAAAACAGTCACCCACGCTCTGGTCATGAGCCGACTGGACTACGGAAACACCCTCTACGCCGGTACCACCGCAAAACTCCAGAAAAAACTCCAACGCATCCAGAACGCTTCAGCCAGGCTCATATTAGACATCCCGCGTAAAGAACACATATCTGGTCACCTGAAAGACCTCCACTGGCTCCCCGTCAATAAGAGGATTACTTTCCGGCTCCTGACCCACGCACACAAAGCACTCTACGAAATCGGACCCGAATGCCTCAACACACGACTGTCCTTCTACACCCCCCTCCTGCCAGCTACGATCCTCCAACCAAGCCCTTGCCACTGTACCTCGCATCAACAAAACCACCATGGGAGGTAGATCCTTCTCCTACCTGGCAGCTAAAACCTGGACCTCACTTCCCACTCACCTTCGCCTTACTCAGAACCACCTAGCATTCAGAAAGCAACTTAAAACGTGGATATTTGACAAGTAATTCTCCACCCTTCTTCAAGCGCCTTGAGACCCTCTGGGTATGTAGCGCGCTATATAAATGACCTGACTTGACTTGACTTGACTTGTGGTAAATAAAATATTACCCTGTCGGAATTTCTATGCTCAAACAATGGGTCATGCATATAATGAGAGGCAGAGTCCGTGGTGTCCGATTCAAAAGGGCTTTATTTCAGTAACTCGAGTTAAGGGAGAATCGGGTTCCATCACCACTAAGGTTCAGGAAGGGTCTTCTAAACTTTATTCACAGAGTACAATATTTATACATTGAATGTACATTGCATTACATAGAGAGGGAGGAGCGCTCCAGGCAGAGCAAGAGAAAGAGAGAGATAAGAGCATGTGGGCGTGCATGAGGGCGTACATGTAGGCGTTCACTAGTGGAATCATAGGTGAGTCATAGGTGGGTGGATACAAGGAGGGGGTCTGCATGGCCAGCTGGAACCTTTGCCCTACTTGTGTGCGCAACTTGGTCATGACGTGTAATTGACGTGTAACTGAAGGAAGCTGGGGGGAGCTGACTTTCGATCTAGTAGAGAGGCCTTCAGTGTCAGGACGACCTGCTCGTCTGGTATTATCTGATATCTTAAGTTTGGAGGATGTATTATCTGAATTAAAGGTCGCTCGAGCAAAGGTTGCTCATCACCAAGAGGCAGTGTGTGCATATATTTCTTCGTGCATTGCGTGGGGCCATGGGCTTTCTATGGATGCGAGCTCTGTAAATCACTTAAACGGAGACAGAAAGGCTAGGCCCTATCTCTGCAACCGGGCTCTGTTTACCTTCTTCACCAAGCAGGAATGTGTTTCTGTGGAGCAAGTAGATAACTGTGTGCAAAATACTGTCTTGGCACCCCGGGCTGGGCTGGGCCCCGTTCAGCTGAGCCAGAAGTAGGCGAGAGGTCAGGGATACGTAGCTAAGCTGTAGCTTTCAGAGTGTCTGGAGGCATGGAGCCTGAATTCGGGTCCTGGCTCAGGCTGAGCTACAAAATGGGTTCATCTCGACTTTTAAACGTGCACAGTGCAAATACATTGGCAACATAGGCCTTAGTGCAGAATTGACGTTCCTTTCATGTGGTACTTGGTAACTGACATTCTAATGTGGGACGTGAATGCAGAGGCATTATTATTGCAGGCCATAGAGGGAAAATTGCATGGGCGATATGCACATACACTAAACGTTGGGGTATACGCAGGGGACACATTGGCCATGTAAAATTTCATTTTCCTCAGAACTCTTCCTAAGATCAGGGGTGTGTCCTTGCGACCTGCTCCCCTGTCAGTCTACGCTCACTTTCCTCTAGATTCAGTTATATCTACTCTTCCCTGATGTTGGCTAACAAAAAATTAAATTTACATATCCAAAGGTAATGCAATGATGGGAAGGTGAGCAGTAGGGGGTAAGTACCACAAACATTAGCAAAGGCAGTAGATCTGGGTTTAATTTGCTTACATAAGGGGCATTACTACATTAAAGAGAGATACTTGGGAATATTCCAGTGGGAGCAGGCAGAGAGGGTAACAGTTGTAATGTAGCCCTTTCTGCAACTCAATGCAAGAACTGGAGCAGAGGCGGGGTGGGGTTTACAATGAGGCAGCCAACAACATTGGGTGAGAGATGTTTACTCAGCAGGATTGAGGCAAGATGTGGTTTATAAAGTCTCAAGCCCATGGCTCAAAGAGGCTAGTCGTAGAAAGACAGTGGTTGAAGGGGGTGGACTCCAAGCCCACTCTATAGTGTTACACATGTTAGTTTTACAGCTGCGATATAAGAGCACCTGAACAAAAAGGACAATGTAGGTTAGCCTGACCAGTCTGCATTGGCCAAAAACCAGGTGCACCGAATCGCTAGTGTTGAAGTGCTCACAGGTTTACCATGCTTTACACCGACTCTTAGAAGCGAGCACAGGGGCAGTCCAAAGAATCAGGCCCAGGGTAACCCTCAATCATTTCCGCCCTGCAGTGATGTTCTGCCTGCTAGCTCGCAAGAGGAACAAGCAGATATCTAATTTCTGTTCCGCACTTTGCAGCGGCGTCACTAGGAGGGTGCGGGGGTGCGGACCGCACCGGGTGTCACCCCATCATGGGGTGACACCAATCTGGTTATGCTACTGTCTCGCTGTGTAACACAAACACAGCTCTGCAGAGCACGATGCGCAGCGCAGGCACCTAAATACAAATTAAAATACTGCAAGTGCAGTGCACTTCGCCACGCACCTCCTACTATAGAAGTGGTGATGTGCTGATGGTGCGATGCGCGACTGCGTACCCAGTTTGTGGGTCTCAGGGCCGTCAATCTTTAGGCTACCAATGACGGCCCTGGGACAGCCCCCGCACGCTGTGCTCCTCTGACGCATCACGGCGGTTGTGCGCCAGGACCACGTCTGTGGAGAGACAGTCTCGGCAGGGAGTGCGTGCGCAGTGCTGCTAGAATAAATTGTCACCTCTGTCGGTGTTTGATATTGCGCTCCGGCCGTCGTCTCCCCTTCATCCGGTAATGGGTCCGGAGGCCGAGGTGAGAAATATTTATATTATGAAGTTTACTTTAGAAATGTGGCACACAACGAGATCGCATTCGCAATCGCATTAGACTCCCAGTCCCCAAGGCCGGGCCAAGACAGTCACATCGCTATAAAAAAAGGAAGCTTTAAAGACGTGTCAACTGATGTGTAAGTAAGCCCCCTTCCTAAGCAGCTCACAGCAGGATGCAGAAGTAGGCATACTTAACTCTGTTTAAGTAGTTTACTGCCCTGCTATCATTGTTGTTTTTTTTTTTACTCAATTATTTTTCTGCCTTCAAAAAAGGGAGAGGGGGTGGCCTAGGCCAGAGCCGCTGATCTTGGAACTAGGAATCCAGGTTCAAGTAAATGTAAATGTAAATGTCAAGGTATTTGTAGAGCGCACTGCCACCAAGCGGTTTCCTGGCGCTATTACTCATACCGCTATGGAACCCTTCCTGGCTTTCCCTGTGAAGTGTCCACTCCTGGGCACCCCCAGGGTGAAGCCAGGCATCCTAGCGCTGTTGGGGCCAATGTGGAGGTTAAGCAAGCTATTGCCCAGAGTTGCAGCATGGGGCCCATGATTAGAATAGGCACCGAGGCGAGAATTGTCAGGTCCGAGGAAATTGAGCCCAAGACCCACCGAGGCAGGAATTGAACCCTGGTCCCAGGCCAGAAGTCTGCATCAGGGTCTGCCGCTCTAACCATTGAGCCACACTCCTCCATCGGTCTCGGCATCGGCTCGACATCCTGTGATTCTGGGCAAATCACTCAATCCCCCTGTGCGTACAAAACCGAATGTGTCCTTCTGTAATGTAACTGCTGCTTCCCTTTGGTCGAGTTCGCTCCGTTTAAAAATTGCAAAAGAAAGGCAATAACGCCCATTCTTGGTAACCCCTTAAAAAAAAACATAAATCCAGATTCGGCCTGTGACTGCGGTGATACAGTGGATTTCACATGCAGAAATGCCCAATGCTTTTATGAGGCCATGTTCAACAGTTAATATTTATTTTTGGGGAATTCGGGATTCCTATGTAAATAGATGTGGTAACACAAATTCCCAAATGTTATTCCACATCCTGTTGCCAAAATTTGCAGTTTATCGGAAATGGTGTGCGACCATTCCACAGCATTGGTAACACCAGGGGAGGTACTACTGAAGCAGGAGTACCGTAATTCTCATAAAGAGGTCCTACCTATCTGACCACCCACTTTTGTGATTTCTCAAAATCCATCAGTTTCCGTTTCGATTGAACATCTCTACTAAAACTGGATTTTCGCACCCCTCACGGCACAGACCCTGCACCGAGTTAATAATTCTTGCTTTTTCCTGGTGCAGGACATAGCTGGTCAACGGTGCACATTTATTTCGGCATACATGTCATAAAAGTTCAAATCTTCGTCAACAATATAAAAATAAAAGCACATGTAAATTGAAAAGGTAACAATGCATGACCTGATTAAGAGTTCTACAATTACACAACATTAAAAACATATCCTAAGGTGCCGTTTTAAATTTAATAACAAAAGGACCGACGATGCAGGGGTTGGTCTGGATTAAATAATGCCTTTTCCAAAGGGATTGATGTAGAAAAACAGTTTTTTAAATTATCTTTATTAGATAGCATCATTGTGTGCCAAAATACAAGGATAACGCATTCAGATCATCAGCGCTGGGCGCATTTCGGAGCAATTACAGCAGATGCCAGCTTTATTTGAACTCTTGCCCACCACAAAATGTGTCCACCACACAAGGCTCTCTCGGGCGCTGCATCTCCCACCCTGCCAATCTGCCTCTCCTTCTCTGGCAGATCCCTTTGTTGACCATCTGAGATCAGAATAACTGCTGTGCAAAACATAGAGAGCATCCTGACTTTCAAATGTCCCCTCAATTGCTATTTTTCTGGATAGTGTTATGTGTGAATCACAACAGTTAACTGCAT
Source organism: Lissotriton vulgaris (assembly GCF_964263255.1). Classification (NCBI taxonomy): domain Eukaryota; kingdom Metazoa; phylum Chordata; class Amphibia; order Caudata; family Salamandridae; genus Lissotriton; species Lissotriton vulgaris. The sequence continues at coordinate 426,254,269 of NC_141689.1, forward strand.
CTAGCCCCGAATTTACATCAGATTCGTGGTTGAGTACTTTATTAAATACAAAATAACGCAAGGCAGCGCAAAGTGCTGCCTTGCGCTACTTTATGTCTTGTAGGCATTACATGGGTAAAGCATGGGCGTTCGCTTGCACCCACCCTTGTATTTTGACACAAACCCAGATTTACAAAGACTTTGTGGCAAAATGGTTCGCCTACCCAACAGACGTAACAAGCAGAAATATCTTTTTCTCCTTGTTAATTGCTCTTTCCATGTATAGATTGTTTTTGTATAGGAAGGCGTCCTTTCCTACACAAGGACAATCCTTCCTGTAACACAGGCACACTTATTCTATGGGCAAAGGTGCCTGCAGTGGAGTTAGGCAGCTCACAGTGAGCCAGAGCAAGAAGAGAGCATAAATGCTGCATATCTTTGTAAATATGGAGAAATTTTGATTCCTTCCTTTCAGGCAGAAAGGCACAGCAAGTTCTGTTGCTGTGCCACGTTGCATAAAAAAATAGTAAATGCGTCCTTAACTGTTTTCCAAAGTATGCCTGAGTTGCCACATTGGAAAAGTGCCTGCTCTGAGCTAATCTACATAATGTCACGCTAAAATGACGTACCTCCGCATATCAATGATTGTAATCAGGTTGTGGTAGGGACAGACTGTCTACTATTCTGTGCATGACCTAAGCACCGTCGATGTGAGGTTCACAAGCTTCTTGTGTTTTTCTTGCTATGTGCATACGTCAGCGGCAAATGGAGATTTTAGGTGGGACAAAACAAAGAACATGTTCTGGAAGCAACTACCAACATCTTATAAATATACTTGTCCAAGATGAAGGAGCAAAGTCTGATAGATGAGGCCACTCGTCGAGGACACCATCGGTACTGCTCTAGCAAAAATGTCACTTTTCCTGGAAATCCAAAAGAGAGGGAACTCAGGCCAAAATAAGAATTATTCACAGGCTCAACGTACAGGAGTAGTAAGACTCCTGCATCGGTTTGCCAGATGTGGACATACTGTGCATTCACGAGTTAGACCCAGTACCGGCTTGCACAGGTATGAGCAGGGGGGCGGGGTGGTGGAAACCGACAGACTACAGGTTAAGTAATATTACATTTTAATTTTTTATTTTACAGAGTTTTATATAGCTCAAACTTGACCCGAATCAGGTATCAAAGTGCTTTACATAGCAGCAGTTGCATTACATGAAGACACATTAATTTTTTGTTAGGCACGGGGAGATTAAGTTATTTGCGTAGAATCACAGAATGTTCAGCGTCGTTGCCGAGACTCGAGCCCATGCGGTAAGTCGTGAGGGGGTGACACCATGAGTTACCCGCACCGGGTGACACCAACCCTAGTGACGCCCTGATATTTAAGCACAGCTCGAGTTATGAGGGGAGGGCGAGGGAGAGCCGGGGCACTGCCTCTGCACTGTGGAGTTTGGTTTAACAAGCATTGCAGGCTGGGCTGGGAGAAGGAGGTGATGATGTGGTGCTGCGCACAGGTTCTAAGGCCATACCACCTGTTGTTTCCTAACAACTTCGGCGTTGCCAACACGAGGAGTGAGGGTTTCGGCTGTGAAAACCTTAATCCATCCGCTGGTGTTTATATTAAAGTGTGTACCTTTTTTCAGTTATGGGCACTTTCAGCAGCTGCCACTTAACTCTTAATTGGTAAACGTTTTTTTCGCAGTAAAGCTCTTCAAAACAAAGCAGAGCCATTGTGGGTCCGTTTTGATTTCAGCCCTGAGCCAAGTAGCTTTGCACCAGCGGATGAATAGGAGAAACATTACTATGACACAGTGCAATGATAGGAAAACAAGCATTTGCATATTTTTAAAAATCCATTTGCGTTGCAGGCTTTTTTTTCTAGAAAATGAAAGTCCTTTTGTTAAAAACGGACACCGAAGGTATGAGTCTCACCTGAAGTGTAGTCTACTCTAGAATCTGGAGGTGTAGCTGGTGAACTGTTTTATTCTAGTCAGCCATGCTGCAACCACTGTCTGCTACTAAGGGCCATGTATTTAGTTACCAGTAGCAAGCTGGAAATGGCGGTTAGTGCGAACGTGTGCAGCGGTGTTCCGGCGCTGCATGTGAAAGTGTGGTGTCAGCTGGGTGTTTAAATATGTTTATTAGCAAGCGAGCAGCATTGATTTGGCTACTTACGGTTGCTGGTGGTAGGCCTGCTGCTGCTGCCAGTTATCGACGTCGACCTGAACTGATGGGGACTGTCTGGTTTGTGTCTGACGGCATGTCAATTTGAAATTAATGCACGCTGCGTGCACAGTCCCTACCAGCAGAACCAAATCCAGCCGAATTTCAGTGTCCCGCCCACTGGCAACACTGAACGAAGGAGCCTAATCGCACCATGGACATAGCTGGAATCGGGCCTAATATTCGCATCATGGATGGATCTGCAATCTTTCTATCATTGGCTCTCACAGCCTCAAAACTCTTTACCGGAGGCTCGGGGGAGAAACAACAGCGTCTGCTGTGAGTCAGGGAGGTAATTTTACATTTACTTTAACTGAATGCCATATGACGTTCAGACGCATAGTATAGACCCGGCCCTGAAGAATAAGTGCCGGTGCTAAGCACTGGAAAGCACTGGCACAAATTAAGCTATTTCCACCTTCTTAAGGCTCCCTGATCAGCCCTCTTTGTTCAAGTTCCCAGTTGTAAATAGGTTTTTGAAGAGCATCACTCATATGCTTCCTCCTGTTCCTTTCGTAATGCCTTAGTGGGACTTGAACCTTGTTCTGACTTATCTGATGTGCGCTCCTTTTGAGCCACTTCATAACTGTCCTCTTCGTCTACTTACTCTCAAGACTGCATTCCTGGTTGCCATCACTTCTGCCAGGAGGGTGAGTGAGCTCCAGGCTCTTTCCTCTAAAATCCTTTCCTTTCTGTCCATCCGGACAAAGTTGTGTTGCGGACGCGACCCTCTTTCCTGCCCAAGGTAGTCACAGCCTTCCACATCGGGCAGTCCATCACCTTGCCCACCTTCTTTCCGCCTCCGCATCCCTCGAAAGAGGAAGAGAGGCTCCACCGTCTGGACCCAAAACGTGCACTCTCATTCTATCTGGATCGCACACGCCAGTTCCGGGTGGATGACCAACTCTTTGTTCGTTACGTGGGCGCTAAGAAAGGTCTGGCGGTGCACAAGCGGACCATCTCTTGGTGGGTCGTGTTGTGCATCAAGGTATGCTACTCTTTGGCTAAAAAGGAGCCTCCTGTTGGGGTGAGGGCCCATTCCACTCGGGCCACGGCGGCTACTACTGCCCAGGGTCGGGGAGTCCCCTTGCAGGACATCTGTCAGGCAGCTACATGGGCCTCGCTGCACACGTTCGTAAGACACTACTGCCTGGACAGCCAAGTCCGGAGAAATGGCTTCTTTGGCTGTTCCGTTCTCCAGGACTTCCTTGTGTGATCATTGGTTCGCAGACCCACCACCGGGGCTGGTATTGCTGGGGTATCTATTCTAAGGTAAGGAATCTAATACTAACCTGTTTCTTTCAGATGCAAAAGTTACTTACCTTCGGTAACGATATATCTGTGAGAAACAGTAGTTAGTATTAGATTCCTTACCGACCCACCCATCCTCCCACGTTCTGTGAACCGATATCTAGGGTTAAGGTCATTCCCTTTCAGGGCCCTAGTTTCATGGCACCAGAGTTGGTTTTTATCATGGCTCTGCGTTTCTGGCGCGGAAAAGCTATGTATAAGAACTGACGTCCGCGAGCGAGGGCGGCATCTAAGTACTCCGACAACGTTATCCTGGCGCCAACGACAGCGGACGCGGAGCCGCAGACGACGCCTACCGACGCGCAGGGGTACTGCTACGCAAAATTTTCCGGATCCAGTCTGATGCCTGGGGATATTCTAAGGTAAGGAATCTAATACTAACTACTGTTTCTTACAGATATATCATTACCGAAGGTAAGTAACTTGTGCTATACTAGCAGAATATCATATTACTTACTGCTTTCTCATGGGACTCAAAGGACAGATACATGAAGTACGAACAGTACTTGCAGGAGCCTGATGAAATGTACTGCAGAGTTTGAAGGGTGATACAGCAGAAAACAATACTTCAAGTGAACACAAGGCTGAAGACTGCTTACACCAGGAAGAGTGACAGGCAAATTAGACCGGTGGCTGAAGGCTACTACTGCTTGGTTCACTGAACTGGAGAGATGTAATTTTATTTTTTATTTTTTTATTTGGTGTTCAAACTGCTTTATTGCATGTTTTATACAGTACACTGCTTTATGCGCCTATAACCCTGAGGCCGGCAGCGTTGTATGCGGATCAATAAGGAAGTTGTAATTGGTGTGACACAGCCATTTAACCTGCATCCTGTAGGCTCGGTGGCGTATAATAGCATTATTTAATAAGTGTCCTTTATCTAGTGCAAAAATATATACCTGAGAATTCACTGCAGTAGAACAAGTTTTTCGTTTTTATCAGTTTCCAACATTAAATAAAACTGTGAGGCCTCGTAGACACACTTGGAAGTGGAGTTCCGGGTCAACATAGTAGCTTGTGTATCGATGATCGTTCATTGCTATGCATTGGTATATTAGTAGTCACGGTGGTATGTATTCGTCTGGAGGATAAGAACTATGTGCAGCGCTATGGGGGATCATCGAGTATGGTGATGAGGGTGTATGGAATAAGCAAGGCGGCGGAACTACATAGTGAGTGAGGGCCCAGCGGCAATGTCTGTGGATACAGTATCTATTAATAGCATGTGGGGGAGTTCTGTGCAAGGTAGTGACCAATAGTGTAACATGTGGGGTAGCGTACCGGGACAGTAAGAAGTGAGTTGTGTATGCGTCGGCAGACATTGTTTCTTATTTCTAGGTGTTATCAGTTTAGCTAATCGCTAACATGTCCTCCCTCTGGAACATCGCTATCATCTGCCTGGGCAAGCAGATAGCCGACCAGCGGGCCCCAAATATCCTTAGGTTGGTTCGGGATCTGTAGCAATTCAGTAAAGGTGATGTGTTGTTCCTGACAGTAAGTCATGTCCGCCAACCAGTCCTTGAATTTAGGTGCTCTGCCTCTGCCCCAGCGACACGCCACTCGTCGCCTCACCAAGAGCAATGCAGTATCTACAAATTTTCTGCAGGATTTTGGGATGTGTGGTGTGTGCCCGAGTAGCATGAGTAGCGGCTCCATAGTTATGGTTTCCTTAGTCATCGCAGTGAGAGCGTTATTTATTTTTTGTTTTTTTGTTAAGCCGAACTTTTTGAGCGCACGGCTACCCCAAAAGGGTGTCCCGGCGCTTTAGCAAAGAGGCCCAGAGAAACAAGAAAGCACAGGAATACCCACTACAGTCACAGCGGATTACTTGGTAAAGAGCAGAGTCTTCAACTCCTTCCTAAAAGCCAGGAGGTTGTTCGCTTTCCGAAGAGAAAGTGGGAGCTCGTTCCACAAGCAAGCTGTCACGTGTTGGAAGGATCGACCTCCCATCCGGACACGTTTGACCACAGAGACCTGCTGCCAGTAGAGATGAACAGGAGGGCACTCCCAAGCTAGGTGCAGGAAGCCCGCGTGCTCGGCATGGCAGCGCTTGCATCTGTCGTTGTCAGCCAAACGAAACCTGTGTTTTTTTACCGGGGTATAATACAATTGCTGCAAGAATTTGTAGTGTATTATCTTAAGTCTACTACTGGTTGATATTCGAGCCGTAAGGGCGCAGCAGTATTGCCATTGTTCGTCAGTGAGCTCAGTGGACAGGTCAGCGCTCCAATGTGCTCAAGCTCCCGCCTCAGGCATCATGGCAGTTGTCCTGAGCTGGTGATAAAGGCCAGAGACCAAGTTTGCCCCTTCTTGTGAGCATAACAGAAAGTGAAGTGGGAGAAGGATTTCAGGTTCATCAGGGAAATCAGGCAGGATGTCCTTCATCCCTTGGCGTAGGCGTAGGTAGTAAAATACATCGAGCGGGGTACGATCCTTGGAGGCAAAGAACAACTCAGCGGATTTAAATTTCCCGTTCGCGAATAGATCGCCCCATCAGGCGACCTGCAGTCGTTCACAAAGCATATGAAAGCCTTGTTCCTGTAGTAGGGCAAGGTTAGGGTGAAACGTCAGTGGCAGTTTAGGCGAGTACGGTAGATAGCAGGACATCCTCTTGGCTATGCGGCGCCATGCATCCAGTGTGCAGGAAACGGAAGTATACGGCGTCTGTATTAATGATTCCGGGCAATGGAGCAGGCCATTAAGCGGAATGGGATGCATGATCCAGTCTTCCACCGCAAGCTGAGGCATGAAGGGCGTGGTAACCAGCCAGTGATATGCATAATGCGCCTGCGCGCATTGATAATAAGCCTCGAGGTCAGGGACATCGAAGCCTCCTTTATCATAAGGCTGGGTCAACGTGGACCATTTCAACAGTGGACTTTTACCCCCCTAGAATAATCGACAGAGTTCTGATTTTAAGGTTTTAAAGAAAAAAACACCCGAAAAGTATGGGATATTGAGAAAGAGGTATAGGAATCTGGGTAGAACCACCATTTTAATAAGGGACGCTCTACCAGCCATAGAGAGTGGCGGGGTAATCCAGCAATCCACTGCGAGTTTCGTGATTGCTACTCCATAATTGGAGCGGAGCGTTTCATCTTTGTCGCGCGAGATTTGTATACCGAGGTATTGGAGATCCGTCCGACACCACTCAAGTGGGTAGTTAAGGGGGAAGTCAGTAACCGCATCAGTAAGGGGGAAGAATTGCGACTTGGACCAATTTATGTGCACCCCCGACATCTTGCCGAATACTACAAATTCTCTTAGTAGGGGATTGAGGTGCAGGTCAGGGTGTTTGACAAAGAGCGTAATGTCGTCAGCGTATAAAGACACATCGATTTGACACTGAAGGCATTGTATCGCACCATCTCGATGCAGCTGACGAAGTCTGCAGGCAAGGGGCTCGACCGCGATAGCAAACAAGAGGGGAGATAATGGGCACCCCTGACGCGTACCTCTGGTGATGGCAATGGAGTGCGAAAGGCGACCGTTGATGAGGACCTTCGCCGTCTGTTGTGTTTAGAGTAGTTGGACCCAGGAGATGAAGAGTTTTGGGAATCCCATGTTCGCCAGGACTGAAAATAAGTAAGGCCATTCAACCGAGTCGAATGCCTTGGTGGCATCTAGGAAGACAGCTGCTACTGGCAAGTCAGAGTGAACCGTGCGAAGCAGAGAGAACAAGGTGCGTAGGTTATGAGAGGTAGACCGACCCGAAACAAATCCAGATTGATCAGGCAATACAATCCTGGTCATAAGAAGGGAAAGCCGATTGGCTAGAACCTTCGCGAGGATCTTGACATCGCAATTTAAGAGGGAAAGTGGGCAGTAAGAATTACAAGACCTAGGATCCTTGCCCGGTTTCAAGAGCGAGGTAATGACTACCTCCCGCATGGAGCTAGGGAGGATGCCATCGTCAAGCGACTCCTCATAGACCTCTCGGAGGACAGGGGTCATGATGTCTATGTAAGCTTTATAGAATTCGGCGGGGATGCCATCCAGTCCAGGCGCCTTACCATTCTTCAGTGACATGATGGCCTCGCGGATCTCATCCAGCTCGAAGGGGGCTGCTAGAAAGGCTCTGTCGCCATCGCTGAGCCAGCAAAGTGCTACATCGCTGTATATCGGCTGTAGTGTCAGTGGTGTAAAATGTATGGTAGTGAGAAGTAAAGGCATCGAGCAGTGCATCTGAGTCCCTGATTGTGTACCCCTGATCGTCAGTGAGTTCCAGGATGGTGTTGTGGTCACGTGGGGCATGCATTAGTACCGAAAGCGCCCTCCCCGGTCTGTCTCCCTCGCAATACTTTCTAGCCTGCCAATGTTTCCCCCGAAATTTTGTTTCCCTATTAGCCTCCTCCTCATATTTTGACAATTTGTCTCTGAACTCTTCATGTATGTCAGGACTGTCGTTTTCCACCATTCGAAGTTCCAGAGCTCTGTTCCCTGTGCAATGTATGAATAGTGTTCTGTATGTCCCGCAGAACCCCAAAACTTTTGGATATGCAGTACCCTCTTACGGTGACTTTGAAGGCCTCCCAGATATGTTCGACCGAGTCTACTGACCCTTTGTTCCTGGGTAAGAAAGCAGCAATTTCCTCTCCCAGCTCGACTCGGAACAAGTTATCTAATAGTGCTGCTGGTTGTAATCTCCATTGCGGCCTAGGGCTATCCCATCCAGGAATGCGTGTATGCATCAAGACAGGGCTATGGTCAGAATATGTTCTTGGCAAATGTGTAACTCCCAGAACCCGCAAAGTGATCTCTTTGGTGATGAGGAAGTAATCCAATCGTGCCCATGTGCCCGTCTGCGAGGTAAAGTGTGTGCCCTCCCTCCCGTTAGGGTGTAGGCATCGCCATATGTCCACCAGTCTGCCCTCAGTGATGACGCCCTCCAATGCTTCTCTAGCCCTGGGTTTATAGTGGCTCGCTCCGTCCGCTCTATCTAATTGTGGTATCAATGCCAAATCCCCCCCAGATAACATGGCGGGATCCTACGTCCGTGATTTTGCCCCAGAGTGTAGTAAATAAAGCGGGCATGTCTAGGTTAGGAGCATAGCAAATAATGAGTGTAAATGTGTCGCGGCCCAGTCGCCCCCATAGTAGGGCGTAGCGTCCTTCACTGTCTATCAAGTCTCCACACTTTTGGAACGGCATTGCGCGTCTTAGGAGGATGGTAACTCCCCTCGCGTATGTGGAATAAGAGGAGAATATACGAACTCCAGCCCATTTACTTGCAAAGGTGGCCCGCACTTGCGGTGACAAATGAGTTTCCTATAACATGGCAACATGAACATGGTGTCTGCTGAGATAAGCAATCACATTTCGACATTTTTTGGCATTGTTAAGCCCTCTAACATTCCATGACATGCAATTCAGTTGTACATGAGATCCTAAGACCGCCATAGGCAGCGAAGCATCAATTTATCCCATCTTGTTATTAAAAATGCAGCAGTTTCTGCTCCAACCAGGCGATACAGTTTACCATAGCATTTTGTGACTCGATCATCCACTCCGTGTGTAAAATGTCCCTCCCCGAACCGGCCCATCCCCCTTCCCACTACAGCATCCCAATCATGCCAGTAGCCGCCTTTTCCCCTCCCCCCTCTTCCTCCCCCTCCCTCCCCTCAACTTCAACATCTTAACATTTTGCATGGGGAACACCCGTGAGGGAAACAACATCAAGGGCGCACAGCCACTTCTCCCGCCAATGGCCTCCCATACTGTGCCGCCCTCGGTGGAGGCTAGGGCAGGGATAGTGGTTCTTGGAGTACATTACCACTGGAGAGATCAGGCAGTTCTGTTCTGCAGCGTGAAGTCTAAGCCCTCCGCGTTCCCGAAGCAAGGGCCAGGAATAGTAGTTCAAAGTGACAAAGAGTCTGGTCCAGCCGAGTTCATGTGATCAATGTTCATCCGCTGCCGAGGATGAGTCTTCATCTTCCGGGTCCGCCTCAGCATTACGGCCACCCCTCCGGGCCTTGGGAATAGTCTTAAAAAAGTCTTCAGCTTTTTGGGGATTTGAGAAAAAATGATGCTTCCCCTGGTGTGTGGCTCGTAGCTTCGCCGGGTAGAGTAGGGCATAGTCCAGCTGGGCCTCCCGCAGTTTCTTCTTCACAGGAATGAACTTACGTCTCTCTTCTTGTACTAGAGGGGTGAAGTCAGGATATATGGAGAACGTAATACCATTGTATTGCAGGGTTTGTTGAGTCCGGGCTGCTCTCAGCGCGACATCTCGGTTGCGATAGTTCAATAATTTGGCAATGATCGGCCTAGACAGCAATCCGGGCTTGGGGACAGGAGCCAATGATCTGTGCGCCCTCTCGATAATGAATTGAGGCGAAAACGCATCCTCCCCTATCGATCCTTTGAGGAGCTTCTCAACATAGAGTTCCATTTTGCCCGTGTCTGTAGATTCCGGAATACCCGTGACGCGTATGTTGTTGCGTCGGCTACGGGCTTCCAAGTCTTCGTTCTTAGCTGCTATGAGTCGGAGCAGGTTGTCAATGCGGGCCAATTGTGTTGTGTGGGATGAGGTGATATCGTCATTATCTGAAATTCGCTGTTCCATTGACGTTATCCGTTCTTCATGACGGTCTACCTTATGAACCAGGGCGTCCAGCCTAGATGTCATCCCGTCCACTTTTTCCACTACAGTGGCGAACCCCTGCCTCATCTCTTGGAACAGGTGGTGCAAGTCAAGTTCCTTGGTGGGAGAAGCAATGACTGTCGAGTTGGTATCACTGGGCCCTGGTTTAGTGGGCACCGATTTCGTACCTCTTTTAGCGCCGTCAAAGCTTATTTTTGTCTGGCGGTTTTCAGGGCGCACCATCTTGGTCTCTGATCGTGTTCTCTCCGTCACCTCGTGTTCCACCACTGCGGCCTCGCTAGGCTCCAAGTGCGGGGTGGTATAGCGACAACAGCAGGCACTTTCCGAGGCAGATGTCCTCTCACCTATGCACTCAGCGTTGTTTGATGTCGGAAGCGTTCCCCACGGCGATCGAGAGCTGCACCATGGGGGGCACGAACTACCAGCCGTCGCATGCGTCGCTAAAACGTGCAGAGGATAGGCACAGGCGGTCGTTAACAGTGGTTTTTGTCCATAGGTACGCTGTATGCAGGTTGCTCTGATCCCAGTAATACTATGTGATAGCACAAGCTACGAGTCCATGGCAATGAAACATTGACGTAGCTAGAAGCGTGTAGTCAGGTCAGCGGTAGGCTCTGCAAACTAGCTGGCACGAAAAATGTGGTCCGCACACAAATCAACCCCAATCTCAGAAGGCCGCAGCAGGGGGCCTCTGCAGCAACCAGAGTCTAGGGTGGCCGGCGGATCATCAATTGTCCAAGGGCCCATGTATATGCGAAGGGTCAGAAAACATGTAGGCCCGGTAACTTGACGAAGTCACTTGCAGCTAGGGTTCCGGGGGATCACATCTCCACTCCACCCCGACCGCCGGCCAGTCATCGAAAATGAAGTGGTCGCTACCAAATTCAGGCACTCCTCACCTGTTGCAGCGCAGCGGTAGGTGCTGCAGATGTCCGACACCGCCCGGCGTCAACGGGAGTCGTGGCGGCAGCTGCAGCGCTTCCTCCAAGGGCCGCCCCACCTCCCGGGCCGTGTAGGGATGGAGGAAGCGCCTCCCAGGGGTTGAGCCCGCCGACAAAGGGCCGAGGACACGGGACAAGCCCGCGTGAGCAGCAAGCAGTTCTCGGCGATGTCCGCAGCCCGGCCCGGCGAAAGGGACCAGAGCCAGGCACGTCTCGGGTGCCGAGACCAGGGGCGCGGATTGGGCCTGCCGCCTCGTGGCAAGCACCGGCCTCGTGTAGTCCTCCGCAGCCGACCTCCTTAACGCGCAGCCTCCGAGGGCACCACCGGCTGATTTTCCAACGCTGCTTGCGACGGCCCAGATGTCGCCAGCGGCCAAAGCTTCGGGTTGAGTGTAGAGGGCGACCTACTGCATCAGATGGTAGGTAACATTGATGTTTTACTCGCCTGTGGCAAGGGATATTTGAAGGATAATGGGCCAAGGAGCAGGAGCTACTCAGTTAGGCAGCCATTCCACGTGCGCGCCCTCTAGCGCCCCAACTGGAGAGATGTAATTGACTGAAAGAATGTGTACCTCTTGGCCTTTCTTCGTGCAAAGTCTTCTGTTAAAGCTTTCACATTTATTTATTTTTTTGCTCGATCGCTCTCAATGCTTAAAGTTGCAAGCTCAACAGCCTTTCCTGCGTCATTGTGCTTCAGAGATAGTTATTGATTTATTTAAGTTTGAAAATTACCTTTCTGTACTGGCTACACTAACTGGAATTGTTAGAAAAAGTTTCAGTGCTGTTGCAACATCTAAAACACTGGGCAGAATTGCATGGTTTCTCAAAAATAAAAGGTTAGCCAGATCCTTTATTGTGCCACCTGAGAAGTTTTATTTGTTCTTTCAACACTGCCTTGAAAGCGATGAGTTGTTGTGGAAACTCTAGGAGCAAGCCTTTTTCATAATGAGCTGCCAGGGTCATGGCTGCTTCAAACAACTCCTCCTCACTAGCTCTGAGGATTTCTGAAGGCATCATGAAATGAAAGCATTGGATTATGGTGTTCATACCAGCAAAACAAGTTTTTATCGGATTTACAACAATATCTATGTTAGCATAAAACACAGACACCTTAAAATTGTCTTCAGGATTGCACAGCCTTTGGTCTTCAGAGTTCATCAAAGTGCTTTTTTTTGCGTTGTGGTCGTTTTTGTGTTAAATGCATTTGAATTCCCCATGCAGCTGCAAGTAAAGATGCTGAGCTTTTAACATCTTCAAAATGTTCTCTGAAACTGGCAAATGTATTCGCTGCACTACTTAACATATTTGATGCTTGTAAAAGGTTCAGATCTTTAGACTGAAGCAGTTTGGACACAATATTTATTGTCTCCAGCACTTTGGACTGGATTACAACCATTACCACAAACTCAAAAGTCTCCATGCACTTCCTAAGACCCTGAGCTTCTGTGTGTTCCTCAACCTTTTTAGACTGCAGTAAAATGGTAGTAAGTGCTTTCATGATGTCCATAACACTATAGCGTAGAGCATGGAGAGCATCATGTCTGGATGCCCACTGTGTTGGACAGAGTCTCTTCAGTGTTGGCTTTGAATGAGTTGTGCTCTCTTTTGTAATTGTAAGAAGTTCCCACAGTTTGATGCTTTGGCTGAAAAATAAATACACTTTCTGTATAATGTCATAAAATTCTGCAATTTCAGGAATGTGCATGCAGGCATCATTCAACACTAAGTTTAGATTATGAGCTGCACAGTGTGCATAGACTGCATGGGGTTCTTTCTGTCTCATTGTGGTGGAACCATCATATCCCTGACCTCTACATTTATTAAGCATTAGGCCTTTGTCCTCTATAAGGTTTACAAGTTCTGTTGCTATCCCCTCAGCACTTTGGTCTGTAATTTTATAGAAACCAGCAAAGCTTTCATTAATTTTGATTTCAGTTGGAATTTCCTCAGTATTAAGGCACAGTGTCACATATTGTATAACCAGGCTTAATTGGTCTTCTTTTTTAATGTCCTGCGTTGTGTCCATTATAACAGAGTAAAATGGTGCATTTTTTATTTCACTTACTATCTCATTTTGCACTTTATTTGAAAGCATTTCAATCAGCTCATTTTGAATAGCAGGACTCAAGTATTTAACTCTACTCTCTGTTGTAATCAGATGGTTTAAAACAGGATCATATTTGGCCAAAAGTTGAATGACTGCCAGAACGTTCCCACTATCTTTTTCTTTCAGTTTTTCTCTATGTCCTCTGAAAGGTAAATTGCAAGTTGACAACAGAAGTGTAACGGCGGTGGTAATGGCCACCTAACCTGATCCCTGCTGCGTAGGAGAGTGCCTTATGCCGCCATAGGAGTGATCCGCCGAAGTCACTGGGCAATATTCACTGGATCCGGTTTTCCGACACCTAGGAGCACACTCGGTGTGCAGTAGCGGAAAAAATCAGCTCCCTGCGGCCCATGCAAGCCTGTAGAGGTGCACCGGAGCCGCTACCAGGGACCTGCCCGAGACCTGCCCGCCGCTCCCAAATGAGCCGTGGGAGCCGCTGATGACACCAGAGGTGAGCCGGTAGCTGCGCAGCCCGCCACGAACCTGCCGCCTGTGTCCCGCTGCCTATTCACTCGGTTTCTTACCGATCTTCACTTATACAAAGACCCTCCTGGCCCTGCCTCTGTCCCTAAGATGGCGGCCCGCTTCACCCATTTCCACTGCTAATTGCGTTAGAGGACACCGAGTGAGTGAATCTGCCATCCACAGCGCCACCGCCAGCTACATGGCTCAAGAAGGGGGCTACAATGGAGCGACCCACAGCAATTGTGTAATTTCTGACGCCCATAACCTACGCTGGTCGGTCCTTCAGGAGAGCCTTGCCTGACTCTAAAATGACGGCGGCTGGGACTGAATTTCGGCGCGAAAATCACTGAAAATGCAGCATAAACCCTCCAAACATGCCTGAAAACTCCTAGAAGGCATAACTTGAGACACCAATGTTGCCTACACTACCATTAGATCCACCAGAAGTCACAGGATGCACATCAACCCAACGATGATGTTAAGCTGATACACACACTGTAGCCTCAATCCAGGGTCCCTACATCACTGCCTTAAAGAGCATATCAGCCGCACCTGTTTGCTCCAGTATTCCTGAGAACCCCTTGCTGCCGCCAAGCCATATTTCACCCAGTATGTTACTGCTCCAGGGCACTCTGGAAAGTCTCAAGGGACACCAAGTGACACCAAGACTCAAGCCTCATGTGACGTCAAGTAACCAAGTCACGCAAAGTCTCAAGTGACACCAAGCCACGCTAAGTCCCAAGTGACACCAAGCCACGCTAACTCTGTCTAAGGAGCGACACCACGACAGCAGCGGAGAGACGGTTAGCCTCTTGCTAATCCTTGCGGCATGTAATAGCAATACCCCATAGGTGACGCAACTCTTGGGGCGCCCACCCTACATCCAACTCACGTCACCATCACCGGGGAAAGGGCCTGCATTCGATCCCTGCTTCAACCTACCTGCTTCCACTGGAACTGGAACTGTCCCTACTGTCAAGCTGGAAGATCTTCGCTCCACCGTTAGCCCGCTAAAGAAACTCAACAAGATGGCAGAGAGAGACGACAAAAAGAACAACAAGAAGGTGAGACCGGAAGCGTCCCTGTCAGATTCACCTATCAAGGCAAGAGCGGACCTTAATAGTACCCTGGATATGATATAAAAAAACTGGCGGAGGTGCACGATCTTGCAAAATCGACAAAAAGCAACACAGATACCATGCAGCTTGAACTTACTGCGATAAGGGCAGACATGAACTTGGTCTACAAGAGCTTAGACGAAGCAGAGCAAAGAATAAGCGACGTTGAAGACAAAACCAACCTCTCGGCCAAAACTATTTCTCAGCTTCAAAGATCAACAGACTCCCTCAGATGCCAGAATGCAGATTTGGAAGATAGAAATAGGAGGGGTAACGTTCGCATCTTTGGAGTTCCGGAGAATGTGGAGAAGGATGCTGATTCCTGCGTAGCTTTCTTGGAGGCTTGGATCCCTTTAGTGACAGGTATTTCGTTCAACCATAAGTTTGAGCTTGACCGAGCTCACAGAGTCCCAACCTTCATCTCTCATGGATACAAAGGCCCTCGACCTCTGATCTGCAAACCACTGCGATTCCAGCACACTGAAGCTATCTTGCAATTCGCTAGACATAACCACTCCGTCACCTGAGGAGGCCACAAAATCACCTTCACTCAAGACTACTCGAAGGACACGATGGAGGTCAGGAAAGGCTTCCTAGCCCAAAGGGAAAAACAAAGGTCAAAAGGTATACAGTTCTCCTTTGCAGGCCCGGCGAAATTTAAAATTTCCTATTTTCCCTATAGGCCCTGCGCATTGGAATAACATAAACAGCAGTTTAGACATAGGACTGAGGTCTTCTAGGTCTCTACTGACTATGTTAGACTTAATTTAGGTTTGCGCCAGCTAGCTCAGAGGTCACTGGAAACTTTCTTGACTGAATAGGAAGTGGTCAGCTTTCCTGGCTCAGACAAGAAGGGATTCAGCTTCCGACAACCGCATAAACATGACAACTTTGCTTCCTCAGAATAAGAGTCAATCTCTAGAGTCGTGTGAAACAATAGACAGCTATTTCACTCAGTCAGTTGTGCATATTTAATTTCACCAGGGTGCAGAGAATAGAGAGACGGGCGTTTTCAATAAAAGGTATTATTTATTGAACGGTCTTCCTTCTCATGCAAGAGAAATGAATTGCCACAATTGCAATAATTATTGTGAAGTAAAGTACGTACAGTAAAAGGAGTATTATGAAATAATACTGAAAAAGCATTGATATGGTTTCTTAGCCATAGGACACTTTAAAATGGATAAAACATATATACATATATACATAGGCTAACGTGCTCAACTGGTGCTTCTAAAATACGCCTACCCTGGTGTACCTGACCTAAGCCTAATACGTGGGAAGGAGTAAGTAAGTAGCAGTTTAAGTTAAGTAGGTTTGTTGCCAAGGATCTGTTCAAGAATTCTCTCTAAGGGTTTAGTCAGCACTGTACCTTGGGAATACAATGTAGGAGGTCTGGTATCTCCCTCTCAGGACTCGATATTCCAGTCACCCACAAGGGTAGGCTGGAAACGCCGGAGCTGGATTTTCTCGCAGGAAAAAAGACAGCGTCTTTCTCAGCGCGTCAAAGAGGAGGGGCAGCGTCCGTGGGCTTCTCGCTTCTGCTGGGCTCTCGGAAAGTAGATTAGCTGCTCTGCTCCAGAATCACCACCGCGTGTTTGCTTAAGGCAATGTTGGTATATTTATACCTGAAAGGTGCCGAGTTTGATGTAAGGTTTGGACATAAGACGTCAATAAAGATGTCACTAAGAACTGGCCATTCTTACAGTGCTCATAGGAGTTCTATTACAAATCAAAACAAAGCAAGCGGGGCTTTCCCAGGTTGCTGGGGGTTTGGTGGGTCGAAAGAACTCTGTGTGCTCTCTAGGAATCCACTGAAGTAGCTTTTGCCGAGCCTTGGACTGCATATAGTCATATGCTGGGAGAAAATTCTTGGACTGTTTCAGTATGCCGTATGACTTATGCCTTTTGTACTCTTGTTTTGCTTTTTTGTGTGTTCTTTTATTTGCAACAGTACAGTTCTCTAACAAACAGAAATGCCTATGGTTGATTGTTGGCCACATGCTTATCCAGCCCTTTTCTGACCTACACAAACCTTATCGCAGAGCCAGACCAGATCTCGAAGCCAAAAATGCGGTAACTCTTACCACAGTAGGTTTATCAATCCACAGGCGACACCCTGCAGCTTCATGACCCACACCAAGTCTTTATCGGAAGGCCTTGACATTGTCTCCCTAAATGTCAAAGGGCTCAATCATCCGGTTAAACGGAGGAAAGTCCTAGAATATCTAGCCAAATCCAAGGGCAACATTTTCCTTCTCCAGGAGACCAAACTGTCTAACGAGGACGCTGAATTTATCAAACAACACTGGATTTCACACACTTTATGCTCCTCGGCCGTACACAAAAAGAGAGGGGTCCTTACACTTATTGCAAAAAAATCCAATATTTCCTTAGTATCCCATACTCAGGATACCGATGGTAGATTAGTCATGGCACATCTTCTAAAGAACGATGATCACTTCTCCAGTATTAGGGTGTCTTTCATAGATTCACATGCTTGAATATCCCCCGTCGTCGGAGTGGGAGTCCCACGGTAAATAAAATAGCAATAATATACTATATACATATATATATGTAACCTGAAATATGTACTAGAAATAAGGCATAACAAGCCTACACATATTTGTACATAGGAATGCATGGAAAAGGAAAAAACCATTTGCAGTCTATCATTGTCATTATGTTGGTCCAAACCACAGCCAATCAGGCGCCAGCAACCCTCTAGAACCTTCTCCTCAGAGCTCAGCACAGATTTTCTACCGCACGTCGTGTGAAGGTAGTCTCCCTGAGCTCTGCTCAGTTTTCTTCAATTTTCTTCAAATTTTCTTCAATTTTTTCTTCTTTAAATCACAGTTTTGTAATGACTTACATGAAGTCTTCCTTCAGATCCTGTGTCACTTGTGGTAAGCTGAGCCCTTTTTCCTGTGAACCCTCATGAAGAGTATATGACTCTGACATGGTAAGGGGAGAAGGGGTTGTTCTTGTGCTTCGACTGTACCCCCCTTCTGATGTGGGAGGATGTTTTTGTTTGTCCTGCACTGTAAGATTTGAGGTGATGCTTCTCCTCTACTTCATCAGTTGAAGTAACATCACAATTAAGGGGGTCTCTGGCCTTCTTTGAGTCTGCCTCCCACATCTACGCCCACGAGATTTACTCTCAGGCGTCTAGACTCACTCTGCGCACTTTTCTACATGAAAATGTGCCAGCTTGTCGACGATACGGTCAATGTACCCTCTGACGACAATCTCTGCCGTCACTGTTGCTCTGCAACGACTACGCCTCCAGGCATGCGTCGACGACAATGATGACAGTGCCCTCGTGTAGTCTACAGTCTCGTCGACGGTGGCCTCGTCGACGGTGGCCTCGTCGACGGTAGGCTCGTTGACGGTAGGCTCGTCGACGGTAGGCTCGTCGACGGTAGGCTCGTCGACGGTGAGCTCTGTAGACGGTGAGCTCTGTAGACGGTGAGCTCCATAGACGATGAGCTCCGTAGATGATGAGCTCCATAGACGATGAGCTCCGTAGATCGTGAGCTCCGTAGACGGTGAGCTCCGTAGACGGTGGACTCCGTAGACGGTGGACTCCGTAGACGGTGGACTCCGTAGACGGTGGACTCCGTAGAGGGTGGACTCCGTAGACGGTGGACTCCGTAGACGGTGGACTCCGTAGACGGTGAGCTCCGTAGACGGTGAGCTCCGTAGACGGTGGGCTCCGCAGATGGTGGGCTCCGCAGACGGTGGGCTCCACAGACGGTGAGGTCCGTAGACGGTGAGCTCCGTAGACGGTGAGCTCCGTAGACGGAGAGCTCCGTAGACGGAGAGCTCCGTAGACGGTGAGCTCCGTAGACGATGAGCTCTGTAGACGATGAGCTCTGTAGACGATGAGCTCTGTAGACGATGAGCTCCGTAGACGGAGAGCTCCGTAGACAGAGAGCTCCGTAGACGGTGAGCTCCGTAGACGGTGAGCTCCGTAGACGATGAGCTCTGTAGACGATGAGCTCCGTAGACGGTGGGCTCCGTAGACGGTGGGCTCCGTAGACGGTGGGCTCCGTAGACGGTGGGCTCCGTAGACGGTGAGCTCTGTAGACGGTGAGCTCTGTAGACGGTGAGCTCTGTAGACGGTGAGCTTCGTCAACATTCAGCTTCGACGACAGTTGGCTTCGTTGACGGATGACCCTGTCAACTGTTGGATTCGTCGACGGTTGAGTCCGTTGACAGTTGGTTTCACACACTGTTGACTTTTATGCACAATGTTTTTCGGTAGACGATTTATCTCGTCGACTGCAGCTTTCTGCTACATCTACGTGATGGTGTGATGGCTTTTTACTCCTGCCATTATTCTTCTTGGACAGCACATAGCTGTATGAGCATGTTTTTTCTTCAGATCAGAAATATGTATTTCTGACAGCAAGACTGCCACGGCCTGTACCATGGCAGGATTACGTCTTCTCTTATAACTGGAGTTCTATTGCAGGAACCCTCAACAAATCACCTCCGGTGAATATTGGAGGTTTCCCCTCCTTATGAAGAAAGCGACTAATCGTTTTCCCTTTTTCCCCTCGTCCTGGGGTAACTACAGAAACAAGTTCGTTCAGTTCCTATCATACACTGTATTTAGCAAGAAAGTGTTATACTCATACAGAGGCCATACTCTGTGCCGGCGGTTTGTTTTCCACGCCTCAACAAGAAATGTGAAGCTCCCCACTATTCAGCCTACCCTGACTCAGTCATTACTCAGGCGGCACAGCGATTATCTTGCAAGCCAGATGTGCTCTGACATGTTGGAGCCAGTAGAACGTATTCCAGAATCCTTCAAGCCTCACGCTTTGAAGATCCTGCAGGAGAGAGAGAGAAGTGCATAAAAAATGATACACTGTGAAGCGGACATTGCGTGTACCGGTTTTTTTCCACAGCTCGCTGTAGGGGCAGTCTGGCAAAGCAAGAAGAAGACAAAACCTCTAGGGGGGGCCTATATTTCTTTCAACATTGAATATATCCCAATGATTAATAAAAGAGATGCCAAAGAGAGATCCTTGAAGTGTTATTTAAACATGAAAAATTTTTATTTGACTATTTTGTCATTTTTTAAAAAAGGGTTTTAGAGACTCTTATATATAAATACATTTCATTATCACTGTGCAAATCAACATTTATACATGCATTTGGTGATAATCCTATCATTCAAAAATGCCCTCTAATAGCAGTTGATCCTATTGATCACGAACACAAAATCACACATTAATTATACAGTGTCAATAAAGAATAAAAGACAAACCTAACAACATGAACAACTAAGCAAAATTGTACAAGACATTGAGTGACACAAGTGATAGCTCTAAGGTGTACTTAAGAGGGTACGTATAGGAACCTAGATGGGGTGGTTCTGTTGGTTATGATGTAGTTGACCAAATCGTATCCAGGACAAAAGATGTTGGGCCGACGTACGTTTCGGTGAAAGTCACCTTCCTCAGGGCCAAAGACAAAAAACTTACAAACAAGTGATACAAATTCTTAAAAATATGAGGGCAACATACAGAAAATTTCTGAAAAACAGAGAATAAGAGAAATTTGAGTGTCAATCTCTTTTGCTTTTTACATTTTTACAGCTTAGATTTAATCTATGGCATCATGTATACATGCATATCTACTTTACAAATTTCAAGAGTTTAATAATAGCTCATAGCTAATTGGACATCTAGCTGAGTATAGATCAGGTAGACCAAGAACGTTGAGAGTCCACAAGGTGAGGAGATAGAGAGAAGTTCAAAGAGATGAGCCCAGTGGATCTAGTTCACTGAAAGTGGTGACTGGCAAAGTGCCTGGAGCATGCAGTGATGGTGTACTGTTACCCCAATTTGTGAGAAAAAGAGGGTTTTTACCTATGATATTACAGAATCTGCACATGTGGGTATATGAGATTCTGGCTGGACTCTTTGAAACATGTGCTGAAAAATAGGATACAGAGGATTTCTGTAGGTTTATAGTACATGGGAAGGTTATATTTATAATGCCAATGTTATTGGTTTTCAGTTACCTCTAAGAGCGAGGCAAATGCCTATGCGTTTCCTTATTTTTTGGGCCCCCCGGGGGACTTCTTGTAGGTAGACTGGTAGTTTTTGTATGAATACAAATATGGGGGTGAGCTATAGGTTGGAACAAAGCTCAAGAAAGAGTTTGTGACTGATGATGGTTACATTACCTGTTTATGAGTACACGATGTATTAGCGGTTAGAACTTTAGTTTTTCGGGTATAAGGGCGCCATAATCTATATGATGGAATAATCATACATTTAGGTAATGATCTGAAAGTTTTTGTGATTAAAGCTGCACAGCACGCAATGTTAATGTTAGTTGTTCCATAAGAGAGACTGCTCTAAATTCGAACGTAAAAACATCTACAATGAAATCGCGCCGTTCTTTGAGAACATAAGCAGCTGGCACAGATTTATAGATGATGTGTTTTTTATCTGGTCAGGGACAGAAGATCTCCTAAAGGAATTCATGGAATGGCTAAATTTAGCCGACAAAAATCTGAAATTTACCCACAACTTCTCCCCGGACCAAGTGGAATTCTTGGACATATGGGTGCGACATACAGATGGCAAACTGACAGTCGATTTATATCGTAAACCCACAGCAAAAAACACCATCCTAGAACATGGCAGTTACCATCCCAACTGCCAAAAGGACTCTATACCGTTTGGTGAGTTCTTGCGAATAAAAAGAAACTGCACATCTATGAAAGATTTTATGATTCACGCCAACAAACTCACGGAACGTCTATTAGCAAGAGGATACCCAAAACGTCTAGTGCGTAGCACTATGAAAAGAGCGAAATATTACAACAGAGATGTCCTTCTGAACCCAACTCCGAAATCTCAGGACCAGAAATTGGTCTGCGTACTGAATCATTCTACTATCAACAACAAAATAAGGAAGGTCATCCACAACAACTGGAAGATACTGAATACGAATGATCAAGAAAGCAGACTAAGCAAACCTATTTTGGCATTCAGAAGAAACCAAAATCTCCGCGACAAGCTGGTACATAGCAGGTGGAAAGGCCTGACAAGAGACAAACAGCAAACCATGGATGGAAATCCTTTGCCAAAAGGTAATCACAGATGTGGCAACTGTCACGCATGTGACCAAGTAATCCCAGGCGAAAAATGGACCTATGGACACAAGCAAGGACATCTAAAAGAAATGACAAACTGCAGAACCAAAAACGTTATGTATCTGATTATATGCCCGTGCGGCATAGGATATATAGGAGAAACATCACGTGAATTCCGTATTATACTCTCGGAACACAAATCTGCAATTAGAACTCAAAAGACCAATGCCCCAATGGTGTCCCACTTTGTCCAATATGACCACGATGAAAAAGACCTGCGATGGCAAATACTAGAGCGCGTTCACGCACCTCCAGGCAAAGATCCATCAATTTATCGCAAAAAACGCGAAACCTTTTGGATACATTATCTAGATACAGTCCGTTTTGGGCACAATGAAGAGATCTCGTGGATAGTTACACTTTGAAACTATGGCCATATCTGTAATTAACATCCCGGCCATACAACAATGGTTTCGTAGTTATCTTTATCTGACTCCAGCTCGAGGGATGCCGCAAACTTCCACAAATATAAGATATCCTGTGCGACACTACATGTAAATCGTGTCGAGATCTGCCATATTCCGGTACCCTGCCCTCTAATCCTTGTCACATTGAAGTGCTGACGTCTTTGCTTCAACTAATCTCTGTCGTTTTTTGTACATAGTGTATAATTCCCTTACACCCTTCTCCGTTACAAGATGGATGCCATAGAGCATACAATCCCAGCTTAAGTCCTTTCACTATGTTTTTCCTCATAACATAGTATCAGTCCTATATTCATGTCTACGACGTCCCACCTGGTTTGAGTTGTTGCACTATATTTAAAACACCACACATGCCTGTCTCTGCTTCATAGCGGAACTATTTCCACAGAACCCCCGGTCGTGGCAGTAGCATCCTAAGAGGAAGGTAAGAATCGCCTCTCTAACGCGTTCTGTTCTAGCATTCTACTGTATCACACTGTTTGCGCGCCCTTTGTTAGTTTTAAATTGCACTATCTGCGTGTTTTAAATTACTTTCCCCGCTGGTATTCTAGGCTTTGCTCAAATAGTCTCCACGTATTTCTGACCGCCTTGTCTCATTAACCCTAGACACGGTCACTCGAACTACCGACGCAAAGCCGTACCTTCGACAGAGCTGCCTGAGAGAAAATTACGCTACCAAACAGGTACGATGAACCGCCCGCAATCCCTAGCTAGCATAATATAATAATGCCGCTTTAACTTAATAAACCACAGCCAGAAGCTACAATGATGTTTTAATGTTTTACTGTGACGCGGAAACTTCTTTAACAAGCGCTTAGACCCGCCTCTACGATACTAGCAGGAATTTAAATATCGCAAGTGCGTTTCACCGCCAAGTGTAACATTCAACTTTACAAGCTATAGCCACAATCGTAAGCGATGCTACAATGTTTCACTGCGCAGCGGAAATCGCCATAGTTAGCGCTCAGCCTCGCTTTCTTGAAACCAGCAGCATTTAACTCCGTAGGCGCTCCGTCACCAAGTATCCCCGCTTTAGAGCAGTCTCTATTATGGAACAACTAACATTAACATTGCGTGCTGTGCAGCTTTAATCACAAAAACTTTCAGATCATTACCTAAATGTATGATTATTCCATCATATAGATTAAGTCGCCCTTATACCCGAAAAACTAAAGTTCTAACCGCTAATACATCGTGTACTCATAAACAGGTAATGTAACCATCATCAGTCACAAACTCTTTCTTGAGCTTTGTTCCAACCTATAGCTCACCCCCATATTTGTATTCATACAGAAACTACCAGTCTACCTACAAGAAGTCCCCCGGGGGGCCCAAAAAATAAGGAAACGCATAGGCATTTGCCTCGCTCTTAGAGGTAACTGAAAACCAATAACATTGGCATTATAAATATAACCTTCCCATGTACTATAAACCTACAGAAATCCTCTGTATCCTATTTTTCAGCACATGTTTCAAAGAGTCCAGCCAGAATCTCATATACCCACATGTGCAGATTCTCTAATATCATAGGTAAAAACCCTCTTTTTCTCACAAATTGGGGTAACAGTACACCATCACTGCATGCTCCAGGCACTTTGCCAGTCACCACTTTCAGTGAACTAGATCCACTGGGCTCATTTCTTTGAACTTCTCTCTATCTCCTCACCTTGTGGACTCTCAACGTTCTTGGTCTACCTGATCTATACTCAGCTAGATGTCCAATTAGCTATGAGCTATTATTAAACTCTTGAAATTTGTAAAGTAGATATGCATGTATACATGATGCCATAGATTAAATCTAAGCTGTAAAAATGTAAAAAGCAAAAGAGATTGACACTCAAATTTCTTTTATTCTCTGTTTTTCAGAAATTTTCTGTATGTTGCCCTCATATTTTTAAGAATTTGTATCACTTGTTTGTAAGTTTTTTGTCTTTGGCCCTGAGGAAGGTGACTTTCACCGAAACGTACGTCGGCCCAACATCTTTTGTCCTGGATACGATTTGGTCAACTACATCATAACCAACAGAACCACCCCATCTAGGTTCCTATACGTACCCTCTTAAGTACACCTTAGAGCTATCACTTGTGTCACTCAATGTCTTGTACAATTTTGCTTAGTTGTTCATGTTGTTAGGTTTGTCTTTTATTCTTTATTGACACTGTATAATTAATGTGTGATTTTGTGTTCGTGATCAATAGGATCAACTGCTATTAGAGGGCATTTTTGAATGATAGGATTATCACCAAATGCATGTATAAATGTTGATTTGCACAGTGATAATGAAATGTATTTATATATAAGAGTCTCTAAAACCCTTTTTTTAAAAATGACAAAATAGTCAAATAAAATTTTTTCATGTTTAAATAACACTTCAAGGATCTCTCTTTGGCATCTCTTTTATTAATCATTGGGATATATTCAATGTTGAAAGAAATATAGGCCCCCCTAGAGGTTTTGTCTTCTTCTTGCTTGGTCTGTCTCCCTCCTCTGGGCCTTAAAATATTTGGGAGAACTCTCTCTTCTTATATGGGGCAGTCTGGCAAAGACAATTTTGCTTCAATGTTACGTCTTTCGCAGGGAGTTTCAGACTTCAATCCTTCACTTGTTATATTGATTGAGGATCCCTTCTGGCCAGCATGTTGATGAGGCACAGCAGACCATCTTAAAGGACACAGATACTACCCGCACCTTCGAGATATGGAATGACAGCTTTTTTGTGGTGCAGAGAACGTAGCTCCACGTCCTTTGTTTCAAGGGAGTTCCATCCAGTATTGGCTCCTGCAATCAGAACCAACTGCGTTTTGCAAATCAAACGCAGTCATATAGGCACAGTACCAACAGGTCCTACATAGACAATCATCGTACAGCCGAGGCAACTCTTCTAGAAACAATGGATTACCTGGAACACACCTTTGTCTCCCTCTTTCTACACCTCAAAAGGGACCTCCACCTTCTCTTCTACGGGTGTCATTTGCGCAAGTGTCTATATGGATACAATCAGGGACCGTCGGAGTG
This sequence comes from Lissotriton vulgaris, assembly GCF_964263255.1. Lineage (NCBI taxonomy): Eukaryota > Metazoa > Chordata > Amphibia > Caudata > Salamandridae > Lissotriton > Lissotriton vulgaris. The sequence continues at coordinate 426,279,644 of NC_141689.1, forward strand.
GTTTCGAATCTCCAACAGCGTTAGGGTTTACTCTCAGTTCCTGATCAACAAGCAAATGAGTGAAGTAGCGAATGATTTTGATTTTTGCGCAAAATTTACAAATGTGGTCCCTCAAGACAGTCCTAAAGGTCTTATGCCAGAACGACTTTATAACTACTCTCAACCTCCAGGATGTCTATTTTCATGTGCCAATCCTTCTTAAGCACAGGAAGTGGCTATGCTTTACAATAGGTACAGAATTTATTCAATTAAAGTCCTACCTCTTGGATTTAGGTCCGTTTCACGTGTCTTTACGTAGATGCTGGCACCGGTGGCAGCCTACCTACGTCTGCAAGGCATTTAAATTTTTCATTACTGAGACAACTGTATAATAAGGGCTTGCTCTTATTTACAAGCAGGCCAGCACACCCAGACTTATCATTCACTGTTTCAAGACCTGATTTTCAATAAATCATGACAAGTCCCAACTAGTACTAGCTCCGATATCAACGTTTCTCGGAGCATCAATCAATACAAGCCTAGCAAAGGTGTTTGTCTCACACGAACGACTGGCCTGCATCTCCCACTTGGTGGTTCTTGTACGTTGGTTGCAGGTCTCCAGTTCATTTGAAGATCTCATTCAAATCAATCCTCGGATGCAAGAGGCCTTTTTGTTTGGTGGGTCCAAGAAAGAAATTTGTAGAAGGGGTGTGCGTTTTTTCCTTCAAAAAGCGCCAGATTACACAATCACCACAGACTCATCCCTCGAGGGTTGGGGAGCATATCTTCAAGGGCTGAAGGTCAGCAGGGAATGGAACCCTCAACAAAAGGCTTGGCACATCAATCTGCTAGAGCTAGGTGCCATCTTCTTAGCCCTCAAATCCTTTCATGTTATCATTCAAGGGACCATAGTATTCGCACAGACAATACTTCAAGTATGCATTACTTAAACAAACAGGGAAGAACGAGGTCGGTTCTTCTATCTCACATCGCCCAAGAGATATGGGCTTGGGCAATATGGCACAGGATCAAACTCTTGTGCCGGGAATTGCAAATGTGCTGGCGGACACCCTCAGCAGGTCAACAGGTGTCCAACCACGAATAGGAACTGCATCAGCCAACGGCGGATCGAATCTTCCAGCTGTGGGGTCTTCCCGATCTAGACCTCTTTGCGTCAAAAAAGAACAGCAAATGCCTGTTTCTTTGCAAGCTGGCATCCTCACAAGGACTCGCAGGGGATGGCGTTTTTCGATAAACTGGTCTCAATTATATGCTTATGCTTTTTCCTCCGATATCGTTGTTTCCGAGAGTTCTCCGGAAGATGAAGAAAGAGCTGTGTTGTTTGATTCTCATCGCCCACACGTGGCCTTGCCAATACTGGTTCACCGAACTTCTTTTCCTCTCAGAGTACGATCCAATACAGTTTCGACCAGTACCAAATCTCCTCTCCATTCAGTATGGTCAAATTTGCCATCCGATCAGGCTTCTCTAAAATTAGCAGCTTGGCTCCTGAAGCACCTTGAATTAGCTCACCTGACTATCTCGGCGGATTGTAGGAGGTACTGGCTTACACAAGAGCACCTACTAAAATAAAGACATTCAATTTAAAAAAGAAAAAGAAAAAAAAATCTGCATTTGGTGTTAATCTGCTGGGATTCTCCCATTTCATGCAACGCCGGACTAGATATTACTTTTTTCTTGCACCTGGCAAGATCAGGTTTATCTCATACAACGTTGAAGGTCTTTTTGGCAGCCATTTTACGGTAACGTCAGGATGGGTCCATCTCTCTTTATTCTTCAAGAATACAACAGTTCTTTAAGGAACTACTCAGAATGTTTCCTCCTGTACGTCGTCCGCCTCCATCATGGCATTTTAATGTAGTATTAGCGCAGCTCATGCGTCACCCTTTTGAGCCAATTTTCAGGATGTATTTCAGTTTCCTAACATGCAATGTTTTTTCTCTTTGCTAGCATAAACTTCATCTGAAGAGTCTGTGATTTTCAAGCTCTCACTGTCAATTCACCTTTCACGTCCAATTCTGTGGTGCTACGTACAAACCCAAGGTTTATGCCTAAGGTGCCTTCGGATTTTCACCTGAATGAACTAGTTATCTTAAAGAAGTTTTTTCCTAATCCCCAATCCCCTGCGGAGAGGGCATTCTTACCCTTGGCATCAGAAGAAGTTTTAAAATTCTATTTGCAAAGGACCTCTGTCATTCTCAAATCCGATCGACTGTTTATTGCCTTTGGATATATACGGCAAGGACAAGCAGAGTCTAAAGGCACCATAGCTAGATGGATTTATGCAGCTGCTGACATTTGCCATCTTCATAGCTTATGGACATTTCCACTAAGGGCATCCAGTTCCCAATCCTACTATTGCTCGTGGGGTTTCTTTGGCCATTGCTTTCTGCCATCAACAGGCAGGCAAGCCTCTACAGTCTTCAGTGAGGACCCATCCTACCATGGCGATATCGTCTTCAACTGCCCTGTTTGCCGGTGTGCCGCTGCATCAGATCTGCAGAGCAGCCATGTGGTCAAGCAGGCACACGTTTACGAAATACTACTGCCTGTGTGCCATTAGCAAAGCAGACACTCTAGTGGGACAGGCTAGGCTTCGCTATCTTTTTCAATAAGGTGAGCCTCTGTCTTCCCTCCTCCATTAGAGTTTACCTTGTTACGGTACGTCTTGTATGATTATAGACATATTTGGTCTTATAAGTCTATGCATGTGTATCATGCTGGGAAGTTTTCTTCGGATATTACCGCTTTCTATTCTATATTCAAGCATGTGAATCTATGAAAGACACCCTAATACTGGAGAAGAACAATTGTTACTTACCTGTAAACAGGTGGCTCTCCAGTATTGGTGTCTTTCATAGATTCACATGCGACCCACCCTCCTCCCCTCAGAGGCTCTTTTCTCCTCATAGACTCTGTGGTCACTCTTGTGCTACGAAAATCTGTGCTGAGCTCTGAGGAGAAGGTTCTAGAAGGTTGCTGGCGCCTGATTGGCTGTGGTTTGGACCAACATAATGACAATGATAGACTGCAAATGTTTTTTTCCTTTTCTATGCATTCCTATGTAGAAATATGTGTAGGCTTGTTATGCCTTTTTTCTATTACATATTTCAGGTTTTATATTGTTACATATATATATATATATATATATAGTATATTATTGCTATTTTATTTACCGTGGGACTCCCACTCCGACGACGGGGGATATTCAAGCATGTGAATCTATGAAAGACACCAATACTGGAGAACCACCTGTTTACAGGTAAGTAACAATTGTTCATCCACGTTCTGAATATTTATGGCCTGAATGGTGACAATCCGATCTTTTGGGACTCCCTCTCCCCCATACTCAAAACAATACCTCAAGATGAACTACTTATAGTTGGGGGGGACTTCAACCTACCCCTAGACCCGGTAATTGATCGCCAATCAAATTGTACCTACCTTCCCACCCGTTCACACAACAGTTTAAAACTCCTCTGCTCCAAATTTGACCTACAAGACTCGTGGCGACTACAACACCCTGATGGTCGTGATTACACGTTCTACTCAATTCCCCATAATTCCTACTCCAGAATTGATTATATTCTTATTAATAGCCCTTTCACTCACCTTATTGAGGAAACCAGTATTGCCCCCAAACTGGTCTCAGACCACTCCAGCATCAAAACTAAACTAGTGGGATCCAGATCTATCCTTCCCCCAAAGAGATGGAGCTTCAATGACGATATTTTCACAGAACCAGAAAACAAGAAAAAAATTGAATCGTCCATACAGGTCTACCTTGCCTTAAACGATATTCCGGGCTCGGACATAGCGAATGTCTGGGACGCACTTAAACCCATTATAAGAGGGGTAATTATTGGTATTCGGGCGCAAACTAACAAGGCACTAAACCTTGAGCTTGTTACTTTAGAAAGAGACATTAAGAATTTGGAACTATCTCATGCGGCGGACCTCCACAATACTTCGATTCTGAACGACCTCACTAAAAAGAAATACGAATATAACGAGATTCTTAGCGGGAGAGCGGGGGTCTGGGTTAATAAATTCAAATCATTGAGGATATGTGAAGGTAACAAAGCAGGGAAGCTACTGGCATCCTATCTAAAACATAAAAATAGGCAATTCAACATTGCCTCAATCAAAGATCAAAATAATACTATCCAAACTAAACAAAACCTCATTCTCCACACCTTTAAGTTCTTTTACGAGGATCTCTACAAGAATAAATTAGACTTCGACCCCCAAGCATGCTCCAAATACCTGAACTCCTTAGGCCTCCCAAAACTCAATGACGCTGATAATTTGAACTTGAACTCCCCGCTCACCTTACAGGAAATCTCGGACTCCATTAAAACCCTCAAACGCAATAAAGCACCAGGCCCGACGGCTTCTAAGCCGGTTTTTACAAGGAACTTGTGTCTTCATTAAGCCCAACCCTACTGAAATTGTTCCAGTACTTTGCCTCAAAAAAAGGGGTAACGAAATCAATGAGTGAGGCCACCATTATTATCATACCCAAAGAGGGGAAGGACCCGCTACTGACAAAAAATTATAGACCTATATCTTTGATAAATCTGGACTGCAAGATCTACGCCAAAATCCTCGCGTCCAGACTGAACTCGATCCTCCCTAAATTAATTAGTACATCACAGGTTGGGTTCCTAAAACACCGCATGTCTAACGACAACACGGGACTTATCTGTCATGTAATAGAAAAGGCCAAGGCGTTTGATGCTCCCTCCGTAGCTATTACACTAGACGCGGAGAAAGCGTTCGACAGAGTCTCTTGGCTCTTCCTTAAACATTGTATGTCTACCTTCAACCTAGGTAACACCTTCATAGATATGGTCATGGCTTTATATCTCTCCCCATCCGCTCGCATTGCCATAAATGGCTCACTGTCAGACTCATTCGGCCTGGAACAGGGGACCAGACAGGGCTGCCCCCTCTCCCCGTCACTCTTCCTCCTAGCAATGGAACTCCTCATCGCCAACATTAAAAGGAATGACAGCATCAAGGGTGTATGCTTTGGAGAAACCTGCGTTAAATTAGCAGCTTATGCGGATGATATCCTGATAGTAACTGAATCCCGGAGCCCTCCATCGCTGTCTTGATGTCCACCATTGAATCATACTCCACCCATTCAGGGTATAAACTTAATCGGGAGAAATCGGAGGTCAAGCCTCTGAACATCCTAGCCACTAAGGACATGCTGGGGAACTCTGGGCTATGCTGGCAATCAGGGTTTGTAAAGTACCTAGGTATAGAGTTTGGGGACTCCCTTATGGAAACCCTTCAGCAAAATGAGAAGACTACCTTAACTAAAATAAAAAACCAACTGGATGGATGGTCCCCTCGCTTCATTACGTGGTGGGGTAGAATAGAGACCATCAAAATGATGATCTCCCCCCTGGTGAACTATCTTATTTCAATGCTTCCTTTAACCCTCACCCAAGATTTCTTCCACAAACTGGACCAAACTCTTGCCAACTTCTTATGGAAAGGGAAAAAAGCAAGGATCAGCATTAAAAAATGACGATTGGACAAATCGTTATGAGGGGTCAACCTACCGGACTTTAGGAGCTATGAGACCGCTTTCCTAGCGAGACAAGGTGCCCACTGGCTAGCCCCCGCGGTAAACTATACCCCGGTTTGGCTGGAAGTCGAACAAGCGATCTTAGGCGGAATCACCCCTGCTGCGGCCCTTCCACTCAATCTAAACATACTATCCCACTCGAAATCGATCTTTCGGAACACAAAAGCGGCACTTCTTAAAATCGACAAATTTCTATATCATAGCATTTGCTGCTCGGGTTGGGAGTCTTTATGGAACAACCGATCCATACTGTACAAGGGCAAACATTTGCATAACACACAGTGGGTTAAGAAAGGCATCTTTTTCCCGGACCAACTATTCAAGGTGCCATACTCTATCCCGTTCAGAGACTTACAAACTACTTATAGTCTTGCGCCTCTAGAGTTTTACACCTTCTTAAACATAAAAACCGCACTCTCTAAAACGAAACTCTCTCTAACACCGCCCTCCCTCCCATCTTGCCTCACTAGGTTAAACAGACTAGGACATCAAGTGTCCCATGTCTACAAACGTATTCGCCCCCAACATACCAATCTCACCGCACCACTCACACAGTTCTGGTCTGAAATATCATCTAGACCGATTTCGGAAGTGGACTGGACCAATACCTGGGAATCTTGCATGCGTCACAAAATTAGCCCGACTTTATCCCAGACCAAATATTGGTTCCGCCATAAAACCTTCTGGACTCCGGCGCGTCTCTATGCTCATAACATCAGCCAAGACGCCTTCTGCTGGAACTGTAAATGGACGGAAGGTGACCTAGCACACAATATTTTGCATTGCGACTGTAACCCCCTACTGGGACAAGATATTTGACTTTATCAGTAACATTTTCCCCATTTCCCCATCCAGAGAACTTCCGTACCTAGCCTTCGGTTTCTCCCTAGAGCCCTCCCTCCACGCCAACGACAGGGCACTTCTTGATATCATGCTCACTACAGCTGTTAAAATTGTCCTTAGTAACTGGAAGGACTCTAGCAAAGCTACCTTTGCTTGCTGGCTCAACTGGATAATTAGCCTCAGGGGAGCGGATAATATAGCTCTCCAACAATCACCTTGGCGCCCCCCTATGAGAAGGATGTGGTCTACCCTTGACAGTTATTTCACCACTCATAAACCACCTTAGGTATCCCCACCCCCGAAGCACTTGACCTGATCTGGCACCAACACAGTGCAACAGCGTGGAGTTACCCTGTTAGATCGGTTCACTCTGGAATCCTGAGTCCCATCCCTATATCTTTGGTGCTATAATTCACCTATGATTTATCGGATAAGTCGACTAATGAAGTATGAATTATTTTGTAACCTATTGTACATTACTTTTTACCCCCTTTCGCTTTATTGTACTGTACTGTTCTTCTGTAATAATGTATGTCTTTAAATCTGTACTATTTGTATTTTATTTGATACTGAAACACCCAATAATAATCTATTTGAATTTAAAAAAAAAAGAAGTGTAACATCGATGATCCTACTCGGAATTTGTGTCCAATAGTTCACCTGCTCTTTGTAATCGGATTCCAGTTGTGTATCAATCGTCTCATCCTGCCTCCATCTTCCATGTACAGCACAAGCCGCTAAATGTTAGCTCGTAATTTCATGTTCTTTAATTTTTCGAGACATGCCTTGCCAATCTTTTATACCATTAGGCCATGCTTGCTGATAGGATGAAAGTTTTCTATCTCCAAAAAGCCAACAAGGTACACAGTATGCACTGTCCATTTTTAAAAAGTAGCACAACCACAGTCTTGAAGTCTTATCTCCAGTCCTATTTTCCTTGTAGTAGTAGTTTGTGGAAAAGCACCTGCTTTTATTATATCGAGGGAAGGGTCCTCTAGGCTTGCATGGGCCACTTCTAATGACAAACCTTCGTAACTCAGTATCATGCCTAGGTTTGTCTAAAAAGTTCCCTCTATCACTCGGGTACAAATCCTGGCAAAACTGGGTAGTGCTTGATTCTAGTTCTTCTAAGTGTAATTCCACACCCCTACTAATAAGGTCTTCAGTTTCTTCTTCAATGTTTGGCAATACTTCAGAAACAAGTAGCACATTTTGAAGGTTCTTCACTTTCTTTAGGCACTGGTAGCAGCAGTGATACATCTGGTGCACTTACAATTTCAGCACTTCCTTCACTTGTTTGTAATATTGAACTCAGAGATTCGTCTGCTGGTGGTGTATTCTCAGTCTCTGAGCTTCCTTCAGTCACTGGTAGCAGTGTAGGCCTAGCTGGTGTACCTGCAATTTCTCCGACTCCTTCTGTAATAGATTGAGGCACTGCTGACAGAGCTTTTTTACTTTTGCTTTCTATGTTTCCTATAGTAGTTGTTGTTGCCTGCAGTGCTGCCACAATTGGTGCTTCAATGCTAAAAGGTACATCTGTGGTTTGATCAGAGCACTGTAATGTTTTGTCATGTGGTGGGACCAATTGGGATTGTGGCAATGTTGCTTTGTCTCCTGTTGATGAGGCAGCTGCATTGCCTTCAGGTAATGATGCATGAGATGATGATGCGTCATGATCACCTGGAGACCTAAACATAGTCAATTTTCATACATTTGCCTTTAAACTGCTCTTGTTTTGATTTAACTTGCTGCTTTTGAGCACCGCTTAAATACTTTCTTGGCTGTTTGCTCATTTCTTTGATTAAAGTGTAATTGTAGAAAGTCAATGTAGTAGTAGAGTCCACGAATATGAAGGTAGCAGTAAGAATATTTTGTTTACACTGCAAAGATTGTAATTGTGGTTTTGTTCCACCAAAACTGCCTAAAAGGAAGGAAAATACAAAGCATTATTATTAAACACTACGGTAGCTTAACCATGCTAACTATTGATGTAGAGAGTTAAGTAAGGGCTCCTTGAAGGCAGGCACTGGAGGAATGGATGCAAGAAGGGGAGTACTCAGGGGAGAGATATGTGAGAAGTTGGCCTGATATGTGATGTCCACTATTCTAGTGGGCACCCTGTATCAGTCCAATTAACACTTATGGTGATGGTTGTAAAGTCAACCTTATAGACCAGCTATCCTAGTGGTTGAATGGACAAAGCAGTCTTAGGCTAATACTTCTGAGAGCATATGAAGACAATTGTTTTACCAATAATAACTCCTTGAATACCAAATGAAAGGACACCACACAAGGTATATATAAAATATATATGTATTTATTACTAACACAACCCCTTTGCACTCTTTATGAGGTCTGAGATCGAGATACAGCACAAGTGACTCAATACGCATACTATAAGTTGCGCAAATACAATTCTGCCCTAGGGGCCTCATGAACCATATACTAAATAAGTGGTATAAGAACCACTTCAGAACAGGTGAATAGGCCTAGGGCCTAGGGAATCGCTGGGACTACACTGAAAAACCACAGGTTAGGAAGTGTCACAGGATGCTTGTGCAGTGTCTAAACACACACACAAATTCTCATAGACTTTCAATGGGAACATAAAAAATAGAAACTAGTTGATTTCGGACAGTCCGGGTGGACTTGCGGGGAAACCCAGTTAAAACAAGACACTTGGATAGTTATTACACTGGAGTACTCGAGTTACCTCACCCAGGGAAGCCGGGTGAATAGGTGTGACGTCGTGTCGGGATTCATAGTCGATTTCTATGGAGAGCTGCAAGAAGATGCTGCAGGCGGCCAGGAGGAAGATGTCTGGATGGATCCAAGGGTGGATCGGAGAAGTGAAGAACCTGAAAGCAGAGGGGACAGAGTCTGGGTCACTAGCCAGTGACCAGGAAGGAACCAGGCGATGTCAAGCTGCAAACTGGTGAAGAAGTGAAGCTTGTCTTTGCAGCCACGTGGACCAGGAGGCGTCGACGACAACTAGGAACTGCATATGAACTGTCCCACAAAGGCTCTCGCTGTTGGCAGTGCGGGTTTCCAGATTGGAGTCAACAAGGCTTGGCAAAGGCAACCCACGCAGGAAGTGAAGATCGGCTTCTTGTACAGACCAGCAAGGTCTTTGGAGCTTCCACTTTACAGGAAAGCAAGAGCAAGCCCAGAGCAACCAGGTAAGCAGCGTTGTTTCAAAATGGAGTCTTCAAGATGGCCACTAGCCAGCGGGCTAGCAACCGCAAAGACGCGTCGAGAGGAAATGCAAGAGCAGGCCCCACGCGGGACTCGTGGAGTGTGGAGGGCTGAGCTACGGTGCACTTACGACTCAGTGTTGGAGCTTCTCAAGTCCCAATGCACAACTTCGAGGACGCCTCAGAAGCTACACAATTTAGCAAAGAGCAAAATGGCCAGGTGTCCGGTCCCACGTCTCTCATGTCTGCCACGGGTCTCAGCTTTGCTGGAGTTGTGGGTCGGGGTCGGAGAAGTCTGGAATTGTAGTCCTGTGAAGCAGAGTCGTCGGGATCCTTCAGGAGCGTCGACAAAGCAAACCGGCAATTCGCTAGGTGGTGCCTGTTTGCACAGAGTGGTCACTCCTTGACCACAAGGGAGATTCTTCAGTCTTCTAGTTGCAGTAGAATGTCGAAGGTCCAGAGTTTTGTTTCAGAATTTCAGTTCAGGCCAATCGAAAGTCTCTAGACTCAGCTCCTAGCTTTATACTGATTAAAGGGGCTGGATTACTGCTAGTTCCCTCCTATGGGTGGATCCTGGGAAGGGGGTGGTTACACCCCTTTCCCTTTGTCCAGTTTGGCGCCAGAGCTGGGGCTGGAGTGTCCCAGCAACTGGTTTGAACCGGGCTATGCATGCAGCACCTTGTGTGCCCCAGGCAGTGTCTCATTTCATTTAACCCACCCTGCCCCAATACACTATAGCCTGTCTGGGGTGGTGCTAGCACCTCCCAAGGCAAGAAACCTATTGTCCAGGCCTCCCTCGCTGGAAGGGCTCCCAGCTGCAGGAGGTCAGACTTGTGTCTGTGGCAGCAGCATCCATTTTGTGATGCTGAGGTTCTGTTTAACTTTAACCGGTTAAAGCTACAACTACAAGCTTCTCCCTCTAGAAGTGTGGAATGCTACCCCCACCGCAAGGACTGGCGGGGGGATTAGTATTCTAAAGGGTATGACACAAAGCATATGACACCTTACACAACATGTTTTGATAAAGCCAAACCAAAGTTAGCATTAACAGTGAGGATTATAATGCACTTAAGAGTAAATGGTATGGATATATCATAGAACAGCTATAAGGACATGGTTCCGAAAGGTGCAGACAGGCTCAGCTCATGCTAGAGCACCATCTCACATAAAACCAAGCACTCTGCCTTCAGGATTGTCGAGGCCTGCCATAGGAGTGACTTATAGGTGCATATGTGTCTATATATAAGGTTAGATATAGGAATACTATATCTAAGCAAGGGGTTATTACACGACCTTGCCCCAGCTGAGTGATCAGCCAGTTGTGTCAGTTTGGATGGCCAGCTAGGGGTGGCATAATACATGCTGCAGCCCCTGGTAGGCCTTGGATGCACCTATGGTACACTATACAGGGGCTCATAAGGTGACCCAATATCGAATTGGAGAGGTACCTAAAGTACATGGAGTCCATTTTACAGTGAGAGCAGATAGCCTGGGGCCCTGATTAGCAGGATCCCAGGCCAACTAAGTCGAAAACCAGCTAAACACTAGGCAAAAAGTTGGGGTAACCATATAGTCAGATATCGGCCTTCCTACACTCCCTCTGCAGTGTCCAGCTTATCATTTTGATCTAGCAGTTCTTCATGTCGGTTTTCCAAGTTCATTATCATCGTTATCAGCGGGTGTTCTAGGTCTGAGGTTGTTGAATTGCCCGAGTGTGGATCATCTGTTTCGTTTTCATCTTCATCACCCGACCTAGGTGTCCTGGGACCTTGGCTGGAGAGAGTTCATCTAATGTCTGCAGACATCCTGGTTCTTGAAGTACCTTTTCCCCCCTGTTGTGGTGCTGAATTCCATCGCTTCGTAAGTACATTGGATCTCCTGCAACGCTTTTCCATCTGCCGTTGTTTGGATCTCGGTTTGCTGCCAGCTGGCCACAGGGATCTTCTAGTATCTTTTTTGGATCAGAGCGAGGGGCGCTCCTCTATCCGTGACCACACTTCTTCCGGGGAGTGGAAGAACAGAGCTTTTTGGATGAAGAGGACCTTGAGTTTAGCTGGGAATAGGAGTATATATTGAATGTTCATCGCTCTGAGTTTGGTCTTTACCGCATCAAAGGTGCGTTGTTGGGATTGCACCTCTCTCAAATGGTCTGGAAAGATCATTATTTTGGCCTGGGCATGTCGGAGTTCCCCCCAATTCCCTTGCTTCTCTCAAGATCAAGTCTCTGTCCTGGAAATTCGGGAACTATGCAATGAGGGAGCAGGGCATCCACAGCTGGTTTTGCATTAAGGGCTCTGTGTGCTCTCTCTATTTTAAATCATGGTGAGAAGCCCACCTCCGGGAAGGTGGCCTGAAGCCAGTTTTTCAGGATTGTCCTGTGTTTGAGCCTTCAACCCCTTGGCGAAACCCCACAAGCATAGGTTGTTCCTCCTTGCACGATTTTGGTATCGTCCACTCTCCACACCATCTCCTTCATCGTGGCTTTGAGTTCCAAAACTTCTTTCTGTTCTGTTTCTGTTCTGTTGTGGTTCAGATCTTCCACTTCTGAAATTTTGTTTTCTGCTTGTGTTACCCTTCCTCCTACTTGACACAGATCTTGGCGCAGAAGTGTGAATTTTTCACGAACTTCCCCTATATTCCCCTGCAGGGTATCACTGGCTGAATGGATTGCTTGCAGGAGCATTGCCGTGTAGGGTGCTGGGAGAAGCCCAGTCACTTTATCTACCAGTGCGACCGTTGTTTTCATATACTTGTCATTTACCCTGTCTTTGCGGTTTGGGTTCTTTGTCCCTAGCCATGATTTTAAGTTTTGCGACGTAGTGTTTAGGGGTAGCTGTGTCTCCTTTCTGCCTCAATGATTGCTCTACCTCTGGTTTCTCCTGTCTTCTGCTTCGCGCACTTAGACCAGTCCACAGTGTGTGAGTCGCTAGATTCAGTGGGATCCTGTTCAGTTTCTGCTTAGTTCTTCTCTATACGCCTCATAGGGGGGGGGGACAGTTGTCTTCTTATTGTGTGGGTTAATGCCTCTTGGGCAGGGTGGTCAGAACAACAGCCACTAGGGGAGAGCCTTTGTACCAGGGCATGCCTTCCTTCAAGCCTCCCTGTCTCCCCAGGGACTCCGTGACTCTATTTGTCTCTGTCTTGTCTCCATGAGGCCTCTTAGTAGTATAATCACTGGCCCCTCTTCACTTGTCTCACCTGGGTGTCTGCCAAGCTGTGTGCTGGAAGGTATGCATTCCTTCTCCGCTTCAGTTTTATGGGGGGCGGGGAGGTTTAGACTCTTACTACAGCCAGGTTCTCCCCCTACCCCCCATTGGTCCTAGTGCTGTTAACTTATTCAACCGGGGGAGGGTCGCACCAGTCCACTCGGTGCCCCTGCAATCTGCCATGCAGCTCCAGTTGTTCAGTACCGGTCTTGGGGCCACCACCGCCTCCACATGCCTAGGCACCTGAGCACTCATTCGGACCTGGGGGGAGGGTGGCAGGAGTTTCAGGCCATCAAGGACTAGGCCCGGTCTCGGCCCAGTCCCTGCTGCCGACTCTAGGTGGATACACTTGGGCATCGGACGTGGGGGTGGGCAGATGTCTCTTTTCTGGAGTGATGGAGAAACCAGAGATGAGGCAAGTGCAGAAAGTGGGCAGGGGACGAGAGCGGCCCCCACCGTCCGCACAAGCCACACCGGCCTAATGCTGGCCACCTCCGCACGGACGCAACATATAGAGGCGCTAGCCACGCCTGCCCCCTCTCCGCAGCCCACCTGCCTTATCCTCTGAGTCGTCTTAGTTTACACAGGGCCGTAACACAGGCAGGGCCGGACTGGCCATAGCGAGCACCGGGCAATCCCCCGGTGTACCGCACAGGTGGGGGGCCGGTTTGGGGCTCCTGGGGGCCATTTTTGTTACAGGGCTGTTTTTGCAGCATAGCTGCAAAATCGGCCCTGTAACAAAATCGGCCGAAAACCGGCCCCGGCAAACAGCCCGGCTGCACCTCCAACCCCCCCGGGGGGAGGGGGGCCGGCTGAGCACTTTGCCAGGGGCGGTTTTGGTTCCCCGGTCAGCCCTGAACACAGGCCCAGGCAGGCTCTGTGGTGCGGGGGGCCCCACGCTCCAGGGGGCCCCTAAGTTTCAGTGGAGGGAGACGGCTGCGCCTGCAAGCAAGCGCCTCCAGTCTTCGCAAATAAAATCATGCTCCTGCGCACACGGCCTCCCCAAGTCCCCATAAATTAAACTGTGCGTGCACACCACGGATGGTGACGGCCTCTAGACCTCAGAGTTTTCCCTCTCTTTCTGTCTCGCTCCTCAGTGAAAACCGAGACTTCAAGAAAGGATATTACCCTCTCTTTCCTCCGTTCATATTGTTTGCTCCCCTGTGAAATGGATCCAAAAAAGATAAACATTTTTGCTGGAAACGTTGTCTTTTTCTGACACAAGTGCAGCCTCGGGGTGGAGAGAAATAAAACATTCCACATGTTAAAAGTAAATGACTAATTAAAGAAAGACAGAGTGGTTGCAAGGTGACCAGATTGATTTATTTACACCTAAACACATTAGCGCCACTTTACAGTGTTTGCCAGTGAAGTGATATTTTTGTTTTCCCCTCTCTCTTTGACCCAGGGCCGGACTGGGAACCAAAAGCAGCCCTGGAAATTTGTGTCAGACCAGCCCCCATACTGCCTGCAGCAAGTAAACACAGTGAGCGAGCTCAACTCTCCCAAGTATTTCTTGGGAGAATTACTCCCCAAACTCCACGAAGTAAGGTGGGGTTTGGGGAGTATTTCTCCCAAGAAATGTTGGGAAAAAATTGTGAAAATGGTGTACCAGGCCACAAGGGAAAAGGTGAGTTCTGCTCAAGGGAACAGATGAAAGGCCTGAGGTCTGTCTGCTCAGAGCCCGTCATACAGATGAGAGGCCTGTTTCCATTGTGGAGTAGCCTTTCATACAAGAGGGAGAAAGGCTGCACAAATGTGCCTGAACCACCATGGACTGCCGGTGTGTTTTTGCTGTAGAGACAGCTAGCTGGTAGTATGCACCTGCGGGTCTCAAAGCGTTATCATAGCCCTTAGTGAGACCACCAGGCCAGCAGTGAGAGCCCCATGCTGCTTCACTGTGGGAGGCTGGAGCAGCCAGAGCCTGCTGCGACTGACCACATGTGTTTCAAATCGAAGGATTTTTATTTTGTTTTAAAGCTTGGCTCGCATGCACTCTTAACTATCCTGGTAGACAAACCTGCCCGAGCACCCCCATGCCCTGAGTCACCCCCAGCCAGGAATGTGCTAGCACCAATGCCTGCCTATATGCTTGAGTCACATACCTAACTGAGGCACAATGAGTGCCGGAGTCGGACTGTTTTACCTGCCATCTGCTTTTTGTCGTCATTTTTCTGAGCTCACATTTAATGAAGACAAGCGCCATGGTAGCTGTTTTTGTAGCACATGTGCAGGATGTTTGTGCGTCCTAAAACAACTCCAAACAAATAAAACGGGCAGCAATTGAAAGATGCTATGGGACTGCATAAGCCGCACCACTACTTCCGAAGACCAAAACGGACTCCCGGGTGCCGAAACCGACCTCCATGCGCCAAAACCGGCCTCCAGGAGCTCCGGCCTCCCGGGGGATTGCCCACTTGCCCGGCTGGCCAGTCCGGCCCTGCTTTGAACAACATTGTTTTCCCTGTATGGTTAAGTGCACCTTGCCTGGAGGTACTGAAATACCTGCTTGATGGGTGAATTGGAAAACAAAATGTGTATAGCGACTGTATGTTTACGAATGTGGTCCTTTTAAACCATACTGCCTATGTTGTGAAAGGATGTAAGCAATAGGCACTAAAACGGGTCCCTTCCCTGTAGTCATGGCATTGCCTTTTCATTCAAAAGCACTCACTAATTAATGTTCTTAGTAGAGAGAGATGGTGTCTAGTGGAAGGTTTGACTCATGAAAAGGAATGGCCAAGTTGTAATGTGCATGCTGCTAAGAACTTGTGCCATGCAGATCACAAAGTGCACATAATGTGAATAAGTCAGTGGGTTACTGCTTTTGTCAGAGAGACCCTATTGGTACTTGCAGTTAATAAGTTAAAATCCTAACCTAGAACAGTGAAATATTAACTGTCATGTAAGAGCTGCATGCAAACTCCAAGGTATAAATTAGAGCGTTATGTTTTTTCCCCAGTCTTCGATTATCCTAATGTTGCAAAAAAGGGTTCATTTGGGTAGAAATCAATTCTGATTATTAAAGAGAACCCCCAACCATGGTATTATGTTTTTAGGTCTCGGCTAGAAGCGAGCGAAGCTCGCTCTCGCCAGAGACCTTATTGTTAGCGGCTCAGCTTCCCAGGAGGACAGCACTGGCCGTGCGCGCCGATTTGTTAAGGCCACGCGCACGAGAACGCGCTCGCGGCCAGGTGCTGTCCTCCTCGAAAGCTGCCTCCCTTCCCCGTGCAGGGTGGGCCACCGCGCTGCCAGCGGCGACCCGGAAGCATTGCCGGCCAAACCGGAAGTAGATGCTGTCCTGCAGAGCTTTTCAACTCTCTGCTCCTCATTGCCGGAGACGGCTTTTCATTAAATACTCTTGTAGAACTACTTTCCACACTCCTAAACGCTTTCGTGAGTCGGCCCAATATAATTGCTTCTGCTTTGCTGCGTAAATGTTGTAAATCATTTATGTCAAAGAAGGTCTACTTGTAAAAGATTCGATACGAATCTAGAGGCCATTGTTTTATGCAGATTGAAGTATTTCCGGGTGACAAGAGTGAGCCCGCTAGTCTACTAACCATTAATTCCAAACATTGAGCTGACTTTCCCCTGGTTCTGTAATTTTTCTTCTGCCTTTTTTTTACATCCATGTTTCCAAGAACTCCTTTACTACTTTACTACTTTAGACCCGCAGACATCTGTTTACAAAAAAATAGGATGGGGCAAATTTGCGTAATACAGATGACCTGCTTGACGATTCATGGGCGACAGTTCGCCAAAATGCTAAATGTAGCGGAAATGACATCACACGCCCTTTTACCATCAATGATGTGACAGGACTAACCATTTGTTCCAGCTTTAGATCCTTAGTAGCATTCCATTTGGAGCCCAAACAACAGGAAGTAAACAGGGCTCTACAGCCTTCTCAGATCGGGCTTCAGTTGCGGCTGTTTGCCAAACCTATTATAGTTTTTCTAAAAGAGGGCTTCGGAGGAATATTTCTCTCTCACCACATTATTTACTGTTAGGTGTATTATTCCTCCATCAGTGCTTCCATTGCAGTGCAAGAGGTATAGGCAGAAAATATGTTTCATCTCAAAATTAAAATGAATCCACACACCTTTGTCAAATTTAATTAATCAGTGAGTAGTGAGTGCAGAGTAGTGAGTGGTGAGTGCAGAGTAGTGAGTGCAGAGTAGTGAGTGCAGAGTAGTGAGTGCAGAGTGGTGAGTGCAGAGTGGTGAGTGCAGAGTGGTGAGTGCAGAGTGGTGAGTGCAGAGTGGTGAGTGCAGAGCAGAGTAGTGAGTGCAGAGTAGTGAGTGCAGAGTAGTGAGTGCAGAGTAGTGAGTGCAGAGTAGTGAGTGCAGAGTAGGGAGTGCAGAGTAGTGAGTAGTGAGTGCAGAGTAGGGAGTGCAGAGTAGGGAGTGCAGAGTAGGGAGTGCAGAGTAGGGAGTGCAGAGTAGTGAGTGCAGAGTAGTGAGTGCAGAGTGCAGAGTAGTGAGTGCAGAGTAGTGAGTGCAGAGTAGTGAGTGCAGAGTAGTGAGTGCAGAGTAGGGAGTGCAGAGTAGGGAGTGCAGAGTAGGGAGTGCAGAGTAGGGAGTGCAGAGTAGTGAGTGCAGAGTAGTGAGTGCAGAGTAGTGAGTGCAGAAATTGGCTCTTTAAACAACTTATGCTGGCAAGAAATTAAAAAACAATATGACCGATATGAAGCAAACTCATGGGGCAATGACCTGCGAGTATCACTAGAAACCCTCAAAATAGAGGAGATCTGGAAAAATCCACCGGAAGAATCTTCTCTCAAAAAGATTTGCAATTTAAATGCAAAAGCCTTATCTTTGGCAGAAGATAAAAAGACTTTGGCCAAACGGCGCCATGCATGGACCATTTTAAATTCCTACAAACAATTGAAACCTCAAGCCTACCTCATAGCGCACTTCCGGCTATCTTTAAAGACAAAATTTTTGGCCCTTAGAATGGGAGACCACTGCTCCAAAGACTTGATTCCATCATGGAAAGTCACGCACCAGGGACAAAGATGCAGGCTATGTAACTACCACAGTGAGACTTTGTGTCATCTCCTGTGCACATGTGAATCCTCCACAGAAAAAAGGAAGAATTTATTGAAACCTATTTTTAATATGCTACAGATCCGCACCTGCAGGCAAGCTGTGACCAGCTGGTTGGGAGCAGGCTCAAACATGCTAATATGCCGCGGGGTAAAATTCATGATCTCTGTAGAGAATTTGCTCTCAAAAAAAGAAACAGACAACAGATATAGCCTGGGAGGAAATATTTTTTAACTACATGAGTTTTTAACTTGTTGCTATTTTAACAGAATTTTTATACATGTATGCTTTATGGTTATGATAAACCAAATAAAGTAAATTTTTGACTGACTGACTGACTGAGTGCAGAGTAGTGAGTAGTGAGTGCAGAGTAGTGAGTAGTGAGTGCAGAGTAGTGAGTGCAGAGTAGTGAGTGCAGAGTAGTGAGTGCAGAGTAGTGAGTGCAGAGTGCAGAGTAGTGAGTGCAGAGTAGTGAGTAGTGAGTGCAGAGTAGTGAGTAGTGAGTGCAGAGTAGTGAGTAGTGAGTGCAGAGTAGTGAGTGCAGAGTAGTGAGTGCAGAGTAGTGAGTGCAGAGTAGTGAGTGCAGAGTGCAGAGTAGTGAGTGCAGAGTAGTGAGTGCAGAGTAGTGGGTGCAGAGTAGTGGGTGCAGAGTAGTGAGTGCAGAGTGCAGAGTGCAGAGTAGTGAGTGCAGAATGCAGAGTAGTGAGTGCAGAGTGCAGAGTAGTGAGTGCAGAGTAGTGAGTGCAGAGTGCAGAGTAGTGAGTGCAGAGTAGTGAGTAGTGAGTAGTGAGTGCAGAGTAGTGAGTAGTGAGTGCAGAGTAGTGAGTAGTGAGTGCAGAGTAGTGAGTGCAGAGTAGTGAGTGCAGAGTAGTGAGTGCAGAGTAGTGAGTGCAGAGTAGTGAGTGCAGAGTAGTGAGTGCAGAGTGCAGAGTAGTGAGTGCAGAGTAGTGAGTGCAGAGTAGTGAGTGCAGAGTAGTGAGTGCAGAGTAGTGAGTGCAGAGTGCAGAGTAGTGAGTGCAGAGTGCAGAGTAGTGAGTGCAGAGTGCAGAGTAGTGAGTGCAGAGTAGTGAGTGCAGAGTAGTGAGTGCAGAGTAGTGAGTGCAGAGTGCAGAGTGCAGAGTAGTGAGTGCAGAGTAGTGAGTAGTGAGTGCAGAGTAGTGAGTGCAGAGTGCAGAGTAGTGAGTAGAGAGTGCAGAGTAGTGAGTGCAGAGTAGTGAGTGCAGAGTAGTGAGTGCAGAGTGCAGAGTAGTGAGTGCAGAGTGCAGAGTAGTGAGTGCAGAGTAGTGAGTGCAGAGTAGTGAGTGCAGAGTAGTGAGTGCAGAGTAGTGAGTGCAGAGTAGTGAGTGCAGAGTGCAGAGTAGTGAGTGCAGAGTAGTGAGTGCAGAGTGCAGAGTAGTGAGTGCAGAGTGCAGAGTAGTGAGTGCAGAGTGCAGAGTAGTGAGTGCAGAGTAGTGAGTGCAGAGTAGTGAGTGCAGAGTAGTGAGTGCAGAGTAGTGAGTGCAGAGTAGTGAGTGCAGAGTCCAGAGTAGTGAGTGCAGAGTAGTGAGTGCAGAGTAGTGAGTGCAGAGTAGTGAGTGCAGAGTAGTGAGTGCAGAGTAGTGAGTGCAGAGTGCAGAGTAGTGAGTGCAGAGTAGTGAGTGCAGAGTGCAGAGTAGTGAGTGCAGAGTAGTGAGTGCAGAGTAGTGAGTGCAGAGTAGTGAGTGCAGAGTAGTGAGTGCAGAGTAGTGAGTGCAGAGTAGTGAGTGCAGAGTAGTGAGTGCAAAGTAGTGAGTGCAGAGTAGTGAGTGCAGAGTAGTGAGTGCAGAGTGCAGAGTAGTGAGTCCAGAGTAGTGAGTGCAGAGTAGTGAGTGCAGAGTAGTGAGTGCAGAGTAGTGCGTGCAGAGTAGTGCATGCAGAGTAGTGCGTGCAGAGTAGTGCGTGCAGAGTAGTGCGTGCAGAGTAGTGCGTGCAGAGTAGTGCGTGCAGAGTAGTGAGTGCAGAGTAGTGAGTGCAGAGTAGTGAGTGCAGAGTAGTGAGTGCAGAGTAGTGAGTGCAGAGTAGTGAGTGCAGAGTAGTGAGTGCAGAGTAGTGAGTGCAGAGTAGTGAGTGCAGAGTGCAGAGTAGTGAGTGCAGAGTGCAGAGTAGTGAGTGCAGAGTAGTGAGTGCAGAGTGCAGAGTAGTGAATGCAGAGTGCAGAGTAGTGAGTGCAGAGTGCAGAGTAGTGAGTGCAGAGTAGTGAGTGCAGAGTGCAGAGTAGTGAGTGCAGAGTAGTGAGTGCAGAGTAGTGAGTGCAGAGTAGTGAGTGCAGAGTAGTGAGTGCAGAGTAGTGAGTGCAGAGTAGTGAGTGCAGAGTAGTGAGTGCAGAGTAGTGAGCGCAGAGTAGTGAGCGCAGAGTAGTGAGCGCAGAGTAGTGAGCGCAGAGTAGTGAGCGCAGAGTAGTGAGTAGTGAGCGCAGAGTAGTGAGTAGTGAGCGCAGAGTAGTGAGTAGTGAGCGCAGAGTAGTGAGTGCAGAGTAGTGAGTGCAGAGTAGTGAGTGCAGAGTAGTGCGTGCAGAGTAGTGCGTGCAGAGTAGTGCGTGCAGAGTAGTGCGTGCAGAGTAGTGAGTGCAGAGTGAGTGTGCAGAATGCAGAGTAGTGAGTGCAGAGTGAGTGTGCAGAATGCAGAGTAGTGAGTGCAGAGTAGTGCGTGCAGAGTAGTGAGTGCAGAGTAGTGAGTAGTGAGTGCAGAGTGCAGAGTAGTGAGTGCAGAGTAGTGAGTGCAGAGTAGTGAGTGCAGAGTAGTGCGTGCAGAGTAGTGCGTGCAGAGTAGTGCGTGCAGAGTAGTGCGTGCAGAGTAGTGCGTGCAGAGTAGTGCGTGCAGAGTGAGTGTGCAGAATGCAGAGTAGTGAGTGCAGAGTAGTGAGTGCAGAGTAGTGAGTGCAGAGTGCAGAGTGCAGAGTAGTGGGTGTAGAGTAGTGGGTGTAGAGTAGTGAGTGTAGAGTAGTGAGTGCAGAGTAGTGAGTGCAGAGTAGTGAGTGCAGAGTAGTGAGTGCAGAGTAGTGAGTGCAGAGTAGTGAGTGCAGAGTGAGTGTGCAGAGCAGTGAGTGCAGGTGCAGAGTGGTGTGTGCTGTTGAGTGCAGAGTGCTGTGTATTGGCAATGTAAATGACAATGCCATTTATTTATGATTTAAAGAAAAAAAAGAAATGTCATGAGCAATGCCAATAGCTCTACCTTTAATGATGCCGAGACCATTGCATTGTAAATGCTTGTTAATTCTGGGTTTGTGTTTCTGCAGACCACTGCCTGGCACTAACATGCATTAGAGACAACTGTAGGCTTTTACCACAGGGTCTCTTAGAGAATGACAACTCAGGTCCATACAGGGGGGGTTAAACACAGCACGTTTCTAGGTTCTCCGCACAACATCTTTGCTACTTGACACCAGACTTATGCAGCTTGTGTTGAGTAAATTAAACATCTCCTTGTGCTTGTATAAAGCATAGCTACCAAGTGGCATTGGCGCCATGCCCATTCATAGCTTGTATCCAACAACTCTATGCATGCTGGAATGTTTAACCACTTACTTAGATGGTCACAGCACAACTCCCACAATGCAAAGCGCTGTTGGCTTAAAATCCAGGCCTGGCTGGCAGTGTCACACGTGACGACAGAGCCATTTGGAGGCAATGGGGAATCTGTAATTTAGCAGGCGTGTCTATACTCTTAGTAAATAGTAAATACCGCCAATGTTGACACACTGAGGTCTGACGCCTCTGTTTGTTATGAAGTAAGGCCCTGTCTGGTGGTTCAGGTCAGTCCTTGTGAGGGAAGCTGCTGGACTTGTTTTTACCATGCACTTTGAACGTATTTTCACCTTCATGCAAGAAGAAAGTTGGATTGTTTAACAAAACATGCTTGATTTTTGTATATTGTTGGACTGGTGATTGCTTTATTTTGCACTTTGAAAGTATTTGCACTTTTTCTTTTGCTTTACCAACTACAGTTGGTATAGATTGTCATTAGGTACTTGCTGATATGGTTTGTTTTTATTCTACATGTAGTGTTATTTATGGTGTTGCTTGCACTTGTCTGTAATACGTGTACCTTAAATCTTGTATTTAGCATTGTTTACACTACAGAAATGATAAATTAAAACAGACAAACATCTGCATCAATGCACTGAAACATCCAAACAGTTTTCTTCCTCAGCCTTGTTTGCCTGCCTGTTTTGCAGTACTTACTAATAAGACATTATGATTAAAATTGCTTCCTCAGTTCACGTTATCATGCTCAACCCTTGACAGTCACTAGTGTGTGGCATGCAGATAATTCACCAGTCTATTTCTCTTGACTTTCGCAGGATACTGAGTTATAACTTGTGTACTTCTCATGTATATTGTCAGTCGAGTTTTTATGGAATTGCAGGTTTGGGTTGGTCTTTCAAAGTTTCAAGGTATTGTCATTTCTATTTCAGACCCTTCATAGTTGTTCTTTGTTCTTCAGCCATAGGCAGTTCCTGAGACAATAGGATCACTCTTTGGCATTGTTCTGATTGCTGCCTCACTTAAATAACCTGCTCTTGACAGTATTGTTAAAAATGGCATAGCTTGTATGTTAAAAGTGTTTCCCACTTTCTTATTGTGTACCCCTGAGGCGGAAGCCGGAGGCTTGTTCACTCGTTTTTAAAATTTGTAGCATCTTGTGTTTTGTAACTTTTAAAATTACCTGCACCCTTTACAGAGCTTCCTCTGTCCTGAGCACCTTCCCAGGTTTCCCACTGTCAGCGGATCGAGCGCTGCTCCGTGGGCAAGTTCCCAGGGCCGCCATCGCATCGAACACGAGGCCACGCCCACACATCAGGCCACGCCCACTTTCTAAACCAATAAGAAGCGCTGATTGATATCGCTCACATCAGAATTGTTTACCTCTGAGGCGGAAGCCGAAGGCTTGTTCACTCGTTTTTAAAATTTGTAGCATCTTGTGTTTTGTAACTTTTAAAATTACCTGCACCCTTTACAGAGCTTCCTCTGTCCTGAGCACCTTCCCAGGTTTTCCACTGTCAGCGGATCGAGCGCTGCTCCGTGGGCAAGTTCCCAGGGCCGCCATCGCATCGAACGCGAGGCCACGCCCACACGTCAGGCCACGCCTACTTCCTCTCTCCCTAAATGTGCCTTCCACGCAAGCGCAGCGGACGAGCGCAGCGGGCGCGCCTAAGGCAAGCCCGTCTGCGCCCGTCCGCGACGGGCCGGGACCAGGGGCCACAACCCCTTCATTTCCCGTCACGCAAACTCGGCATTACACCTCCGAGGAACTCCGCACCTTCAACTCCCAGGTAACTCTGACCTGTGCTCATAAATTCGGCCCACTCGACCTACCCCCTCAATGCAACGATTGCAAGACCCACCTCAAGCCTAAACCCCACACGTCAAATCAACAAACGCTCAGACTGTTTTTGCTGAATTGCAGGTCTCTTCCAAGGCACTGCACAGAGCTTTCTTTGTTAATTGACGAACAAAAACCAGACGCTCTCTTTTTAACGGAGACATGGCTAACCCCTCACTCCAATCCTGAGTTGGTTCAAATCCTGGGGCAGGAATACCAAATCATAAGACAGGACCGGGAAGGTGAAAGAGGGGATGGTTTAGCCATAATCTTCAGAGACTGTTATACCTGTCGCTGCACCGCCAACCCTTTTCCGGAATGCGAAAGCATGTCATTCACCCTGGAATTTTCCTCTAATATAAGTTTCTCCGGAGCACTTATATACCGCCCACCAGGCACCCCCAAACAGTTCTACGATTCTCTACCCCCGTTAATCGCCGATTTGGCTTTATCGCCCTCCAACTTCACGTTATTGGGTGATCTCAATATACACTTCGATGACCCCAACAATTCCATTGCCAAAAAACTAAGCGGGGACCTATCCGCTCTGCAGCTGCTCCAGCTGGTATCATCTCCTACGCACGCGAAAGGCCACTTGCTGGATCCTGTTTTCAGCAACTGCCCACATTTAAAGGCCTGTCCCCCTATAACGCTTCCTTGGACAGACCATGCACTAGTCCCGCTGCTCTGGACAACTGAAAAATCTACACCCTCTACACCTACTGTCCAAGAAAACCGAAACTGGTATAAAATACCGGTGGCCCAGTGGACCCTGGAACTGCAAAAAACGATTCCTCTAATCGGTCAGACCCCCTCACAGGCCAATGAATCCTTCAATGAATGGATACAGAACTCTCTCAATACCACGTTCCCCCCAAAGAAAACAGTTTTTAAAAGATCCAGAATCTCAGCTCCCTGGTACTCCAATGAGCTACGGGAGAAAAAGCGCTTTTGCAAGAGACTGGAACGCAAATGGCGTCTGGAATATGCGGAAGCAGACAAAACTATCTATAGAGACGCCATCAGGTCATACAAAAAAGACATAAAAAGTGCGCAATCTTTATACTACTCAAACAAGATCGCAGAGGCCAGCTCCAGCTCGAAAGAGATCTACAAAATAGTAAAAAGCCTCACCACCCTCCCCACACCCCCTCCTATAACTGAGAATCCTCAGCTACGCTGCGAAGATCTGGCCAATTTCTTTTCCCAGAAAATCAATCTCATTTACTCTTCCTTTCCACCCACAGAACAGACTGCCCCAACTAAAGCAGCGCCATGTCCCCCTCCAGAACATACATCCAACCACCCTCCGGTGCTGGCGGAATTCCCCGAGTTACAGGTGGATCTCCTCACCTCCCTCATGCACCAAGTGAAGTCGGGTTCCCCCAGAGACCCAGCACCCCCACATGTCCTGGTCTCCGCCACTCCAACCATTCTTCCCACACTGCTTAGAGTACTTAATACCTCGATCTCTACCAGCACAGTACCAGGAATGTGGAAGCAGGCCATGGTAAGGGCTCTGGTTAAAAAATCCAACCTTGACACCAAGAACCTAAACAACTTCCGCCCGATCTCCTTTTTGCCTTGGGCAGCCAAAATCTTGGAGAAACACATAAACAGCATATTAACAACTTTTCTAGAGCAACACCATCTGCTCGATCCCTCCCACACTGGCTTTCGTCCCAAGCATGGGACTGAGACGGCACTGCTGGCAGTCACAGAGGAGTCCAGGAGAATCTTAGATCGGGGAGGATCGGTGGCAATCATCCTCCTCGATCTGAGCGCGGCATTTGATACCGTGAACCACGGCATCCTTTTGCAGCGCCTCCTGGATACCGGAATATCTGACAAAGCCCTGGAGTGGTTCAGGTCTTACCTGAGTGACAGATCTTTCCAGGTGTATGAAGGGAATGTCACCTCCTCCAGCAAGCCTCTGAGGTGTGGAGTCCCGCAGGGATCATCGTTAAGCCCGACGTTATTTAACGTCTACATGAGGCCACTGGCTGAGATCGTCCGCCCATTTGGTATTAAGATCGTTACCTACGCGGACGATACCCAGCTGGTGGTCTCCTTGGCACAGGCAGGCGGACCCTCAGCCAATGCAGATCTCGCTGGCTGCATGGAGATGGTCAAGAGCTGGATGACCAAGTCTTGTCTCAAACTTAACGGAGACAAGACTGAGCTCATGCTCCTGGGTCATACCGTACCATCTACCATAGACACTATCTGGCCTCCCAGCTTGGGCCCTGCCCCTGTTCCCAAAGACGCCATCAAGAGTCTGGGTGTCTGGCTTGACAGATCCCTGTCGTTCGATCAACAGGCAACAAAACTTTCTGCCACTTGCTTCGGCATCCTGAGAGTTATCAGGAAGATCCTGCCTCTTCTCCCCTTTGAAGCAAGAAAAACCGTGGTTCTGGGCCTGATTCAATCGCGACTGGACTACGGAAATGCTTTGTATCTCGGAGCCCCTGACTTCACCCTGCGCAAACTGCAATTAATACAGAATTGCGCAGCCAGAACACTCTTACAACTCCCCCGCAGATCATCAGCAAAACCCGGACTGAGGACACTGCACTGGCTCCCTATAAAGGAAAGAGTAAACTTTAAAGCACTCTGTATTGCCCACCAGACCTTCTGGTCTACAGGCCCGGCAATCAATCTCCCTCTCATTACACCCTACCTCCCCCACAAGACAGTTGCGCTCCACCTCTGCAAATCTAGCCATTGTGCCGCCAATAAAGAAATCAAGGTCAGGAGGCCGCTCCTTCTCCTACAATGTAGCTAAGAGGTGGAACGCTCTGCCCCAGCATCTCAGATCTAATCCTAATATTCTCTCCTTTCGCAAACAGCTGAAAACGCTCCTATTCACTACTTAATGATGGAGCTGAACCTGCCTCCTCTAACCCAAACCTCAGATGGTATGCTTAGCGCTTGGACGCCTCAGGGCAGCTACGTGCGCTCTACAAATCGGAATTCATTCATTCATTCATTCATTAGAACTTAGAGAAAGACAATATAGAGGCATTCCATTTAAATGTTGGAGGTTTCAAACCAAAATATGCTAGATTTCTGGGTGGTAGGGCAAAGTAGTAGATGGTGGGCCGCGCCGCCGGGGGAAGGGGGCTCCCTCCATGTGCTTTGCAGGGGGGCTCCCTTAAGTTTTGTTACGCCACAGAGGTTTGCCCATCCTCCTCAGCCCGCCTCAGCCTGCTTCAGCTGATACCGCTTGTCGCGTCTGGCTCTGCTACCCCACTCTGCCACCTCCGCTTCTACCTCAGATCCTCATTTTACAAAATCCAAGAATCTCAAGGAGGTCTTGTCATCACCGAGATTACTGACGTAGCAACTAATTAGGAAAATGCAGACCCAAATCCAGGGTATTGGTGTCCGAAATGCTGGAGGCTCTGGAAGGAGGCAGGGGGAAAGGCAGGGGCAGGCCGAGGACAGCATCCAGGCGAAGACATGTTATGTTATGTTATATTTATTTATATGGCACACGGCTGCCCCAGCAAAGGGGCGTCCCGGCGCAAGCTGATCGTATCAAGAAGGTGGTAGCTGCTGATGGAAATTCTGCAAAAAACATAACAAGACTAACAGAAGAGGTGAGTTTTTATGGCCTTTCTGAAGGACAGCAAGTCGTTAAGTCCACGTTTCTGGGCTGGAAGTTTATTTCAAAGCCTTGCTGCTAGGTATCTAAAAGAACGACCGCCCATCCGGGCGAGTTTAACGCGGGGGACAATGGCCAGGTGCTGTCCTTCCGACCATAGAGCACGTCGGGGAGTATAGAGTGAAAGGAGTGGGCATAGCATAGGGGGGGAGGCAGATTTCAGGATTTTAAAAGCAAGGCACAGAGTTTTAAAAAGGATCCTCTTCTCCACTGGGAGCCAGTGAAGTTTCATGAGGGTGTTAGTTATAGACTTCTGGTGAGGAAGGCCAGTAAGTACTCTCGCAGGGGCGTTCCGGACTCGTTGCAGTCTAGCCTTCTCTGCAACGTTCGTCCCTAACAACAGGGAGCTGGCATAGTCTAGCCGTGAGAGAATGGCTGACTGTACCACTAATTGGCGAGTTTGGTGGTCAAAGTATTTTAGGATAGGTCTTAGGTTACGTAAGATCCCGAAACAGTTTGCCGCTACTTTTTTTGTGTGATGGGTAAAATTCAAGGCAGAATCCACCCATACTCCCAAGTTTTGTACTACATTTTTGGGCTCAGGTGGTTACCCTAATGCCTTAGGCCACCAGTTGTTCCCCCAGGCGGTAGTATCTTTGCCTACCAGCAAGACCTCCGTCTTGCTGCCATTGAGCTGGAGATAGTTTGATGTCATCCAGCTAGTGATATCGACGAGAGTCTGTTTAAAATTTTGCACCCCCAAACCGTTCTCATCTTTCAATGCCATCACCAGCTGGGTGTCGTCAGCGTATGATACTAACGACAACCCGTGCTTCCTGGCTACCTCTGCCAAAGGTTGCACATAAACATTGAACAAGGTGGGGCTGAGGGCCGACCCTTGGGGCACTCCTTGTGCAATAGGGTATTCTTTGGAGAGAAACGGCGGGGTAGAGACCCTAAAAGATCTGCCCGACAGAAAAGACTTGAACCAGTTGAGGGCCTGTCCAGATACCCCTGCTTCCTCCAGTCTAAACAACAGCACCTCATGGGAGACCGTGTCGAAGGCAGCACTGAGATCCAAAAGGATCAGTGCTGCCGTTCCTCCTGAGTCAAGGATGGTTCGAAGATGTTCTATCACACTCAGGAGGGCTGTTTCGGTGCTGTGTCCGGCCCGGAAGCCATGTTGGGAACTGTCTAGTATGGAGTTAGACGTCAGAAAGTTGGTCAGAATTGAGTTGACATGAGCTTCCACTACTTTGGCTGGCCAGAGGAGCAGAGATATCGGTCTGAAATTGTCGGGAAGGTTAGGGTCTAGCGTGGGTTTCTTTATAATGGGGTAGACCCATGCTTGCTTCCAGCTGGCGGGAACATTAGCTGTGCGAAGAGACAGGTTAATAATGTCTCGGAGGGGGCAAAGAACTGTCTCATCTGCTTCTCTGAAATGTTCGGGTTTAAGGGGGTCTGCTGGTGAACCTGACTTAATTTTATTGCAGAGAGTCGAGAAATTTTCTTGGCTAAGTGCCGGAATGGAATATAATTTGGGCCTATTGAGGTCAGCTTTGGAAATGAGTTGTGGACTGGCCGGAAAGGCATTATAGATTTTCTGGATTTTATCCAAGAAGAAAGTAGCCAAATTATCGCACAGTGTGGATGAGGTGCTGGCTTTGCCAATTGATTTTTTGGCACTAAGCTCTTTCAGTATCCTAAAAATAGTTTTGGAAGCATTGTGGTTATTGTTGATCTCTTTGGTGTAGAAAGCTGCTCGAGCCCTACAGATGTTGCGGTGATAGCTCTTTTGAGACTGGACGTACAGGGTCTTGAGAACAGGGTCGTAGTCTTTTCTCCATCTGCATTCCGTTTTTTTTAGCTCCTTTCTTAGTAAGGTAAGCTCATTGTTAAACCATGGACTGGATACGTGAGAGCGTGCCTTGGTCCATTTGGCAGGGATCAGAGCATCTAAGGCCCTATTAATCCATTCACAAACGCTAGCATACCCTAAGTTAGGGTCATCGCTGAGTGTAAGAGGGTCAGCTGTGAGGAGAGCGTGGAATTCCTCTAGACGGAGTTTTCTCCACGGCCTTTTTCGCACCTGTTGGGTGGGATTTATATTAGGATTGCCCCCAAAGGACAATGTCATGGTCACTAGACAGTGGTCTGTCCAAGTCATGGGGATAGGCGATTCTATGCTCGCGTTGGCCAAGTTAGAAAAGATCGGGTCTAGGAGATGTCCGCCGCTATGGGTGGATCCATTAACAAGTTGGCAGAGCTGTAGGGCATCTAAATCAGCTAACAGGGTGTTAACCGTATTGTCGGTGGTGACGTCTAAATGGATGTTCAGATCTCCTATGATGGTAAAATTGGCAGTGCCAGTGATCAAGGAGCAGATATTATCAAGAAGAGATGCTATGAAGTTTTTGTCTGCTCCTGGGGATCTGTAGATCAAAAGACCTACAAGAGTAAGTTGCGGGTTAATTTGAATGTTATACCGGGCACATTCACAATCTTCAATGTCCAGTCTGCTAAACCCGCAGGAAAAGTTGGATTTCACCATCATCGCGATCCCACCTCCCCTAGTGTGTCTATTAAGGGTGTAAGTAGTATATCCATTGGGGGTTGCTAAATTAATAACTGAGTCCATATCATCTTGTAGCCACGTTTCAGTTAAAAATAAGATGTCAAGGGAGTGGTCAGTAATAAGTTCATGAATTTCCAGATGGTGTTTTTTCATGGACCTTACATTCAGCTGATCAATCTTGATTTGTTTCCGATTGGCTTTAATAAGGGACGGTGGCAGGGAGGGTTTAGGTAGTGAGAAGCCACATGGGCAGGTAGGACAGGCTTTACCTAGTGGGGAGTAGAGGTTCATGCATTCCCCTTTCAAACAATTAAAAGCAAGTAGATCTTGTCTAGAGTACGTAAGTCTACCTTTCTGAATTTCCCCAGAGGCCTCAGCGGGGAGGCGACGTACAGGCGCGGACGGCCGCAGACGGGCAGGACTCTGGCACGACTCCGTCGCAGGTCTGGTGCGTCCGCTGATCGCATCCGCTGCGAGGAGGAGAGCCCATCCCCTTATGTACTGGCCACTCGAATGTGTGGAGATGCTTCCCCACCAAAGATGGCCGCCGCACTTCTGCCTGCCCGGGAGAGGGTCTCCACAGCCCCAAAATAGTCTGCGATGTAATTAGAAGGCAAGGCAGTGCAGGGGTGAGTGAGCAAGAGTCAAAGGTTGACTCGATTTTAATAAAAAAAGCGATTTCCGAAATTTTAAAATAGTAAGTAAAAAAATTAGCAGCAGGAAATCAGAGTGCTTCGTGGCTCAAGCAACACAGATAAATAATGTACAAGAGGAAACCTGACAGAATTAGCACCACAACCTCTCGGCTTCCGCCTCAGGAGGGACTCACTTACACAAACAGCTAAGACGGAGCCTGGCTCCAAGTGCCCCTTATATACTGGCCACTCGAATGTGTGGAGATGCTTCCCCACCGAAGATGGCCGCCGCAGCCCCAAAATCGGCTGCGATTTAATTAGAAGGCAAGGCAGTGCAGGGGTGAGTGAGCAAGAGTCAAAGGTTGACATCCAGGCTGAGGTCTTTGGGTACCTAAAGGCCGAGTCCAGATGGGGTTCTGAGGTACTCGGGAGGAGGGGGGTGGGGGGTGAGCGACTCCAGGGGTCCGATGTCGGTGTAAGTCTGAGTTGAAAAGGTGTGTTGAGAGCAGCCTCTAGGCTTTAATGTTGTCTTGAGTCCTAGTCAGGAGGGTGCGTGGAAAATGCCCTCTGTGTGGTGACTTCGGTGGGAGACTTAGTCAGTGGGAATCTCGGTGCTCCGGATCTGGTTGACTGTCTGCTCCAGTCCGCCCCTGTTTTCCCCTGGTACCGGGCATTCAGCGAGTCAGGTAGCCCGCTTCACCTCCCCGCACTGCTAGGATGACCCCAGCAGCACCCGGGGTCATCCTTTGTCCCATGGTCTCCGCCCACCGGCTCGCTCCGTTTGATGCAGATTTTTGGACCAGCGGGCACCAGGTGTTACTGCCCCATTATTCACTGTGGTCTCACTCTCTGGATGTGTCAGGGAGGTAAGGATCTATGCTGGATTTGTTGGTAGGCTGGCGAAGCTCTCATTAGGAGCTGCTTCACCGCCATGTTGGCCACGCCCCCACTATGTGGGCATCCTTTCACACATTTACCAAAACTACTGCTTGATAGGCACTTGGCCTGTTTGGTCCTCCAGGACTTTTTGGTGTGAGCCCATGTGCAGGCCCTCCTCCGGGGTGGTATTGCTTTGGTAACTTTTCTAAGGGAAGGAATCTGCAGCTACAAGTTTCTATCAAATGAACAAGTTACTTAACTTCAGTAAAGCCTTATCCGGTAGAGACTCTTTCTTACTGCACATTACCTAGCAACCATGCCATCCTCCCCATTCTGCAGACTAGACTTTTCTACCTAAAATGGTTTTTATGGCCCCTCGGATCGGCAGACTGGTGAAAAATACTTTCTGATGTGCCTCTGTACATCTGGCATGGAAACAGTCACTAAAGAAACTGATGTCAACACGCAGGGTGGTGCCCATATAGGCACTGTGCACCTCACATCCAGCGTGGACGTTGCCTACGACTTTGACACAGAGCTGTTCGATGCCACATACTGGTGTACAGACGTACTTCCCATGTTTTTTCAGATCCAGTCTGACTTCTGGGGGATATTCAAAGATAAGGAATCTAGAACTAGAAAGTCTCCATCATATAAGGCGTTATCAAAGATAAGTAACTTTTTCAATGTCAGCTGCTGTAGCCCATCTTCATGAATGCCAGAATGCTTCATTTGGTCACCGTTTATGCTTTATAAACTTTTAAATAAATAACAATGATACAAATTGCATGTTTACTTGCCTTTTTGTACAACACAAAACTTACTTTGAGAGGTTTTGTAGGAGACTGGCTTAGTATATGGTACTCACTTATGTAAGTGAAGCACCCTGCACTAACCCAGACAACACTTATGGTGATTTTTGTGGTCTTAGACAACCTTAGACAGCTCTCTAAGTGGTAGCTGTGGGGGCAGCCTACAGGCTTAATCCAGAAGGAGTGTAAAGCAGCTTCTTTTACCAGTGTTAATCATATAGTGTAGGTTAAGAAAAAAAGAACCACACAGTGTAGTTATAAAAATATGTATTTATTATAAACACTCACTAACACATTGCAATATCTCCTACCCAGAGATATAATCACAAGACACACAATACTTTAGTAATAGAACACGTAAGTAGCACAACTACACAGTGGTCTCCCGGGGAGACCAAACAATATACTAATAAAGTGGAATGTGAACCAGGACCTAAGTCGAGACTGGACCCAGAAGACATAGGAGAGCTGAGGACCCAAGCTAAGTACCCAGGAACCCTAAGGAGGCCGTGTGCAGAGTGGGAACACGACTGTGTGCTCAATACAAGTCAATGGGTAAGTTGCGTTTGCAGTTTGTAAGAACAAGGACCCTTAACAGAGGACCCAGTACAAACCCCATGGAAGATGGGAGGTTGGAGAGTCACCCCACCCGTGGGTACCCCGGGAACCAGGATGCCTACACCTGGGAAGCTGGGTGCATAGGTGCGAAGTAACGTCGGAAACCGCCGTAGACCAAAATGGAGGACTTCAGTGAAGATGCTGTTTGTGAAGAAGTTGAAAGAGTCTGGTGGAACCCAAAGGTGGATTCAGGGAGAGAAGTACCTGCAAGCAGATGGGACTAAACCACTCCGGAGGGACCGGGAGCCACAGAAGATGAATACCCACTGATGTCGGAAGATGCCGGAGAGTTGACAGTGACCTTGGCTCTGCAGCTGGGAGGACTATAATAAAAGTAGTAGACAAAAAAGGTACAGTGTCAGGACCAGCAATTAACATGGGACTCACCATGAGCAGTTAAGTCAGAGTAGTTCCCGAGGTAGCAGGGAAGCCCACTGGAGCCAAAGAAGACCCTCGAGATAACCCACATGCCGGAGGCACAGGAGTCACTAGAGGACCTCGCGTGGCTCACCAATGATGAAGGCCCTCAGTGCAGAGGTTGTGGTGAGGATGCAGATCTTGTTAGCAAGAGATGCTTGAGGCCGGAGCTTCTTGGAGCCAAAAGATCTCTGAAGAAGAGAGTCAACAAGCCTTGGCAACAGCAAGTCGATGTGGTGCACAGGGGTACTGCTCAAGCAGTTCCAAGGAGGTATACTGGCTACGAACTTGCTGTGAAGACAGTGCAGGCCTTGAGGGAGTCACATAACCACCACCTGTGTTGCTGATCCTTTTGGAGTCTGTGGGAACTCAGGAAAAGCAGACTGGTCAGCTCCATTGTGGTGCCTTGCTGGTGCAGGGTAGTGACTCTTTCACTCCAAGGGAGATTCATTTGGGTGTCAAGGATGTCCACAGGCCTGCAAAAAACCTGAATGGGGCAGAGGTACAGGTGGCGCAGAAGACTGGAAGGACAATGAGACCAGGAGCAGCAGGAATCTTCCCAGTTGCAGTCTTAGTTCCCAAAGAGAAGTCCAACGAAGTCCAAAGTGCCCAGACTATTGAAGATAAAGTGGTTTCAGATCTGAATCTTGTCCCACAATGAATCTAAGGAACCACCCACAGGTAAGCCCTCAAGCATCCTAAAGAAAGGGTTGGGACAAATGGGTCCCTCCCACAGGGGGGTCTGGACAGTGGGGAGGATACTCCCATGTCCTTTGTCCATTCTCATGCCAGTGGAGGAGCCAACAGCTCCCTAAACTGGTTCCAACTGGAGTATGCGAGCAGAGTACTAAATGTGTACTTCAAAGCAGGGTAGTGGCGCTGGCTAACGCCCCCATCCTGGCCCAATACACTACGTCTTGTCTGGGAGGTTCCACATGATCAGTCATGATCCCTTCCAGCAGTAGTAGTAGTAAATAAAAGTTTATTCAGACAATTTGTCAGTTAAATAAATTTTAATACAAGTATGCAAACAATATATCACATCCAGTATGAATGAAACTTAAAACTAGCATCTAAAATACATAATAAGTTATTTACTACATATTAATATTTTTAACACAGGCACACTTTCAATTACAACCCTGGTAAAAGGAGATTAAAACCAGCATTAAAATCACTATTCTCAGAGAAAGGTTTTTTCTTCACCTCACCTTTTTAGGGCTCGCCTGCTGATGCGCTTCTGCGCATCGCTGGCGAAGCTCTATTATGGCCTATCCAGACTTTAACTACCACTGGCGATTTCTTGAAGTGCATGTGCTTTTTAGGTCATTGCGCAAGCGCAAGCCCTAAAAAGCGCGTGCACAATGCCACCAGCCGCCTGCCTGCCTGCCTCGCATTACCACATCAAAGGCAGCCCTCCCAGCGCATTTCTCACCCCCTAATTATTCACGGCCAGCCGACCGTACTTTCAGTCTCCTTTTACAACCTGTTTAACTTGTTTTCTCAATTGCTGACTCCCATCTGTCGCCACCAGGGCTTCAGTTTTACAGTCTGTGCCAGGGTTTCCCTGACTCGGTGCTTTATTATTCAGATGCTCAAAAACAGAGGTGGTCGTCTCCGCTCCCTCCCTTTGTTTGCAAAGCAATTCAGGGCTTCGCCACCCATCACGGCTTGCAGTTTGCCTAATCTAAAAATCTCAAGGCCCCCACACCATCTCCTGCACATTGCTGCTTATAAATTTCAGTGCTTTAGCAAAATATGACAGATGTGCAGCGCAGACTTTGCTTGTTTTTTTCTACAACGGCTTCGATTGTTGGCTTGAAATGTACACTGTTCGATTGCCAGAAGCAGGGCTTCGTAGAAATAAATACAGGCTTATATCTAAATGTGTTACAAATAAAAAACGACATATTTCCTCTATCACAAACCCTAATGGACCTCGCAGACTGTGTTGACGTGGCGGTCTGTGAGTGTTGGGTAAGAGAGGCAGAGTGCTGTACTATCACAGAGGAGACATCAAAATGTATTTTCTTCAAATGTGTGCTCCTATTAGGTATAGGGCTAACAATTTGCCGTTCGAAAACTTCAGAACACTTAGACGTTCCAGAGCAGCAAGTACTCACTTTTTGGTATATTATATTACTATTGTAGGTATCGGTGCTTTGTATAGCACCAACATGTAGCCCTCCAGTCACGTCCGATCACTTGCATAGCCTGCAGCGATTGAAGAAAAGCTAGATATGCCACGCAGCATTGTTTACAAACTAGACACATTTCTTCATTTATATATTTATTTGTTTATTTATTGGTAGTTTCCGTAGTGCCTACATATTGCGTCTATACATTTTAGAGCTTTTTGACTCCCCGAAGGAGGAATGAGCCGGGCTTGAGCTAGCCTGTAAGCTAAAGAGACTTTTTAAAAATGTTTTATTCGCTGGATATTAGTATAGGTCCTGTCCTTTGTATAGCGTCAACATGCCATCTTTCAGACACCTTATAGCACATTTTGATCCTAGAGTGCAAAAAGGTAGTTGCTGTATATTCCCTGGTAGCTCCGTTTACCTGACTCCTTTACAAAATAGAAAGAAAATAACAGAGGCATCCACCACACAGCTCCACAGATGCACCCACCACACAGCTCCACAGATGCACCCACCACACAGCTCAACAGATGCACCCACCACACAGCTCAACAGATGCACCCACCACACAGCTCCACCGACACAGCTCCACCGAGGCACCCACCACACAGCTCCACAGATGCACCCACCACACAGCTCAACAGATGCACCCACCACACAGCTCCATCTACACAGCTCCACCGATGCACCCACCACCCAGCTCCACCGATGCACACAGCTCCAACGACACAGCTCCACCGATGCACCCACCACACAGCTCCACTGATGCACCCACCACACAGCTCCACCGATGCACCCACCACACAGCTCCACCGATGCTCCAACTAAGCTCCACCAATGCACCCACCACACAGCTCCACCAATGCACCCACTAAGCTCCACCGATGCACCCACCACACAGCTTCACTGATGCCACAGCTCCACCGATGCACCCACCACACAGCTCCACCGATGCACCCACCACACAGCTCCACTGAATCACCCACCACACAGCTCCACCGATGCACCCACCACACAGCTCCACCAATGCTCCAACTAAGCTCCACCAATGCACCCACCACACAGCTCCACCAATGCACCCACTAAGCTCCACCCGTGCACCCACCACACAGCTTCACCGATGCACCCGTCACAGAGCTCCACAGAGGCACCCACCACACAGCTCCACTGATGAACCCACCACACAGCTCCACCAATGCACCCACCACACAGCTCCACCGATGCACCCACCACACAGCTCCACCGATGCACCCACCACACGGCTCCACCGATGCACCCACCACACAGCTCCACCTACACAGCTCCACCGATGCACCCACCACCCAGCTCCACCGATGCACACAGCTCCAACGACACAGCTCCACCGATGCACCCACCACACAGCTCCACTGATGCACCCACCACACAGCTCCACCGATGCACCCACCACACAGCTCCACCGATGCTCCAACTAAGCTCCACCAATGCACCCACCACACAGCTCCACCAATGCACCCACTAAGCTCCACCGATGCACCCACCACACAGCTTCACTGATGCCACAGCTCCACCGATGCACCCACCACACAGCTCCACTGAATCACCCACCACACAGCTCCACCGATGAACCCACCACACAGCTCCACCAATGCACCCACCACACAGCTCCACCGATGCACCCACCACACAGCTCCACCGATGCACCCACCACACAGCTCCACCGATGCACCCACCACACAGCTCCACAGATGCTCCAACTAAGCTCCACTAATGCACCCACCACACAGCTCCACCAATGCACCCATTAAGCTCCACCGATGCACCCACCACACAGCTTCACCGATGCCACAGCTCCACCGATGCACCCACCACACAGCTCCACTGATGCACCCACCACACAGCTCCACCAAAGCACCCACCACACAGCTCCACCGATGCACCCACCACACAGCTCCACCGAGGCACCCACCAGACAGCTCCACCGAGGCACCCACCAGACAGCTCCACCGAGGCACCCACCACACAGCTCCACCAAGGCACCCACCACACAGCTCCACCGAGGCACCCACCACACAGCTCCACCGAAGCACCCACCACACAGCTCCACCGAAGCACCCACCACACAGCTCCACAGATGCACCTACCACACAGCTCCACAGATGCACCCACCACACAGCTCCACTGAAGCACCCACCACACAGCTCCACCGAAGCACCCACCACACAGCTCCACTGATGCAACCACCGCACAGCTCCACCAACACAGCTCCACCGATGCACCCACCACCCAGCTCCACTGATGCCCCTACCACACAGCTCAACAGACACAGCTCCACTGATGCACCCACCACACAGCTCCACTGATGCACCCAGCACACAGCTCCACTGAGGCACCCACCACACAGCTCCACCGATGCACCCACCACACAGCTCCACCGATGCACCCACCACACAGCTCCACCGATGCACCCACCACACAGCTCCACCGATGCAGCCACCACACAGCTCCACCGATGCACCCACCACACAGCTCCACCGATGCACCCACCACACAGCTCCACCGATGCAACCACCACACAGCTCCACCAACACAGCTCCACCGATGCACCCACCACCCAGCTCCACCGATGCACCCACCACCCAGCTCCACCAATGCCCCACCACACAGCTCCACCGACACAGCTCCACTGATGCACCCACCACCCAGCTCCACCGATGCACCCAGCACACATCTCCACAGATGCACCCACAGCATAGCTCCACCGATGCACCCACCGCACAACTCCACCGATGCACCCACCACAAAGCTCCACCGAGGCACCCACCACAGCTCCACCGATGCACCCACCACACAGCTCCACTGATGCACCCACCACAAAGCTCCACCGAGGCACCCACCACCCAGCTCCACCGAGGCACCCACCACCCAGCTCCACTGATGCACCCACCACACAGCTCCACTGATGCACCCACCACACAGCTCCACTGATGCACCCAGCTCCACTGATGCACCCACCACACAGCTCCACTGATGCACCCACCACACAGCTCCACTGATGCACCCACCACACAGCTCCACTGATGCAACCACCACACAGCTCCACCAACACAGCTCCACCGATGCACCCACCACCCAGCTCCACCGATGCCCCACCACACAGCTCCACCGACACAGCTCCACCGATGCACCCACCACCCAGCTCCACCGATGCCCCCACCACACAGCTCAGCCGAAACAGCTCCACCGATGCACCCACCACACAGCTCCACCGATGCACCCACCGCACAGCTCCATGGATGCACACACCACACAGCTCCACCGATGCAACCACCACACAGCTCCACCGATGCAACCACCACACAGCTCCACCGATGCAACCACCACACTGCTCCACCGATGCAACCACCACACAGCTCCACCGATGCACCCACCACACAGCTCCACCGATGCACCCACCACCCAGCTCCACCGATGCCCCCACCACACAGCTCCATTGATGCACCCACCACACTGCTCCACTGATGCAACCACCACACAGCTCCACCAACACAGCTCCACCGATGCTCCAACTAAGCTCCACCAATGCACCCACCACACAGCTCCACCAATGCACCCACTAAGCTCCACCGATGCACCCACCACACAGCTTCACTGATGCCATAGCTCCACCGATGCACCCACCACACAGCTCCACTGAATCACCCACCACACAGCTCCACCGATGCACCCACCACACAGCTCCACCAATGCTCCAACTAAGCTCCACCAATGCACCCACCACACAGCTCCACCAATGCACCCACTAAGCTCCACCCGTGCACCCACCACACAGCTTCACCGATGCACCCGTCACAGAGCTCCACAGAGGCACCCACCACACAGCTCCACCGATGCCCCCACCACACAGCTCCACCGATGCACCCACCACACAGCTCCACCGATGCCCCCACCACACAGCTCCACCGATGCACCCACCACACAGCTCCACTGATGCAACCACCACACAGCTCCACCAACACAGCTCCACCGATGCACCCACCACCCAGCTCCACCGATGCCCCACCACACAGCTCCACCGGCACAGCTCCACCGATGCCCCCACCACACAGCTCAACCGACACAGCTCCACCGATGCACCCACCACAAGCTCCACCGATGCACCCACCACAAGCTCCACCGATGCACCCACCCCACAGCTCCACCGATGCACCCACCACACAGCTCAACCGATGCACCCACCACACAGCTCCACTGATGCAACCACCACACAGCTCCACCGATGCAACCACCACACAGCTCCACCGATGCCCCCACCACACAGCTCCACCGATGCCCCCACCACACAGCTCCACCGATGCACCCACCACAGCTCCACCGATGCACCCACCACACAGCTCCATCGATGCACCCACCACACAGCTCCACCAATGCACCCACTAAGCTCCACCCGTGCACCCACCACACAGCTTCACCGATGCACCCGTCACAGAGCTCCACAGAGGCACCCACCACACAGCTCCACCGATGCCCCCACCACACAGCTCCACCGATGCACCCACCACACAGCTCCACCGATGCCCCCACCACACAGCTCCACCGATGCACCCACCACACAGCTCCACTGATGCAACCACCACACAGCTCCACCAACACAGCTCCACCGATGCACCCACCACCCAGCTCCACCGATGCCCCACCACACAGCTCCACCGGCACAGCTCCACCGATGCCCCCACCACACAGCTCAACCGACACAGCTCCACCGATGCACCCACCACAAGCTCCACCGATGCACCCACCACAAGCTCCACCGATGCACCCACCCCACAGCTCCACCGATGCACCCACCACACAGCTCAACCGATGCACCCACCACACAGCTCCACTGATGCAACCACCACACAGCTCCACCGATGCAACCACCACACAGCTCCACCGATGCCCCCACCACACAGCTCCACCGATGCCCCCACCACACAGCTCCACCGATGCACCCACCACAGCTCCACCGATGCACCCACCACACAGCTCCATCGATGCACCCACCGCACAGCTCCATCGATGCACCCACCGCACAGCTCCATCGATGCACCCACCGCACAGCTCCATCGATGCACCCACCACACAGCTCCATCGATGCACCCACCATACAGCTCCACCGATGCACCCACCACACAGCTCCACCGATGCACCCACCACACAGCTCCACCGATGCACCCACCACACAGCTCCACCGATGCACCCACCACACAGCTCCACCGGTGCTCCAACTAAGCTCCACCAATGCACCCACCACACAGCTCCACCGATGCACCCACTAAGCTCCACCGATGCACCCACCACACAGCTCCACCGATGCTCCAACTAAGCTCACCAATGCACACACCAAACATCTCCACCA
Source organism: Lissotriton vulgaris (assembly GCF_964263255.1). Classification (NCBI taxonomy): domain Eukaryota; kingdom Metazoa; phylum Chordata; class Amphibia; order Caudata; family Salamandridae; genus Lissotriton; species Lissotriton vulgaris. The sequence goes on from NC_141689.1 coordinate 426,319,944, forward strand.
ATGCACCCACTAAGCTACACCGATGCAGACACCACTCAGCGCAACCACAGCATGACTCAGCGCAACCACAGCATGACTCAGCGCAACCACAACCACAGCATGACTCAGCGCAACCACAGCATGACTCAGCGCAACCACAGCATAACTCAGCGCAACCACAGCATCACTGGTTCAACTATGTTCTTTCAATGTTTCAAGCTGTTTTCAAGCTTTCACGCTTTATTACAAATCACAAAAAATGTTAATATTTCACTTCTGTTCTTGGATTTTCGTCACAATAAAAAACACTGAACATAATCTTCACAAAAGTTATTTACAAAAGTTTAAGCTATTGCCATTACAAATTAAATAAATTATTTAAGTATTAATCATTTAAAAAAATTAAAAGCCATTGTTATTTGTAATATCAATACATCTAAGTCACGTAAATACAAAACATGTTGCATTACAAATGCTATAGGTGTCACGTTTGCAAAAGTTATAACTATTGGCATTGTAAATGACCAAGCTAATAATTTAGCTATTTTAAAATATAACACATAAATAACAAAAAAATAATTTATAAGACCAATAGCTCAAAATTTCCTAATGCGAGCCCTATTGCATTTCCAATGCTTGTTTCAATGAGTTACAGCTACAAGAAAGCTATCCATAGAGTAGACATTTAAAAATTGTATGCCAATACAACTTTGTATTGCTTCCTACCTCGTCTTTACACCACATTTAATTAAAACCGGCCTTATCAGCTGTTGCCTAAGGCTGACAAAATAAGGCTGACAAAATCTAGACAGTCTATTAAAATATGAACTCTGGAAGTTTTTATGTTCAAACCACACTCACAAATGCGTTCATGATTCATCAACCCCCACCCATCCACTGAGCATAAAAATACTGGATTTAATCCCACCCAAAAAATCTTAAGCTTTCTTCCTCAAATTGGATTTGGGAGTTCCGAGAGATATTGGGAAGTTTGTACCTTCTTGAGTCTCGGCAGGGACGCTCAACATCCTGTGATTCTGGGCAAATCACTTAATCTCCCCGTGCCTAATGAAAATGAACGTGTCTGAGTCTGTCTGTAGCACAACCGTTGCTCATGTAAATTGCTCTGATACCTTCCGGCCGAGTTCGCGTGATATAAAACACGTTTTTAAAAAGTTACGATAGCTCCAATCCCTGTCTCTAGACAAGCCTTTTTCCATTGTATATAATTTTCCGTTTTTTATTTCAAATCATTTTTATTAAATTTTATAACTCAAACAAATTGTAAAAATACAAAATTACAGAGAATGCAAGGAATACAAAGAACACAAAGTAAATAATAATAATAAACAAAGAATACTAAGTAAATAATAATAATAAACAAATATGTTCCTCAAGTGCCTTGCCATGACGACGCACTTGTACAGGTGGTTAGCCAAGCATAGGTATCACGTAAATGGTAATAATTGGTAATACAAGTACTCTTCATTATAGATATATTAAGCAAGTGAGTAAGTACAGTACAGTACAAGAGCATCATACAGTCCAGGGACATCATTACAATTAAAGCATTCTTTAAAAATGTATATTAGAAATTACATTATGTAGAAATTAGCCTGTTTTCCTTGGGGGTCATATGAGAAGGAAAAGGCATCAAGGGATTTCAACATTTTCCTGTTTTTTATTGGTGCATCAAAACTAAAATCTTCTAAATTTAACAGGCGGACCAATTCATGTAGCCGGGTCCTTCTGACTCTTGTCCAACGGAGTTCACTATGGCAAATTTCTTTCATACAATGCATGTTCTCCTTTTGAACACACACACTTGCATTATTTGTCAAAATAGCAAAGTTATAATGCTGACATAATATTCGAGGAGGTTAAGCCAACTTCTGTATAGATAGCTTGTATCATACATGATGAATAGCTTGTATCATACATGATGGTGGAGGACTAGAAGATTCTTTAGGCTACTGTCCTCCATTTTATTCCAATTATGTCAGAAACTTAGAAATATGATTTCTGTGCCATACAGCAATTGAGGCGGAACACTGACCATGTTTGCCGTGATCACTGGGGTTAACGATGGCCAGCCGAAATCTCTAGAATTTCTTTAAGCCCCCCACAGTTGTACAGTTTCACATTTGTAAAGAATTTAAGTGTGCTTTCTGTTGTAAATTATTATTGAACATCATGCATAGATATGATGAGGTGTCTTTCTCTGACATAACCCCAATAGACCACTTATAGGTTTTGGTTTTTTTTCCCCCCAATAACAAATATATTTGTTTTTTCACTATTTATTATTAAATAGTTTGCTTTACAACAGTTGATGAATGCTTGCAGTATCTTTTGCAGACCCACCCAAGTCAGATCAAGCATAACAAGGTCATCAGCCTACAATAAACAATGTATGCGACGAACCCCCCAATTTAGGTGAAAAAGAGTGGGGTTATTTAGATAACTTGGCATATCCGCAAAATGTAGGGCAAACGACGTTAGGGCCAGAATGCAACCCTGCCTAAGACCATTATATATTGGGATTTGCCTTGAAAGGGCCCCACTCTCCACTCTTGCCCTCTTATCGTGATGTAACTCTTTCCACACAGCCTGTAGTGTCATAGGATTGCCAATCCCCATCAATTTCCCCCAAAGCAACCTTCTGTTACCCACACACACACCTTCTGTTTCCCACGTCTAAAGTGCGGAGAAGTGTGGCTCACTGGTTAGAGGAGGCAGACCTGGAAGCAGAGGTCAGCCCGGGACCA